>NC_139228.1:65093764-65673764 GCF_055691185.1 Crinia signifera | reverse complement strand
TAAAAATAATGATGTATTATTATTATTATTATTATTATTGTTAATAATAACCATAAAAATAGAAGTAATAATAATTGTAGTATTAACCCCTTCCCGACAATTGACGTACATTTACGTCATGGTCGGGAAGTACTTCCCGACACATGGCGTAAATGTACGTCATGGCATTTAACTGTCACCGCGTCTATAGACGCGGTGACAGTTTCAACATGTCTGCTGTCCCTGACAGCAGACATGTCCGTGCATGCCCAGGGGGGGCTGCGATGCCGCCCCCCGTCGGCGATCGCTGTGATTGGCTGTTCAGTGTGAACAGCCAATTACAGCGTTTTCTGTGTCACCGGCGAATAACGTTCGCCGGTGACACGCGATCGGAGGTGATTGGTGCTGTAAAGTACAGCACCAATCACCGCGGGGTGTAAGGGTGACACTGGTGTCACCCCACCTCACCCCGCCCGCCCCCAAAGGCCGTGATTGGTCCGTCGGACCGACGGACCAATCACAGCCATGGAGGGGGGTTTAAACTAACGGTGACTGCACTGCAGACGCCATTCCGGTCTGGAATTGCGTGCAGTGCGGTCACCGTGCCTAGCTGCCGCGATATACTGACCAGAACCTTGCAAAATACTTACCTGATCCTTGCAAATATCTTGCCTGCTTCATCACTGCTTGTAGTGTGCTGGATGCTTCCTGGATCCTGTTACTTGTGACTTCCTGTGTTGTGAACTTGTGCTGCTGCAGTGTAATAGCGTTAGTTAGATAGAGAGATAGAGAGAGATAGTGTCAGAGAGTGCTATATTTTGTGCTGCTGCAGTGTGATATAGTTATAGAGAGAGAGATAGAGAGAGATAGAGAGAGATAGAGAGAGATAGAGAGAGAGAGATAGAGGCCTAGTGACAGAGAGTGCTATATTTTGTGCTGCTGCAGTGTGATAGTTATAGATAGAGAGATAGAGAGAGATAGAGAGAGATAGAGAGAGAGATAGAGATAGTGACAGATTGTGCTATATATTTTTTATATAACTGACTGCTGCCCCCCTTTTGTGCTGATCAGTATAAATTAACTGATCAGCAACTTTTTGGGGGCGCAGGTTTTTTTTTATATATATATATACCTGTCACTGCTGCCGCTGCAGTGTCATAGAGTGTTAGATAGTGAGAGATAGAGAGATAGAGAGAGATAGTGACAGAGAGTGATAGAGAGTGCTAAATTTTGTGTCTGCTGCCCCCGCCTTTTGTGCTGATCACTATATCTGAGGTGATCAGCAACTTTTTGGGGGTGCAGAGGTTTTTTTTTTTTATATATACCTGCCAGTTGCACTGTCAGTTGCACCAAAGGTTGTGCACCTGCTGCCCCTCACTGGTAATCAGTGTCGCATCACTGATCACCTTTTTTTTTTGTGTGTGTGCTGTGGGGTCTTTTTTTAATTTTTTTTTTACACACACTGTGATTTTGTGGGTGTCCTGTGGCCGCTGTGCGCTGATCAGTGACGTACATCACTGATCATCTTTTTCGGCACAGGGTTGATCTATTTTATTTTTTTTTTTTGATCAAATTCCTGTTGCCTTTGAGCGCTGTTCAGTGACGGACGTTACTGACCAACATCTGTGCTCAATTTTTGGCGCAGGACCTTTTTTTAATTTTTTTTAACCCCTTCAATTTTTTTTTTTAACCCCTTACAATTTTTTTTTTAACCCCTTAATTTTTTTTTTTTTTTTAACCCCTTCAATTTTTTTTTTTTGTATAAAGTATTTTTTTTTTCTGCACTACATACACACTACACACTACATACCCCCCGGGTTGAAATAAAGTTTGTACCCCCCCCCTACACTATACACGTGTTGAAACATTTCACTACCAGTAACACAAAAATAAAAATGGCATCCCAAATGTCATCCCAAATGTCATCCCAGTCATCCAGAAGAATTTATTCAGCGGAGGAGGCATATGCCATGCTTGCTTCTGACTCTGACACAGCCAGTGATGCAAGCGGGGAATTTGAAGGATTCGCCTTAAGCTCCTCTTCCTCCTCTGGTGATGAGGGTCCCCCTCAAAGACGCCCCCGTAGAGCAGCTGAGACCCCCCCCCCAATAATTGATCTCGTATGGACCCCACCACCAGACAATTTTGAGCCCCAGGTTCCTGAGTTTTTGGCCATGCCAGGAATCCAATTTGATTCCACAGGTCTCAGAGAAATTGACTTTTTCAAATTATTTTTCTCTGATGATTTTATAAATTTAATGGTGGACCAAACTAATTTATATGCCCAGCAGTTTATTGCTCAAAACCCCACGTCATCATTTGCTAGGTGGACCCCTGTAGATGCAGTAGAGATGATGACGTTTTGGGGTCTGGTGTTTCATATGGGCATAGTAAAAAAGCCAGAAATTAGGCAATATTGGAGTACAGATGTTCTGTACAGCACCCCATTTTACCGTATGGCCATGCCCCGGGCTCGATTTGAGACGATCCTTAAATTTTTGCATTACAACGATAATGCACAGTGCCCACCCAGAGATGATCCCACCTTTGACCGGCTATTCAAAGTCAGGCCGGTCATTGATCATTTCAGTGCCAAATTTGAAGACATGTACATCCCAGATAAATTCATTTGCATAGACGAGTCCCTTATACATTTTAAAGGAAGGGTTAAATTCCGCCAGTACCTTCCCAGTAAGAGGGCAAGGTATGGCATAAAAATGTATAAGCTGTGTGAAAGCACCTCAGGGTACACTCACAGGTTTAGGGTATATGAAGGGAAGGATTCAAGAATTGAACCGCCAGAATGCCCCCCCTCCCTCGTAGGTGTTAGTGGAAAAATTGTCTGGGATTTAGTGCACCCCTTCCTGGATAAAGGTTATCACCTATATGTGGATAACTTTTACACCAGCATCCCCCTGTTTAAGGCCCTTGGTTCAAGAGGTACAGCAGCTTGCGGTACTGTGCGCAAGAACCAAAGAGGCCTCCCAAAAACGCACATTGCCCAAGTAATGAGAAGGGGTGAAAGCAGGGGAATATGCACCGAAAATATGTTGTTGGTCAAATATAAGGACAAGAGGGATGTCCTTATACTGACAACAATTCACGGAGACAGTACCACCTCCGTCCCTGTACGAGGTACCAGTACCCACACCTCAAAACCTAATTGTATCCTGGATTACAATAGGTACATGGGCGGAGTGGATCTTTCAGATCAGGTACTGAAGCCGTACAGTGCCCTGCGGAAAACAAAAATCTGGTACAAGAAGCTGGCCGTGTATATCATCCAGATGGCACTGTATAACGCTTACGTGCTATTCCGTTCTACCGGCCAGAGGGGGACATTTATGCACTTTCAAGAGGAAGTCATAAAGGGCCTAATATTTGGGAACCAGCAGGCAGAGGGCCCCAGTACTTCTAGTACTGGCCCCCGTATTGTACCAGGGCAGCATTTTCCTGATGAAATCCCCTCCACTGGAAAAAAGGGCAGGACACAAAAAAGGTGCAAAGTTTGCTATAAAAAGGGAATAAGAAAGCAAACTATTTTCCAGTGTGACACTTGCCCCGACAAACCCGGCCTATGTATAAAGGAGTGTTTTAAAATATACCACACATCTATGGATTTTTAGGTTCATAATTTCACCGTGCTTCGGGGGTCTTGCTAATGCCACATAGCACCCACCATTCATTCCACCAGAATCTGAGCCGCAAAATCCAAAAATCACTCCTTCCCTTCTGAGTCCTGCCATGCACCCAAATGGTATTTTTTGGTCACATGTGAGGCATTGCCGTACTCGGGAGAAATTGGGGCACAGATTTTGGGGTGCTTTGTCTCCTTTATTCCTTCTGAAAATGAAAAATTTTGAGCCAGAACTGCATTTTTGTTTAAAAAAATGTAATTTTTTATTTTCACTGCCCACTTGTATCAAAATTGGTGAAACCCCTGGGGGTTTGAAATGTACACTATACCACTAGATGAATTCCCTGAGGGGTGTAGTTTGCAAAATGGGGTCACTTGTGGGGGGGTTCCACTGTATTGGTGCTTTGGGGGTCTTGCTAATGCGACATAGCACCCACCATCATTCCACCAGAATTTGTGCTGCAAAATCCAAATATCACTCCTTCCCTTCTGAGTCCTGCCACTTTTTGGTCACACATGAGGCATTGCCGTACTCGGGAGAAATTGGGGCACAGATTTTGGGGTGCTTTGTCTCCTTCATTCCTTCTGAAAATGAAAAATTTTGAGCCAGAACTGCATTTTTGTGTAAAAAAATGTAATTTTTCATTTTCACTGCCCACTTGTATCAAAATTGGTGAAACCCCTGGGGGTTTGAAATGTACACTATACCCCTCGATGAATTCCCTGAGGGGTGTACTTTGCAAAATGGGGTGACTTGTAGGGGGGTTCCACTGTATAGGTGCAACATAGCACCCACCATTCATTCCACCAAAATCTGTGCTGCAAAATCCAAAAATCACTCCTTCCCTTCTGAGTCCTGCCATGCACCCAACTGGTATTTTTTGGTCACATGTGAGGCATTGCCGTACTCGGGAGAAATTGGGGCACAGATTTTGGGGTGCTTTTTCTCCTTCATACCTTCTGAAAATGAAAAATTTTGAGCCAGAACTGCATTTTTGTGTAAAAAAATGTAATTTTTCATTTTCACTGCCCAGTTGTATCAAAATTGGTGAAACCCCTGGGGGTTTGAAATGTACACTATACCCCTAGATGAATTCCCTGAGGGGTGTAGTTTGCAAAATGGGGTCACTTGTGGGGGGGTTCCACTGTATTGGTGCTTGGGGGGTCTTGCTAATGCGACATAGCACCCACCAAAATTCCACCAGAATCTGAGCTGCAAAATCCAAAAATCACTCCGTCCCTTCTGAGTCCTGCCATGCACTCAAATGGTATTTTTTGGTCACATGTGAGGCATTGCCGTACTCGGGAGAAATTGGGGCACAGATTTTGGGGTGCTTTTTCTCCTTCATACCTTCTGAAAATGAAAAATTTTGAGCCAGAACTGCATTTTTGTGTAAAAAATGTAATTTTTCATTTTCACTGCCCACTTGTATCAAAATTGGTGAAACCCCTGGGGGTTTGAAATGTACACTATACCCCTAGATGAATTCCCTGAGGGGTGTAGTTTGCAAAATGGGGTCACTTGTGGGGGGGTTCCACTGTATTGGTGCTTGGGGGGTCTTGCTAATGCGACATAGCACCCACCAAAATTCCACCAGAATCTGAGCTGCAAAATCCAAAAATCACTCCTTCCCTTCTGAGTCCTGCCATGCACCCAACTGGTATTTTTTGGTCACATGTGAGGCATTGCCGTACTCTGGAGAAATTGGGGCACATATTTTGGGGTGCTTTTTCTCCTTCATACCTTCTGAAAATGAAAAATTTTGAGCCAGAACTGCATTTTTGTGTAAAAAAATGTAATTTTTCATTTTCACTGCCCACTTGTATCAAAATTGGTGAAACCCCTGGGGGTTTGAAATGTACACTATACCCCTAGATGAATTCCCTGAGGGGTGTACTTTGCAAAATGGGGTGACTTGTGGGGGGGTTCCACTGTATTGGTGCAACATAGCACCCACCATTCATTCCACCAAAATCTGTGCTACAAAATCCAAAAATCACTCCTTCCCTTCTGAGTCCTGCCATGCACCCAACTGGTATTTTTTGGTCACATGTGAGGCATTGCCGTACTCGGGAGAAATTGGGGCACAGATTTCGGGGTGCTTTTTCTCCTTCATACCTTCTGAAAATGAAAAATTTTGAGCCAGAACTGCATTTTTGTGTAAAAAAATGTAATTTTTCATTTTCACTGCCCACTTGTATCAAAATTGGTGAAACCCCTGGAGGTTTGAAATGTACACTATACCCCTAGATGAATTCTCTGAGGGGTGTAGTTTGCAAAATGGGGTCACTTGTGGGGGGGTTCCACTGTATTGGTGCTTGGGGGGTCTTGCTAATGCGACATAGCACCCACCAAAATTCCACCAGAATCTGAGCTGCAAAATCCAAAAATCACTCCTTCCCTTCTGAGTCCTGCCATGCACCCAAATGGTATTTTTTGGTCACATGTGAGGCATTGCCGTACTCGGGAGAAATTGGGGCACAGATTTTGGGGTGCTCTTTCTCCTTCATACCTTCTGAAAATGAAAAATTTTGAGCCAGAACTGCATTTTTGTGTAAAAAATGTAATTTTTCATTTTCACTGCCCACTTGTATCAAAATTGGTGAAACCCCTTGGGGTTTGAAATGTACACTATACCCCTAGATGAATTCCCTGAGGGGTGTAGTTTGCAAAATGGGGTCACTTGTGGGGGGGGGGGTTCCACTGTATTGGTGCTTGGGGGGTCTTGCTAATGCGACATAGCACCCACCAAAATTCCACCAGAATCTGAGCTGCAAAATCCAAAAATCACTCCTTCCCTTCTGAGTCCTGCCATGCACCCAACTGGTATTTTTTGGTCACATGTGAGGCATTGCCGTACTCGGGAGAAATTGGGGCACATATTTTGGGGTGCTTTTTCTCCTTCATACCTTCTGAAAATGAAAAATTTTGAGCCAGAACTGCATTTTTGTGTAAAAAAATGTAATTTTTCATTTTCACTGCCCACTTGTATCAAAATTGGTGAAACCCCTGGGGGTTTGAAATGTACACAATACCCCTAGATGAATTCCCTGAGGGGTGTACTTTGCAAAGTGGGGTGACTTGTGGGGGGGTTCCACTGTATTGGTGCAACATAGCACCCACCATTCATTCCACCAAAATCTGTGCTGCAAAATCCAAAAATCACTCCTTCCCTTCTGAGTCCTGCCATGCACCCAACTGGTATTTTTTGGTCACATGTGAGGCATTGCCGTACTCGGGAGAAATTGGGGCACAGATTTTGGGGTGCTTTTTCTCCTTCATTCCTTGTGAAAATGAAAAATATTGAGCCAGAACTGCATTTTTGTGTAAAAAAATGTAATTTTTCATTTTCACTGCCCACTTGTATCAAAATTGGTGAAACCCCTGGGGGTTTGAAATGTACACTATACCCCTAGATGAATTCCCTGAGGGGTGTAGTTTGCAAAATGGGGTCACTTGTGGGGGGGTTCCACTGTATTGGTGCTTGGGGGGTCTTGCTAATGCGACATAGCACCCACCAAAATTCCACCAGAATCTGAGCTGCAAAATCCAAAAATCACTCCTTCCCTTCTGAGTCCTGCCATGCACCCAAATGGTATTTTTTGGTCACATGTGAGGCATTGCCGTACTCGGGAGAAATTGGGGCACAGATTTTGGGGTGCTTTGTCTCCTTCATACCTTCTGAAAATGACAAATTTGGAGCCAGAACTGCATTTTTGTGTAAAAAAAATAATTTTTCATTTTCACTGCCCAGTTGTACCACAATTGGTGAAACCCCTGGGGGTTTGAAATGTACACTATACCCCTAGATGAATTCCCTGAGGGGTGTAGTTTGCAAAATGGGGTCACTTGTGGGGGGGTTCCTAACTTTTAGCATCTTATGGTGCCTAGAAACCTACATGGTGCCTAAAAAATAATCTCATAAAAAGGAGGCTCCAAAATCAAGTAGGTGCTCCTTCTATTATGAAGCCTGTGGTTTGGTCAACGTGCACACTAGGGCCACATATAGGATATTTATGAAAACAAAAGAATTGGGGGAATCAATTTTTAGTCACATTTCTCTAGTAAAATGTACTTTGTTCCTTAGAAAAATGTATTAAAATTGCAAATCTGCAAAAAAAATGAAATTTTGAAATTTCACCTACACTTTGTTTTAATTCCTGTGAAACACCTAAAGGGTTAACAAACTTCCAAAATGCTGTTTTGAATACTGTGAGGGGTGCAGTTTTTGAAATGGTATCATTTATGGGGGTGTCTCACATACAAGTCCCTCAAAGTCACATCAGAACTGAACTGGTCCCTAAAAAAATCAGTGTTTGAAATTTTCTTGAAAATTTGAGAATTTGCTATTCATATTGTAAGCCTCCTAGTGTCCAAAAAAATTAAAAGGAAGTTGAAATAATGATGGAAACATAAAGTAGACATATGGTCTATGTTAGTTATTAACTATTTTGAGTGGTATGATTATTTGTCTCACAAGCAGAAAATTTAACATTTTGCAAATTGCTAAATTTTCCATTTTTTAACGACATTTTGGTATTTTTCACAAAAAAACACAGACTGTATCGACCCAAATTTACCACTAATTTGAAGTACAATGTGTCACGAAAAAACAATCTCAAAATCACTGGGATAAGTAAAAGCAAAAAAAAGTTATCCCCACTTAAGTGAGACATGTCAGATTTGAAAAAAAGGGCTCTGTCAGGAACGCAAAAACTGGCTCTGTCAGGAAGGGGTTAATAATAATAATAATAATAATAATAATGATAATAATAATAATAGTAATAATTATGCACTAAAACAATAGTACTGGTGTAATGGTTAGCATTACTACCCCACAGCGCTGAGGTCATAGGTTCTATTCCCACCATGGCTCTAACTTTGCGGAGTTTGTATATTCTCCCCGTACTTGCGTGGGTTTACTCCGGGTACTCTGGTTTCCTCCCACAGTCCAAAAATATACTGGTAAGCTAATTGGCTCCCAACAAAATTAACCCTAGTATGTGTGCGCGTGTACATGTGGTAGGGAATATAGATTGTAAGCTCCACTGGGGCAGGGACTGATGTAAATGTTCAACTATACTCTGTAAAGCGCTGTGGAATATGTGTGCGCTATATAAGAAACTGCTAATAAATAATAAAATATTTTAAAAATTCACAATGGATTTAAGTTTATGTAAAACTTACATGAGGAATACTATACCCCTTTCACATTGCAAATGCCGGTTCACACCCGGGATTTGAAAACGGATACATCCCTAGAGCGACCTGGCATTTGCTTCCCCGGCAATAAGCTGGGTCGCTAACATCAAAAAAGGGGCGGCACGTCATCAGGGGCGGGGAGGAGGACATCACATGATGTCAGCCGCCTGCCCTGTCTTAAGGGAAAGGGCTGCAAATATAAGTCAGTCTTACTGACTTATATTTGCATGGCCAGTTTTAATCATCCGATGGTGGGCTACCGTGGAATGATTGCAGCCCAGCAGGCAAGGCTGCGAATGGATGTTTATGCGAAACATCCATTTTAAGCCTAACAACCATTTGCATACCTGCGGGTAAAATCGGCGGGTCGGCGTTCATGCGGGCGCTGTTTAGTTGACTTTAGTTGAAATTCGCAGCTTTGCAAGTCAACCAGAATGACCCCCAATGCCCCCTTTTATCTATACTGACAGCCAGGGCTGGATTAAGGTCTGTGGGGGCCCTGGACAACCCCAGGGGAGGTTGGAACCTTGGCAGCGTAGGCGGGCGGGGGGTCCCTGCAGCACTCTGAGCAGTCAGCGCCGTGGTCCCTGCAGCGTATGGGAAGTCAGCGGCGGGGTCCCTGAAGCAGATGGGAACTAGTAGCGGTATTGGCTACAAGTTCCCATGCGCTGCAGGGACCCCGCCTGCTGATTTCCCATCCGCGGCAGGGACCCTGGCGCTGACTGCCCAGACCTCTGCAGGGACACCCTGACCGCCTGCGCTGCCCGACCCCGCTGCCCAAGCCCGGAGTGTCAGGAGCCCCACACCGGCATCAGTGCCAGTTTGGGGGCCCCTTATGTGTGGGGGCCTCTGGGCAACCACCCCTGGCACACCAAACTTAATCCGCCACTGCTGACAACCCAAACCAATCACTGAACTCCTACATTACACAATGTCCCCTCTTATCTATACTGATCATTACAGAAAATAAATAACAAAATAGAGTACAGGTTAAAAAGAGCACCATTTTAATACACATTACAGCTTACAGACGTGCTCAACACTCGCCGAGTGTTTCATTATGGGAAAGCTGTGAGTGACATGTAAAGATAAGAGGGCAACAGGAGGGAAGAGGGCCCTGCTCTGAGGAGCTTGCAATCTAGTAGGAAGGGGAGACAGACAGATTACATGAGGTGCAAGCAAGTGGGTGGGGGCTTCATAGCAGGATGTGAACAGATGGTCAAGGCATGAGGCAGGGGGTCTGAGGAGCAGCCTCAGGACTAGGGATGTGCACCGGACACTTTTCGGGTTTTGGGTTTTGGGTTCTGATTACCTTGAGGTTTTGGGTTCTAATAGGTTTTGCCAAAACACCTCCTAAGTGTTTTGTGTTTGGATTTCTTGGGTTTTGGGTTCTGATTTTTTTGTTAAAAAAGCTTAAAAACTGCTAAAATCGCAGAATTTGTGTTTTTTTTTTTTGCTCCTACGCTATATTAACCTCAATAACATTTATTTCCACTCATTTCCAGTCTATTCTGAACAGCTCACACCTTACAATATTGTTTTTAGGGCAAAAGGTTGCACCGAGGTAGCTGGATAACTATGATAAGCCACACAAGTGTGCGGCACAAACACTAGACTGATATGGCACACTTAGCATCCCCTCTAGGCTAATACTGCACACCTAGAATTACCCCTGGACTGATATGGCACAGGTAGCATCACCCCTGGACTGATACGGCACATTTAGCATCACCCCTGGACTGATATGGCACACTTAGCATCCCCCCTAGTCTGATACGGCACACCTAGCATCACCCCTGGACTGATATGGCACGCTTAGCATCACCCCTGACCTGATACAGCACACATGGAATTATACGGCACAGATGGCGGCACCCCTGGACTGTTACCGCACACATGGCGGCAGGCATGGAATTATACGGCAGACAAATTCCTGCAGTAAAAATAAAAATTTGTATTATTTTAATTATAAAAAAGAGCAGCACACCTTACTAAGCAACACCCCATGAATTATACAGCACTCTTGGCTCACCCCTGGACTACAGCGCATTTAACAGCCCTTGCAGTAAAAAAAAAAAAAACACCTTAATTTTATTTTCATTTTAAAAAAAGGGCAGCTCCCCTGGTCTGATATGGGACACATGGGGCACCCCTGGAATTATACGGCACACATGTGGGCACCCCAGGACTGATACAGGACACATGGGGGCACCCATGGAATTATATGGCACACATGCGGGCACCCCTGGACTGATACAGCACACATGTGGGCACCCCTGGACAAATACAGCACACATGTGGGCACCCCTGGATGGATACAGCACACATGCGGGCACCCCTGGACTGATACGGGACACTGGGCAGAGCAGCTGGACTGATATGGCACACACAACACCCCTTGCAGATTAAAAAAAAACAAAACTTTTTTTATTTCAATTAAAAAATGGGGGCAGCTCCCCTGGACTGATACTGGGCAGCACAGCTGGACTAATTCGGGGCAGCCCTGTAGTAAAAAAAAAAAAAAATCAGAGATCCCTTTAGATGTCCCCCACAGTGGTCCAATATAACACAGCCCCCTTTAGTAGTAGCCTTAGTAATGCCCCTTAGTAGCTGTTACCTGAATATGTTTCCCCCTCAGTAGTTCCCCCTCAGTAGATGTACAACAGTTCCTGCACATGTAGTTCCCCCTTAGTAAATGTATCTTTTGTTGCTTCCCGATATATATTTGTCCCCCTAAAGCAGCCCCCATAAATTTATAGCTTCTATTAGTTGTCCTCCACAGTGGTATTATTGTTATGTTATTATATTATATGTCCCCCATAGCTTTTTTTGTGCGCACAGACAGCACGGACACATCCGTGCTGTCTGACTTCTACATGCCGAATGAAGATGGCGCCGGAGACGGATCTTATATAGAGATCCGAATCCGGCGCAGGGTGATGACGTTTCACCCTCGTTTTGGACCCGGGAAGATGGCGGCGACCACCGAACTCCCTGGATCCGGCCTCGGATCAGGTAAGTCCTTGGGGGTTCAGATCTCTAGGATCCGAACCCGCTCATCTCTACTCAGGAGTCAGGACTAGTTAATAGGTGAATTCTCAGTGCCCGTTTGAAGTTTTGCAAGGTCCGGAGAGTCTAATGGAGCGAGGGAGTGCGTTCCACTAAAGGAGTGCAGTCCTAAACTCTAGCATAGGAAGCAGTGATCAGGGTGGAGGAGAGATGACAGTTGTTTGCTGACTGTAGAGGGCGGGAGGGTGTATGAATGGAGATGAGGTTAGAGATATATGGAGCAATGAAATTAGAGATGGCCCTGTATATGAGTGTGTGTGAAGAGGATTCTTTAGGGGAATGTGTCACACGCCGCCGCGGTGGTACACGGCGGGTACTGTACTCACCCGCCCGTGTCCGCCGCCGGCTGGTGTGTGTCGGCCTCCATGTCAGGTGAGACGGCAGGCAGAGGTCCGGCAGTGTTGGAAGGCAGCATGGGAATTTGCAGCATGGTCCTGCTCTAAGGCTATAGATGCCGGGAGGCCAGCTCCGCCATCTTGCTTGAGGGCAAACAGGGGATTGGGCCAGGTCAGGTATTCTCACCTCTTTCTCTGTGACAGCCAATGGCAGCCGCCCTCTTTGCATAAAGGGGATCTGCCTAGGTAGCTCAGTGTCAGTACAAAGAGTCTTCTGTGCCGTGCACTTCCTGGAAGGCTCCTGACTCATTGTGCCCTTGCTATTCCCGCTGTGCCTGTCAGCTTGCTATTGGCTATTTGACCCCATCGCTCATTCCAGTCACGCTGGTTGCCTGCTTCTCCCTGGTACTCTTTGGTGCTCCCTCCTGGATTCCTAACTCTGGTCCCGCTCCTGGATCTTCCAAGAATCCGTCTCCAGCATCCTCAGGTCTCAGCCATTCCTCATCATTGTACTCTGGATATTCCTCATCATTGTACTCTGGATATTCCTCATCATTGTTATCTGGATATTCCTCATCATTGTTATCTGGACATTCCTCATCATTGTACTCTGGATATTCCTCATCATTGTTATCTGGACATTCTTTATCATTGCTACTCATTATTATTATTTTGCCTGCCTTTATCTCAAAGAAGTATTTGAGTCCCTGTATGACATCATTCATTAAACCCGCTCGTTTTAACCCTACTGCTACTGCCTCGTCTCCAGTCCCTGTGCATCACACGACCCCATCTGAATCTTCAACCGTGACAGGAATGGGAGCCAGTGCAGATTTTGTTGAAGGGGAGTTTCCCGATGTAGAGCGAGTTAAGCCTGGCTGTAGAGTTAAGGACAGATTGTAGAGGAGCCAGTTGGGAGCGCGTGAGGTCAGTGAGGAGAACATTGCAGTAGTCGAGCCGTGAGATGACCAGTGAGTGGATGATGAGTTTAGTTGCACTCTGGGAGAGAAAAGGCCTGATGCGAGCAATGTTGCGTAACTGAAACTGACAAGAATGGGCCAGAGCTTGGATGTGGGGTATAAAGGAGAAGGGAGTAGTCAAGAGTGACACCCAGACAGCGGAGTTGGAGAACGAGGGAGATGAAGGTGTTGTTAACAGTGATAGAGTTATTAGTAGGTGGTGTAACTAGGTGAGGGGAATATAACAAGTTCAGTTTTATCCATATTGAGAGTTACAAGCTGCAGCCACAGCTTGTTTCTGTTTGTCTAGTCTCTGTTGTATGTACCAGCATACCAGGTTTTCAGATGTATCCTTTGTGGAAAACCTGTTATTGGGATCCCTTGACCCCCCCCCCCCCCATCAAGAGGGGAGTACTATTACGAGCCGCCTCCAGCGGATAGGTGTAAATGCAGCAGTCACTGTAATTCATGTTCTGTTTAGGTTTTGCATGTGTTCACCTGATCAGTGCTCCGGGTTTTGGCTGATCCGTCTTGCCTTGTTTCCATGCATACCTTAGTCTTTGTGTGTGGCTGCTTCTTAAGCCACTGGGTATATAGGTATGCTCCAAGCAATAAACCTGGCCGGTTACACTCCTGTCTTATTCCTGTGATATTCTTAGTATATTCCTTGTTCCTGGTGATTTCTATGTTCCCAGAGATTCTCAGAGTTCCTAGTAAACTCCTGTCTGAGATTATTCCAGAGTTCAGTGTATTCCAGCCTGTGTATCTAGGGCCTCAGTGCAGCAGCTGTGTCCTAGATTGCTCCAGCCCGTGTCTGAGAATTCCAGTATCATATTTGCCATGTAACCTGTGAGATCTTGTCTGTGTCCAGCTTCTGTACCAGCGGCTTCCCCGCACATTGTGGAGGAGGTCGCTCCTTTCATTACAATCTGCCATTGGTATTCTCCCGGCGCCAGCTGGAGCCATAGGTCTTATCCCTTGACAGAGCCAAGGAGGCGGTTAGGGCGCAGGCCAAACTGCATGCTACTTGTCTTGTTCGTGTTTCTTGTTTGTATGTCTCATGGCAGATGCCAGAGACATTGGTCTAGACTTAAAAAGGCAGTTGGGTTGCAGACCTATCTGCAATACCTTGGTTATGGTTACTGGGTACTTATGTAGTATCTGGGCTGCCGATTTTTTGATTGTATGCCTTAAGTTAAGGCATACAATCAGATGCGATGCGATGCGATATCGCATCGCATCGCATACGACCATGCGATGCGATGCGATGACCCGATTTTTCCATAGGATTCAATGTTAAAATGGACTGAGTCCATTTTAACATGGAATTCAATGGGAAAAAGGGGTCCTTTTCATACCCCTACTATCCAAGTGGGCATGGAGTTGGATATAAACCTGTGGCGAGCGTAGCGAGCCACCGAGCCCGAAGCGTGGCGAGCGAAGCGAGCCCCGCGAGGGGACGGTATTCTGTGTCCCCTCGCGGGGCTCGCTACGCTCGCCACGCTTCGGGCTCGGTGGCTCGCTACGCTCGCCACAGGTTTATATCCAACTCCATGCCCACTTGGATAGTAGGGGTATGAAAAGGACCCCTTTTCCCATTGAATTCTATGTTAAAATGGACAGAGTCCATTTTAACATTGAATCCTATGGAAAAATCGGGTCCATCGCATCGCATCGCATCGCATCGCATGCGATATGGTCGGATGCGATGCGATGGACCCGATTTCAAAATCGGCAGCCCAGTTACTACATAAGTACTGGTTACTGTTTTATTTATTATAGCAGTAAAGGCCACAAATCCTGTTTTCAGTTCTTGTCTTGAATTCTAGTCCATGTTCATATGCCAGGTGGCATCCGAATACAGGTTGGAGCTAGTCTGCCCTTGAAAGGCGGCTATTAGTGGCGAAGACTAAGACCTGCACAAGTGCCAGCCAACTCAGGGTATACTAATAGAGACAGGTTCAGGCTCAGGTGCTGCTGTGGCTTTACCAACTGAGCCTTGCAGACCTGCCAGTCAGAGCAAGGGTTTACCCCGAGTTCACTCCAGATAATCATAACATTGAGTTTCAGAGAGCGCTCAGACATCCAGGAGGAAATGGTGGAGGGGTAGTTAGAAACCTGAGAGAGAACAGTGGGGGACAGATCAGGAGGGGAGAGGTACAGTAGTTTTGTGTTTCTCAGTATAGAGGTGGTATTGTAGGCGTTAATGATTGCACCTTGTAAGAGGTATACAAGGAGGTGACCAAGGATGGAACCCTTTTAGGGACATCAACATGAAGGATGGAACGGTTGTGTGGAGGAGGAGAGGGTGATCCACAGTGTCAAAGGCAGCAGAGAGGTCCAGAAGGATAAACAGAGAGAATTGAGAGTGGGCAAACGCCAGATTGAAGGGGATCAAGGATGGGGTGGTCATAGTGGTAGCTGGTGAGACCACTATGCCACTTCTTGTCTATACTGGTACCCCAAAACCCATCACCAGACTCCTCTTATCTATACTGACCCCCCAAAACTCATTATTAGACTCCTCTTATTTATACCAACACCCCAACACTCATTATTACACTCCTCTATCTATGCTGCCACCCCAATACATCCTGCCTAACAATAATTTCCTCATTATAGCATATCTTACACAACAACAACATTATCTTTTTCATATGAACCCTCATTCCAGAGAACAATTGTGGTATTTGTTCTTGTAGTACCCAAAATCCACGTAAATGGAAATATACCTTATAATAGTACCCGTAAACCAGCATGTTTATGTTGCGAAGAGAGTAATGAGAGTACAGTGAAATCCTGATAGAACAGATATGTGATCTGGAGATCCCACAGTATAGAGAGGTTGCCACCGCATTTTGCTGATACATTCACATTATAAATTGGAACTGATCTGTCTTGTTCAAAGCTCAGCTCGTTGATTAGAGTTGTTTTATCTGTGTATTTAAAAGCAATGCACTTCTTAAAACCTATTATGAATAGTTAATATTAAGCCATGCCTGGAAACAATTCCCACCACTGTTTTGATAACACTCTGGTAATATTCAGTGTGAGTGAGTTTGATGCTTCTCATCGCCCCGCAGAGCCTGGATATAGGCAAACTGATCGTCCTCTACTGAGAGGAAACTTCATCAGAGGCGGCTCCCTTACCCCCTCCAGCAGCTGCACTCGGGCACATTCAGGAAGTGTTTTACAAATCTCAGAATTAATAAATAGAGAATATTTAGTAGTCTCTTTTATCATTTAATTAGATACAATACTCTCTTGCAGGGAAAGAAAACCTTTTTTTTTTCTTCTTCACAGCACCAGAGTAATACACTTTGGATAGAGTTCAATTAAAAAAAATTAACTTTTTATTTTGGGGCAATTGCATTTTTATGTTTGATATTAAATGGAAAAAAAAAACAAAAAACAGTATGACAAGCTGCAAAATAGAAAATGCGTCCGGAGATGTCACCATTGTTTGTATCATTCGTGTGGGATACTTATTTTTAGCTCGGAGGGGTTGGAGATGTTGGACCTATCTGAGATCGGCCTATCGGTGGGGTTTCAGATGATAGGTCAACAATGTATAGGTCGATATTGGTCAACAATGTATAGATCGAGATAGTTTAACATGCACATGGTCCCAGCATAGAACGATCTCCTCAGTATGTTCCAGTGGTCGCTACCGTAGCCCACACCCCCGGCCTATCACCTGGGCAGCTATTCCGCCATCAGGAACAATTACCCCCTGCCCTGGAAACACTTATATCAGAAAGCCACAGGTGCTGCTAATCAGCCAAACCCTGATCTCCATCAGTTAGGAAACCTGGACTGGATCTAATTCTCCTGCTGCTGCTGATCTAAAACCTGGTCTGGATTTTCCACATTATCCTCATGTGGAAATATGCTGTAATTGCCACACAATATCATTTTGATCCATTGTCGTGGGGCCCCTAAAAGACACGTGGCCCATATGCCAGTGCCTACTCTGCCTATTTGGTAATCCACCACCGTTAACAGCGCTCATCCAAAGTAATAATCGTGGGTGAAACAAGCAACCCTTTTCCACCAGCAGGCCCCCAATTAAATGGCGGTGACACTCCGCCATAGGAAGGATCACTTCCATGACATTGCCCACCTGCCCATTTCAAAAGACCATTGCATTAAAAAAAAGAGATCTGTCATTGGGACTAATTCAGATCTGATCGCATTGCTGCTAATTTTTGGAGCCCAGGGATCAGGTACGGTATACGCTGCCAGTCAGAGAGGCATCCGACCCGTGCGAGCCTGCATATTTCTTAGTACGGCTTGAGAATATTAGCTGGATCGGCGATTCGCTGCAAATCTATTTGCAAGCCGCTCACCATCTAATGATTCCCCACTGTGCGCAGTCCGTGCGTAGCTCAGGACTTACGCGGTAGAATCAGGCTTATCGGGGCCGGAGATGACGTCACATGACTTCCATTCTAATGCCTGTGCAAGCCTGTGTCTTCCCTGACACTAGGATGAGATGGGAAAAGAAAAAAAGTATTCCTATTGTGGGCACTCCTTGGACTAATCTACAACTTAATAATACATTGCTGGTTAGATTAATTGCAGACAATTAACATAGTTAAATATAACTTTATTATTACAGATAAAAAAAATGTATTTTGAAGCTAGCGAGATATAAACAAAAGTGTGTAAAGTGTTGAAAAAACAAGTGAAAGCATTAAAATTGTGTGCACTTTAGTTGTGTACTGTATATTTCCACTCTGTCCTAGGGAATCGCTTAAATACCCAATAGTAGTTGAGTTAAATATTATAGTGTAGAGAACTAGGGCGGGATGTTCTAATATCCGCTGCCCACTTTCACCCCCCTTCATCGGCCACCGCATTGTTAATAATCGCATATGCTCTAACGTATGCGAGTATTAACACAAGGGACAGCTCTTGGGATAAGAACTGTCTCTTGCGATGCGGCGCCGATGCTGGACTTCCGGGTCTGAGTCCTTCTGCGCATGTGTAGAGCGCTGAGTCCAGCCGCAGGGCATGCTGGGAGGGATCCGTGACTTATCCCTCACACAGCGCTGTGGTAAGAAGCCCATAGGCTTCTGCAGAGAATCACCAGCTTGGAGCGCTGAAACTGCGGAGGGCGGTTAAAGAATACAGAAATGGGGTAAAAACCCAGATAACAGGGTTTTTACTGCATTTCTGATCTACAGTATAGCATCCCGCCCCTAGTCAGTAATTGATACAATGTTTATACTGGACATTTTTGCAATGTTGCTAGCTATTGCAAATTGTTACTATGAATGTAGTGGTATACGCAATCCAGGAGTTTTTAAATTGTATTGTTGTTCAAGGATTGCTCAGTGTCTACTCTGTTTAAGGAGACAGCACTGTATATATAATGGTGTTTGTGCTTTGAAAAAACACTGTTAATACTCCAATGTATATTTTTGAAGATAGGGCTGTGTCCACAAACAGTGTCCCGGCAGCATCTTCTCATGCCCGGATCCCTGGTTCCTTGTGCCGCCCCCACCTGCTCCCTCCGCCCAGGTCTCTGGTAGCCAGCATCCGCCGCCCACTGGCGTTCCCCACCCGGCTCCGGGCTACATATAAGATGTAGCAAATCTTATAAAATCTGATTCACTCGGAAAGGCACAATCACTCTCTAATGGACAAAACCGTATGCACTGCAGGTGAGGCTGATGTAACATGTGCAGAGAGAGTTAGATTTGGGTGTTTTATTGTTTCTGTGCAGGGTAAATACTGGCTTCTTTATTTTTACACTACAATATAGATATCAGTTTAAAGAACACCCCCCCCCCACACACCCAAATCTAACTCTCTGCACATGTTACATCAGCCCCACCTGCAGTGCATATGGTTTTGTCCATTAGAGAGTGATTGTGCCTTTCCGAGTGAATCAGAATAACCCCCATAGTGTATGGGGGCCTTTAGACTACTGGAACTGGCATTTTGGGAATTTAGAACCGCATTCCTCGTTACCGGCTCCTGCTCAGTTGACTGTTCATCTCTCTTTGCCGGGGTACACGTTGGCACTTATCGTATCATGTGTTCCCAGCGCTGGCCGTCGTATTAATAATCGCAGTTTCTTTTAAAAGCATCTTCATTTGGCTGCGAAACGTTACAGCCTGTTATTATTAAAGAGTGTCCTTGAAATTGGGGAACACAAATGTGGGCGCAGTTTCCTTAAAATATAGGTTTTGTGAGTTACACCCTTTGTGCTACAATATAATAGTTCATCACTTAGCTTTCAGAATCTCCCCAGGTTTCCTAAATAACATCTAACGCTATCAGCAATTACAACAAGCTCACTTTCCCTTTCAACCAATGCAGCAATCAGTACTTTGTGTTGTTCTATTTAAAGATATTGAAAGCTAAATAATATATATTTCAGCTGATGAATCTACTACTCTAGAGCAGCGTTTTGCAGTTCTTGCCCTCAGAGATTACTAATACTGGAAGGTTCCAACATATCGCTGATAGTAGTCTTCATAACTAAAAGGGCAGCAATGGGACTGGGCTTTCCGCTAGTCCAGCCCGCCCTTATGGCACCAGGGCCGGCGCTACTACTAGGCAGGTCTAGGCATTTGCCTAGGGCGCCGGGCACTGGAGGGCGGCAGGGGGGTCCATGCCGGCTTCTGACAGGAGCCTGCAGTGGTGTCCTTGCCGCGCGGGTACCTGTGGCGCTGTGTATAAAGCTGGCGGCGATGGGGGGTCCCTGCAGTGAATAAGAAATAACTAGCGCTATCCGCCGGGCTATGCAGCGGCGCGGGAAGCGCTGCCAGGTTTGAAAACACTGGCCGCACGCTGATTGGCTGAGATTCAACCAATCAGCGTGCGGCCAGTGTTTTCAAAACAGAAGCGCTTCCCGTGCCGCCGCATAGCGCTAGTTATTTCTTATTCACTGCAGGGACCCCCCACCGCCGCCGCCAGCTTTATACACAGCGCCGCAGGTACCCGCGCGGCAAGGACACCACTGCAGGCTCCTGTCAGACGCCAGCATGGTCCCCCCTGCCGGCTCCCCAGACGGTGCAAAAGGTACCCTCCGCCCCCACCCCCCGGCACCGGAGCGCCCCCACCCCGACTCGCCTGGGGCGCTCCAGTGCCTTGCACCGGCCCTGCATGGCACACTATTAACCCTTTTACATCTAATAGCCGGTTCGCACCGAGTTTTTGAACCCAGATGCAACCCGGCTTTTGGCCTCTTTCACGCAGCATCCCCACCTGGCATAATGCTGGGCGGGTGATGTCACCGGAGGCGGGGCCTGTGCTGGGAGATGACAACATCTCAGAAAAAATATTTGAGCATTCACATCAGTCCCTGCCCCAATGGAGCTTACAATCTGTATTCCCTACCACAGGTACAGATGGAGCCCCTCTCTTTCATTGCCGGCGCTCGCCAGAATGTCCCCCCTGGCGAGCGCTGGTGGAGAGGGACTCCATCAGACTGGGACACGCATGCATTTCACACACACGAGCGTCCCAGTCACTTGGCGGCTGGGCTGACCATCTCTGCTTCAGGGAGACGGGCAGGGTTAGGGGGGGGGGGGGGGGGTAGGGGCTGGTGTGAGGCCAGGTCCATCTATACATGTGTACACACAGACAATATAGGGTTAATTTTATTGGGAGCTGATTAACCTAGTTTTGGATTGTGGTAGGAAACCGGAGTACTCGGAGGAAACCCACGTAAGCACAGGGAGAATATACAAACTCCACACAGTTAGGGCCATGGTGAGAATCTAACCCATGACCTCAGTGCTGTGAGGCAGCAATGCTAACCACTACACCGTCCCTGCTGCCCATGACACGTGGTAATACAGTCACTAGGACAAACAATAGCCTGCTGTCCACATAGAGGCTGTGGTGTCCTCTCATGATACAGAGTGCAGACCTCGGCTAGGTTTCGCTGGCCCCGCTGTTCCGGGAGAATTACATGCATTTCCAGACCTGTGATGGGTCCAGCTCTCTGGATACGAGGACCCATCAACATCGGAAGCCAGAACAAGGACGCAGCAAATAATGGTAACTATCCGACAGAAATGTATTTCTTTTATGTTGTGACCTTGGTTTGTGTGAGATAATCTCTGTGCACCAATCCATAAAGTACATAGGGCCTTTTTCAGACCTGTTCGCTAGGCTACATACGCAGCCTAATGAACAGGTAAGCGCCGCGCCACCCGGCCCAAATGCGCTTATGCGATTAGTATCATTGCAATGTTTGCACTCTAAATAAATCCCGCCCTATGTGTTCAGTTGACTCATCTTCTGATGGCTACTTCCAGGAACATACAGTATAGTAATTCAAACAAGGGAGTCACACCAACTGCCACCACCTGCCAGTACAACCTGTCTCGCTGGAAGTTGGTGCGGTTCCCCGATTTGAATTTCGAACTGAGCTGCAGGTGCCGCCAATGGTAACACATCATATTATCTCACACTTGTTCCATGAACAATGTACCTTATTCTGGTTGACTCACAAGGCTGTGAATTTGGCAGCCTTGCGAGTCCCCCAGATGCCGCCCGCCCTCCCCTCGCACGCCGCGATCCCCTTACCGGCATACAAATGGATGATTTGCATAGTCATCCATTCGCAGCCTTGGGTGTGGTGGAGAAATCATTTGATGGTCGATGACCATCGAATGATTTCTCCAGCGCTCGCAGAACTGAGACCGGGCGGAGCCGCCGCGGGTGCAGATCTCGGTGGTAGTAGCAAATATTCAAACGAGACTGTGGTGTCTCAAATCTCGGAGCGTCAGGTGTGTTCCCATGGGCTGTGCCCCCCGCGCCACGTCCGCACTGCTAGGTGCGAGTGGGACGGCGAACATGCCCAATCGCACCATCTGTACATGCACAAATGCTAAAAATCGGTCCCCCACGCAGGGGACCAATTAAATCAGAATAACCCCCAATGAGCATTGGACGCAAGGGGGGTTTGGGTTGGGGCTCGGCACCAAAACTAAATAATTCCCACATGACTGTGGATCATCTCTACAGTATATGTAATGATAGCAGTAGGGACCGCTCTTTTCACAGTGTAAAGCTGAAGTCTCTTCCCATAGAAAGCGTAATGACAGCTAATATCTGGGTTATTTAATCTGCACTGTGTTTTAAATGGCTTTCGCTGAAGCAAAGATATACTGGAGTGTTTTTTTTTTTTCCATTTGAAAAGCACTCTTAGAAATCCCACCTTTAATCAATTAGCGTTTCTCCTTACCGACATGTGATTAAATGGAAGGTGACGGCCAATTTTGATTGAGTAACTTACACTCTGCCTTCTTGTAGTTCTCGGAAGATGACAGTGCATAATAATTAAGATCTACAGCCTAACTCCCTTCTGTCTTACATGAGAGGAGATGCCAAGTGCTCTGGGGGAGCAGGGCTTATGCTGCGCCTGTTCGCTGAGTCAGTGATACCCCATGCTGGCTCTCACCATATCATGTGGCAAGCTACTCTTGTTATATTAGCTATTTATTTGTAAGGGGGGATTTATGTACTATATTAACACTTGTCACAAAGGGATTAATTCAGAACTGCTCGCAGACTGCGTATATTCGCAGCCTAGCCCTGGAGAACACTGAAGAGGACAACCAGGTGGGCTTTGTTGGTCCTATACCTGCTCTGTACAAAGGTAGGGTTCATGGCATTGTACCATAGAAGGCCAAGCCATGCTCACGAGGTTCAATGCAAATCATGTGATCAAGCCCTTGTGTATTACCCCAAATACAATTATGGATGCCGTCAAAGATGGTTACTGGGGCTGGTGTTACAGTGTTGTGGCAAAAGATGAGGATTTGGTTCCAAAACACACCCGGCAGAACTGAAGCAGTCTGAAAGCCGGGCAGAGAGCGGTGGGCTGCCCGGCTGTGTTCAGAGTGGGTCTGCGTCTATATGAAGTCTCACACCGGATCACCAGCCAATAGGAGCGTGTCGTCCGGCAGCCAATCCGAACTGGCAGTGGTGGCTGAGGACAGCGGTAGGGTTTTTCAAAGTGCCCGCTGCTGTCCCCACCGTCGCTGGCTCCCCTGTAGCAATGAGCATGTAAACCCGATAGGCAATGAGCATAAAACCTCCGTATCAACAAGCATGAAACTCCCTTGGCCTCGAGGATGAAGCCACTGGCATCAAGCATGGCTTCGAGCACATAACCCCTGGCATCGAGCATGTAACCCCTGGCATTGAGAAAGAACCCACTAGCAATGAGCATGTAGGTAGGCGGCACTTATGTGACATATTATGTAATGGGTGTCACAGTGTGTGGCATAATGTGTAATGGGCATCACATGTATTGGCATAATGTGTAATGGGCATCATGGTGTGTGGCATAATGTGTAATGGGCATCACAGTGTTTTGGTATATGTGTAATGGGTATCACAGTGTGTGGCATATGTGCAATGGGCATTACGGTGTGTGGCATATGTGTAATGGGTGTCACAGCGTGTGGCATATGTGTAATGGGCATCACGGTGTGTAGCATAATGTGTAATGGGCATCATGGTGTGTGGCATAATGTGTAATAGGTATCATGATGTGTGGCATAATGTGTAATAGGCATCACGGTGTGTGGCATAATGTGTAATGGGCATCATGTTGTGTGGCATAATGTGTAATGGGTATAATGATGTGTGGCATAATGTGTAATGGGCATCACAGTGTGTGGCATATGT
Source organism: Crinia signifera (assembly GCF_055691185.1). NCBI lineage: Eukaryota > Metazoa > Chordata > Amphibia > Anura > Myobatrachidae > Crinia > Crinia signifera. The sequence continues at coordinate 65,649,920 of NC_139228.1, read as the reverse complement.
ATGGTAAGTGTCACAGTGTGTGGCATATGTGTAATGGTCATCACAGTGTGTAGCCTAATGTGTAATGGGCACCATGTTGTGTTGCATACTGTGTAATGGGTATCATGCTGTGTGGCATAATGTGTAATGGGCCTCACAGTGTGTGGCATATGTATAATGGGTGTCACAGTGTGTGGCATATGTGTAATGGTCATCACAGTGTGTAGCCTAATGTGTAATGGGTGTCACAGTGTGTGGCATAATGTGTAATAGGCATCACAGTGTGTTGCATATGTGTAATGGGTGTCACAGTGTGTGGCATATGTGTAATGGGCATCACGATGTGTAGCATAATGGGTAATAGGCATCACGTTGTATGGCATAATGTATAATGGGTATCACAGTGTGTGGCATAATGTGTAATGGGCATAATTGTGTATGGTATATGTATAATGGGCATCACAGTGTGTGGCATATGTATAATGGAGCACGGTTGCCGCATTTGGGGGGGGTGCTTAAAAATGTTTTACTCAGGGTGCTAGTAGGCATCAAGGCGGCCCTGCTCTCCATGTTTGTTACCTTTTTCCAAGCTCTTATAAATGTCTCCCTTTTCTACAGTACAGTATGTACACTTTTATCATTTCATTTCAGCACGCAGTCCATGCCACAACCCTCTTATCCCCGCTCCCTTCCAAAAAGTATGACCTTCATTACGGTCTCCAGTTCAGCTCCGAAGTTTTCCTGTTTTCTTCCGTACTAGGAGGAAATTTCTGCCTATTGAAATGCTAAACTGTATAATAACACAGAAGCCCCTACGGGCCCATGTATAATTTACACATAAAATGGAATTGCACATGCCCCTTGTTTCAAAGCATATTCGTTTAATTACCTTTTCTTAAAAAGCTTTTTCAATTAATTTTCAATATTTAAAAAAGGAATAAAAGTGTCAGTTTATCTGTGTACCTGATAATTAATTACGGATTTGGGAATAATTATATTATCTATTAGTGCAGCTCTGTCCATCTAAGACATATGTATTTGCTGGTATTTCTCATTGCATGTTTTTTTTTATATTTATGCACTATATAAGACTTGTTATTATTACTCACTATTATTATTATTATTATTATTATTATTATTAATAATGTAATTACGGGGCAGCCGGATGCCACCACTGGAAAGGACAGCTGCCGGGCAATGGCCATCCCATCCATTGTAAACTTCTGTGTACGCCACAGCTTTTGCCCGTGCGCAGTTCCGCCGCCCAACGTCAGCCAGAGCGAGTGAAATAGCCTTAAAGCTACTAATCCAATGTAAACTTTCATTTTCTACACTTTCCAACTAAGATGAAAGCAAGAATCTGATTGGTTGGTATACACCCTTTTTTCATGTGGTCCAGGTTTTGTGAAACAAGCCCCCAACTTTGCAAAATAAAACTTCTCGAAAGCCCCTTGAAAAGCAAAAAGCAGATTTGATTTTTTGCAAAAATTATTTAATATACTCAGTGCAGGGCAGCCATCATAAATTGTAGGTTCTGGGACTGAAAAATAGGCTAGGCCCCCCTCTCCCTTCTCAAACTCCCAGTGTGCCTGGTGAGATATCCTGTGCCCACTACACTGGTCAAACTCTTGCATCATGGGAAATGTGAACTTTATTTATGGTACTCTTTACCTAGATGGGCGCCCGCGATTGAAATCGCGGGCGTCGGGGGTAAAAATCGCGGTCATCGCGGGCATCGCGGGTAAATCGCGGGTACATAAAAATCTGCTACCCGCGATGACCGCGATTTTCCCATAGGGAACAATGTTAAAAAGGCTGATTGAGCGCGATTTTCATGTAAAATGCCTCAATGCCCGCGATTTGGCCATAGGAATCAATGTTAAATGGGCCACAGAGCCCAAATAGGCACAATTAACCCTTAAAATGTCCCCCCAAATTTTTAACGCCACCCCACGATCCACGCCAACCCGAAGCGTGGCGAGCGCAGCGAGCCCGCGAGGGGCGGCGGTACGCGTCCTCCGACCTTTTCATGCCCTACTATCCACTAGGGCGTGGAGTGAGAATAGAATAGTGTGGCGAGCGCAGCGAGCCCCACGAGGGGACGCGGATACCTTCACAGGTAAAAGCGTCCCCTCGCGGGCTTCACAGGTGTCCGCATCGCCACCGACACCTGTGAAGCCCGCGAGGGGACGCGTATAACTGTGAAGGTATCCGCGTGCGCTCGCCACGCTTCGGGCTCGGTGGCTCGCTGCGCTCGCCACACTATTCTATTCTCACTCCACGCCCTAGTGGATAGTAGGGCATGAAAAGGTCGGAGGACGCGTACCGCCGCCCCTCGCGGGCTCGCTGCGCTCGCCACGCTTCGGGTTGGCGTGGATCGTGGGGTGGCGTTAAAAATTTGGGGGGACATTTTAAGGGTTAATTGTGCCTATTTGGGCTCTGTGGCCCATTTAACATTGATTCCTATGGCCAAATCGTGTCCATTGAGGCATTGAACAGTAAAATCGTGTCCATCGGGCCTTTTAACATTGATTCCTATGGCAAATCGGGAGCATCGCGTCGCGGGCAAGCGGGTACATTTATGGCCAGCCGCGACGCGACCGACGCGATTTCCATGTTTAACATGGGTTTCAATGGGAAATCGCGGGCATCGCGTCGGTCGCGTCGCGGGCAGACATAAATGTACCCGCGATCACCACGACGGGCGCCCATCTAAGTAAAGAGTACCTTATTTATCACTAATTATATGTGATAAGACTCAATTATACTTGATAGTGTTGTTCACTCAAAATAATTTTAGTTTCCTCACTTCACAAGATCACAGGCATCATCTAGGACAAGGGTACCCAAACTGGTCCTTGAGATCTTCCAATGGTCCAATTTTTCCAGATCACCTAGCTGGTGCACAGCTGTAGTCATTTCTAATAGCCCTTTTCCACTAGCAAAAATAACCCAGGATTTTGCGCAGGGACGCGCATCTACCTGTTTTTTTATTTTGCTAGTGGAAGCACAAATTCCGGGTAGACTGAACCGGCAATACAACTCAGGTAATTTGCTGGGTTGGACCGGGATGCTCCTGAGTACAAGTGTAGTGTAAACGTGTAACCCTGGTCCATACAAAACGGGTCCTGTTCACTGCAATACAAAAGCCACCACTGGGAGATGCTCTCAGGCCCTGCCTCCCGGTGACATCACAGATGCAAGTGGAAAAGGGGTCAAGCCGGGTCGCACCTTGATGTATAGTGGAAAAGGGGTATAACGGTCACATTTTCAAACTTGCTGCATTCATTCCTACTATACAGTAGATCCACAGGTTGCCTGACACACATGAACCGTTGGTAGTTCTTGAGGACAGGTTTGGCCACCCCTGCTCTAGGAAAAATACAACAAATACCAGGGGGTAAAAAGCATTGGTTGCAAATTTGCGAGGGGATGTGTAAGTGTACACATCCCCTCACATGCAAATGCCAGGATTCACGAGGTGGGACCAAGAGGGGCTCTTGTTCTGTTGGGCGGCATTTACCTCTTCACTAGTCTACGGACACCCGCAGCCCTGTAGGTAAATCATACCGAATCCTTGTATTTAAATGATTGTGTCCGTTCTCTGTAGCGGTAAGAAATGTTACCTTATACCGGTTTAGACTATAAAGCAGAATAATAAATTTACTTCCTTTAAATGAAACAAATGTGATCCGTTTGTTCTTCCAACAAGCCGCTTTTGGTTACATTGTATTTTTCCCTGCGACTAATACAAAGGGATTCCAGCTCACCATTCAAATGTTTTTCTTTTGTACCGAGCTAAAAGGTCTATGAAATAAAATAAAATAAAAAAACACTTGCTTTTATGAAGCGCTATAAAATGACACATCTTCCTAAGGTGATGGGCTACATCACACAGCTCAACACTGGAAGTTTAGCTGCGGAATATAAAACTTTACTGGGTTTTAATCACCCTGTGTGGCTCTCCCTTACCGAGCGCGTTTTATAATTAGGAAGCTCTAGGAACAGGCCAGATAGACATCTATTCAAGGATTTATCAGAATTTTACAACAAGCTAATCATACCTGAGATGTCTATGCAAATGAAGGTGGAAGGGGCCTCTAATCACATGTAAGCAGTAAAGCCAGCGAGAAGTGGCATATTTATAATGGCATAAAAGGGAATATTAAATTAATGATCATTATAGTTAAGTGGTAAGATAAAAATCAAGGGAGCTAGGTACTAAGGTCCCACTTCGCTAGCGATGCGCGGCTTTTGCTTCTTTAAAGGAATAATTCAGTATTACCTCTGTAGTGTATATTACTGTGTCAATATTATTAAAAGTAAGATGTCTGACACTGTATAAATGAAATCTACATTTCTGAAGAGTAGAGATAAATACGTGGTATTCATATCGGTCCCTGGTGTCAGGTTGGTAAGACAGGGGGTGTGTTTAGGGCAATTACCAATCTTTAGATGAGCAGAGTGGAGTGTACCAATTGGGCAGCTGCCTAGGGTGCTGGTATCTGGGGGGGATGAGGGGCGCATCGAGTCTGCCTGTGGCAAAATTAAGGATGGCTATGAAAAAAAGACATCTTCGTTCTACTTAATGGGTCTAATTCAGAATTGATTGCAGGGAAAATTTGTTCTCAAAATGGGAAAAATCTGCAGGTGGGGCAGATGGAACATGTGCAGAGAGAGTTAGATTTGGGTGGGGTGTGCTCAAATTGAAATAGAAATTGCAGTGAAAAAAATCAAGCAGCCAGTAATTACCCTGCACAGAAACAAAATGCCCCCCCCCCCCCCCAAAAAAAAAATCTAACTCTCTCTGCACCTGTTACATTTGCCCCACCTGCAGTGCAGCATGGTTTTGCCCAACAAATTTGTTCAGGTCTGAATTAGACCTAATGCTAGTGGCCGCTGTGGAACTTCTAATATGCCACCCCCACATTTTATTATGAGGGGCTGGAAAGTGGGTATTGGTGGCAGTGTAGGCTTGGGGGGATGCCTGAGGTGCGGGGGAAGCTTTATACCAGCCCCATTAACAAGTTACAGGTTTATTTGTCAGTGGTGTAACTTTTTCTTGATTTTTCTGGTCTATGAAATCCAAATTATTATAAAATCAAAAAGTTGCCAGTGGCGGATCCAGAGGCGGGACTGCAACACAGCTCATAATTCAAATAGGGAAGCCACACCCACTGCCACGAAATGCCTTTCCAAACTGACTCACTGGCAGTTGGTGTTTCTCAGCTATTTGAATTTTGAACTGGCTGTAGCCCACCTCTGGATCCGCCACTGCAAGTTGTGTTATATAAACGGACTACTTAAATTATTTCTAGGCTATGATAGAACCCAAAGTGATTGGCGTATTTGCATTGATTATGGTATATAGTTAAAGGTGGACAGTGTCTAGGTCCACCTCAAATGGTCAAGATGAATATTGTCAACATAGACAAAAGGTCAATACCAGCAAAAGATCGACAAGGGAATAGTTGACACATGAAAAAAGGTAGACATGCATTTTTTTATATTAATTTGTAAATTTTGCTCGCCATGCTTTGGTTTTACTGTTCCCAATCCACTTGGATGGTAAAGCCTTCAAAAAGTTAAAATTGTCCCAAAAAAAATGTTGTTGACCTTGATGTCTCAACCTTTTGAGCACGTCGGCCATCTTCATATGTTGTCAACCTATTGACTATCGACCTATGGACTGGATAGCATTAGCTTACTAAGCTACAACAGTATGCTCCAGTATCGACCATGTCTGCTAATGTGTCAGGATGAATACAAGGTCCTTTAACGGGAAGATTGACCAGGTCTTTCTAATGTACAGTATTCATAATAGGCAGGCCAAGGACTTGGGTATTCATACAAACACCGCTGGACACCGGCTATCAGTGGCCACTGCATAGTCCAATCTGTATATCCAACTCTCCAGGGTGTGCACACTTTATACCGCCAAAGAACACTAGAAGCCACTCGACGAACCAAATTACTCCTTTGTCTGCTTAAAGATGTCATAACAGAAAGTGAAAGCAATTTTGCCGGGACACTGATCTGTTTCAAAGTTTTTGGATATGGAAAGAGGGAGCAGTGAAGACAGAGATTGGAGGTAGGAGCAGATAGGGACTGGGGTGGGGCGTTGAGTTTGTATGCTAAAAACTGTCACAGCTCAAAGTGAAAGTAAAAACTGTCACAGCTCAAAGTGAAAGTACATTGCAGAACCCGTCATTATAACTAGTCAAGTATAATTTGTCATAAACAAAGGTCACATTTCCCATGAAGCAATGTAGAGTTTGAGTTGTGCGGACAGTGTTGCGGACAGGCATGCTGGTTCAAGAAGGGGATGCGGAGTCCTGCCTAATTTGTTAAATGTCTACTACAAGTGCATACCTCCCAACTGGCCCGCTTACCGTGGGAATGTCCTAGTTTTTGGAGACGTTCCCACGTCCCTCCCGGGGCTGGCAGTGTCCCGCGGTGGGGGAAGTTGATAGTCCCCCCTGTCAGTGACTGAGCAGCGCTAAATGCCATGGCCTCTGAGAACCTTTGGGCCATGCCCCCACAGCGTCAATATGGGGACATGGCCTTGCGGGATGATGCAAATTATAGGCCACGCGCCTTTGACGCGAGCATATGTCCCTCCTGCCGGAGTCTAAAAGTTGGGAGGTATGCAAGTGCCTGGTCAGTACATGCACAACTGGTGCCAGGGAGGGCGGTTTGAGTATCTGCCGAAATTTTCACACACCGTCAACTAAAAACTCTTCCCGCGAGCTAAGATCCATGTCACTTTTTACAGTCAGAAGTATTTCACAAGTATCATTCAAGCAATGTATAAAATTCACATCACAGGAGGACGGCTATGCATTTATTCAGTCTTCTACAGTTAAAATTATTATAGACTCAGAGAAATTATACTGCCGCATCCATGATGTGAAAGCTCTTCATCCTATAAAATTATTATAGAAAACCAAAATGATACTTTAACTAGTGCACTTTTTACTGTCTCGTAAAAAGAAGGATAAACAGAAATGGTGTTGGATGCTGGATAATACCGTCCCGGCCGTGCCATTAGCCTCGGAGCTGGCAATTTACTCTTTTTTCACCTAAAAATGCATTTTAAGGCTTTTATTTCTCTATTGCTGCCACAAGCCGGAGACTAGTGGTCTTATACGCTTATTGTTCAACGCTGTAGGGTAGCTCCTGTGACCCATGTATGTGCCATCTTGGGGCACCATGCGTCTGGGGCAGGGACGAGGTGGGCACTGGTACTGTACCACTACATGCCTGTCACCCATGAGTATGTCTGGTCACAAACATGCAGGGGTTAATTTACCAAGATGAGAGTTCTTTTGAAGATGAGATGTTGCTGCGGGCAACCAATAAGATTCTACTTATTTATTTTGCACCTTCTAGAAGATAATAGATGGAATCTGATTGGTTGTCTATAGCAACGTCTCATGTTCAACTAAAATTCCCATCTAAGTAAACAAAACTTGTGGCAGACAGTGGATGGCATTTGGAAATCCCCCTCTAGAAATTCTGCTTTCGCCACTGGCCGCCCACGTCAGAATTGCCTAGAGATATGCAGAAAGGCAAAACATGCTAGAGGACGTATGTACCAAAGTTGGAGAGAGTGATAAAGTCACCCTGCTATGGCACAGTGAAATACTTAGATCGGGGCGGCCAAACCTGCCCTCCAGATCAGTTTTGCAGGCCACCTGTGGATCTGTAGAATGTTAGAAATGAATAAAACAAGTTTTAAAATGTTACAGTTGGTAATGACTGCACCTGTGCCCCAGCTGGTGCAGCAACATGGTCTGGAACACGTGGATCTTTTTGCTAGATCTTGAGGACCAGGTTGGCCAACCTGGTCTAGATAAACAGTCAATAGGTCAACACCATAATGTTGTCATGTACAACAAGCGACATTGACAAAAGGTCACCACATGCAAAAGGTCAACATGACACTGGTGAACACATGATCGTGTCATGATTTTTTTCAATTTTTCTGACCTTTTTTTGTGCTTTACCAGCCACATGTACTCTGATCGGGATCGGTACAGTGCACCGAGTGCGCCGGAAGTGGAGTGAATGAACCAGCCGCTAAGTATGTTGGGTGAAGCGAGTCGTGCGTTTCACTATTTGTGTGTCTAGTGTTGACATTGACACCAAGAAAAGTGAAACATCATGTTGACCTTTGGATGTGTTGACCATTCCCACATAGACCTTATATGCATGGTGACCTTTTGGTGTCAATCTAGTTAGACACTGCAGACCCTTTAAACCACTCAATAAACGGGTAGTGTGTATTGTACTCATGCGCAACCGGTGGCTCCAGAGGTGGAGCTGCAGCACAGTTCAAATTTCAAATAGGGGAGCCACACCCACTGCCAGTGAGTCAGTTTGGAATGACAGTTAGTGGAAATGGGTGTGGCTCCCTGATTTGAATTTTGAACTGAGCTTCAACCGCTCCTCTGGAGCTGTTACTGGTGGCAACAACCTCATTCCCGGGCATTACTAGTTGGTAGTGTTGGGGAGGAGCTGAGATAACCCTCTGATCCGAATCCGATTCCCTCTCTTTCTCATGGCCAAGGGTGTGCGCAATTTCTTTTCTCATAATCTCCTGGTACTTAGAAGTCTTTTCTTCCCACTCACAATTTGCCTCGAGCAAGGCTTTTATCTAGACTTTTAGCCAAGAGGCACCTGCTGAAATATTCATAGGCAGAAATTGTGCCATGGGTGGTTTCTTACATTTGTCCAGTTTCATGTCATTAAAATAAGGTTGAGCTGAGTGAAAATAGACTTTGACACACAAGTGCAGCTTTCTCGGAAAACTTTGAGTAATAGGCAATTAACCCTTTTCATATGTAAAAATTTAAATATGGAATATTACAGAATACGGGAATTTTTTTTTTTTTTCCCTTTTGCCGATCCTCCTTCCTACGGACTTCAGCATTGTTCCAACTTCCACAAGAGAATCAGATTATTATCTTAGGTGATAGAAGATGATCTAAAAATTCTGAAGGGGGCTTTATCCGAAGACAAGAAGACCTAGAGCAAGAGAATGAGTCGTTTGAAGAATTTCAGCACATTCGTTTTTTTTATATATTTTTTTATTATTATTAGAGAATGAGAATATTCAGGGCTTCTAATGTAATATGCGATTCTCAATGCCTACCTCTGTTACAAAGGAGATTCAAGCTTTTCAACTTTCAAAAGACTGTGACAAGATTCAATCAATAGACATGGCACATTATCAATTTACATCTCTCTGTTATCTTTACAAGGAAATCGAGGCTGGAAATGATTTCGCTAGCCCTCCAACCGTAGAACCTGTCCAAAGTTCTACATCGTCCGTCTGATCCCGAAGTGGCTTGAAGTTTTATTGATGGACGGAGTAACGCGGGTATCATTTTCAACTGCATGGGAGCCTTGAAGAGACAAGTGGATGGACAAAAAGGCACAGCCAACCAGTTCCCAACTGACATTTTTCAAACTCAGCCTCTAACATGACAGTTAAGAGCCTATTGGTTGGTACTTTATGTCTTTCCAGATTATCTCCCTCCAAGACTTAAGGGCCCCATACATCAGCAATTAATTGTGACAATTTTCAGATATGGAGATGATTGCCACAATTAATTTTAGATGTGTGGGCTCCCCCTTTTGGCAATCCCAATCAAAATCGCCAATCGATTGCTTAATCAGGTTTTTAAACATGTTTAATAATCTGGTATTATCTGCAGATCTTTCTTAAATGTGTGGGCATTCCCAATTCGTCTTCTTCATCTATTTACTTTATGAACAGCTGAAATGACAATCGATTGGGCAATTTCCAGATATGAAGATGCAATCTTTAGATGGAAAAATCTGCCGATCACTGAAATAAATCTGTAATGTGTGGGCAAGTCAGATAGATTGTAAAATCCATTTATCTGGCCAAAAAATCCCTGGATCTGGAAATCCATAAATTGTGATTGCTGATGTATGGGGCCCTTTAGTAAATAGTCTGCAGTGTTTGTTAAATACGAATATTTTAATAATATTTAGTGGCATATGTATTAAGCCTTGGGTAGGATCGTCTTAACAGTATTATCTCACCTCTCTCTGCGCTCCTCACTGATAACATCAGGCGACGGGCGTGATGTATCTCTCTCTTAGTACATCTGCCCCTAAGTTATATATGACTCTCAGGTAGTTTTATATCACTACTTCAGAAATTTTGTATACTAAGGTTGCTAGGCAACCACATACCGCCTTGCTTTCTGCAGATGAGCGGACTAATTTGCCTTGGCAGGCTCCTTACTGTTCATCAGTCACAGCTGAGCAGCACCACTTGTAATCACATGACTTCTACCCAAGAGCTGATTGGCCGGTAATCACTTAAATATACACTCAGTGCCATTGTCACCTTGCTGGTGCAACCTAGTCATCTTGTGCTTGTAGCTATATTTTTGGAATATATTATTAGACCCTCTGTGTATGACCTCTGTTTATGTTTTGGATTACCACTTTGACCACTGTCTGTATTTTTGACCATTGCTCCGATCTTCAGCTTGCCCAGACATGTACCTGTCATTTGACCAATTTCTGCTTGACTTTGGCCTGTCCCTGTCTATTCTTATTATGGTTGGTTATGTCTCGTTGGTCTTTGTGTTTCCATATGTGCTCTGTCTCCTGTTGCTTGTAATAGTGCTGTTAGCTACACTCTAGGCCAGGCATGGTCAAACTGTGGCGCTCCAGCTGTTGTAAAACTACACATCCCAGCAAGCCTTGCCATTGTTTTAGCATTCCCTTATAGCGAAACTGTGGCAAGGCATGATGGGACTTGTAGTTTAACACCTGGAGGGCAACAGTTTGGATCTAGGCCTTTTACTGGGATCCAGGGAAATCTGAGCGCTAGCGAATGCTGCAGTGCCGGGTAGGCGGCTGCTATTGGTGACAGTTGCAGAAAACTGTGAGCGGTTAGCCACCACCCAGACAGAAAGAAAACCACACCCCATGCAAATTTGCAAGTGAATTGCTATCTTCTCGCACATCCATACGCAATTCACTCACCATCACATGATTTCCCAGTCTGTGTAAGTTTGTGTAACTCTGACCCTTCCACAACTAAAACACCTCACAAGTAAAATCCAACCCTTGCACAATTCGGGGCACAGAACGGCACGGGTACTTCTGTAGCCGAGATCCGTCCGTGTTTTCGGAATAATTCTGGGCTCGTTCTATATGATATTGTATAAATCTCCATTCCTTGGCTTTGCCGCTGATCATCTTTCCAGCGACTTTCACCTATTCCTTCTTCAGTAACGCACAAGTCAAGTTCCTGACGGCCTGACATTCTGCCTGACATTAACAACCCCGGTTTTAGATACTATTTCTAAAAATGCAGCAACCGAATGGGATGGCTGATAAAACCAGTCTTGTTTCTATCTATTATTTTTCTTAAGCATACAGAATTTTTTTTTGAGGGGATAGAGAGAGAGCGTCCCATTTCCTTTGAATCCTAACATTGGAAATTGCTGTCAATGGCTTGAGATGGTGACATTGCTGGGGTAGTTTAACCTGCTTTGCATACGGTGAATTCTCCCAACAGCTGCATTTTCTCTGACAGGGTCTAATTAGTGTTTCCACCCTAATTTTTATATTGACTATAAGAGCCGGGAGCAGCCTGAAAATTTAACTCAACTCCCGTTAACCCTTTGGGTTCGAGAGGACAGTCTCAAGTAACGTGTGTTTCCATTTATGACTGTCAACGCAATATAACGGCGTTTGTGATACTGTTCTGTTATTTCTACTTTTACTGCTAAACATTAATAATATTATTATTATTTAATTGAATTAATTAAATAGTATTAATATAATCATTCTAATAAGTAGTGATAGTATAAGGATTTTGTAGAGGAATTTATGACAGCTTTCAGTATACTAATGCGGGCATCCCGACTGCCGTCAGAACACCGACATGCCCATTAGTAATAATCGCTTAACATCATGAACATCAGCTAGCGTGTATCTCTGAACCACGCCCTGTATGTAAACATACATTAAGACCTGAGGGCAGGTGAGCTGAATAACAATGCAGTCACTAGGAACCAGTGACATCACTGAGAATGCAGCCTTTCCAGTCACTAGGAACCAGTGACATCACTGAGAATTCAGCCTATCTAGTCACTAGTAATCAGTGACATCACTGAGAGGGATGCAGTTAAAATCCCGGCGGTCGGGATCCCGGCATTCAGAATCCCGACGCCGGAATCCCGACCGCCGAAATCCCGACACTTTCTCCCTCCTGGGGTGTCCACGACACCCCTGGAGGGAGAATAAATTAGTGTGCCGAGCGTAGCGAGGCACCGGGCCCGCTGCGTGGCGAGCGCAGCGAGCCCGCAAGGGGGGGCGATCCACGTCCCCCCCTTGTCGGGATTTTGGCTGTCGGGATTCCGGCATCGGGATTCTGAACGCCGGGATCCCGACCGCCGGGATTCAGTACTGAATCCCACTGAGAATGCAGCCTATCCATTCACTAGGACAACGTGACATCACTGAGAATGCAGCCTATCTAGTCAATTAGAACTCAGACATTTTCTTTAAAGGGGCAATCATTTGCAAGGCATGTTTGAGCCTTGTAAATGATTGCCTCTTTAATAAAAAAAATCTGAATTGGACCGTGCTGCCAAGACAGAACAGGACAAATCTGTGAATGTTAAGGAACCAGTGATATCACTGAGAATGCAGCCTTTCCAGTCACTAGGAACCAGTGACATCACTGAGAATGCAGACTATACAATCACTAGGAACCAGTAACATCACTGAGAATGCAGCCTATCCAATCACTAGGAACCAGTGACATCACTGAGAATGCAGCCTATCCCATCACTAGGAACCAGTGACATTACTGAGAATGCAGCCAATCTAGTAACTAGGAACCAGTGACATCACTGAGAATGCAGCCTATCCAGTCACTAGGAACCAGTGACTTTACTGAGAATGCAGCCTATCTAGTTACTAGGAACCAGTGACATCACTGAGAATGTAGACTATCTAGTAACTAGAACCGGTGACAACACTGAGAATGCAGCCTATCTAGTCACTTGGAACCAGTGACATCAATGAGAATGCAGCCTATCCAGTCACTAGGAACCAGTGACATCACTGAGAATGTAGCCTATCCAGTCAATAGGAACCAGTGACATCACTGAAAATGCAGCCTATCCAGTTACTAGGAACCAGTGACATTACTAAGAATCCAGCCTAACCATTCAATAAGAACTCAGACTTTTTTTTTTAAAGGGGCAATCATTTGCAAGGCATGTTTTAGCCTTGTAAATGATTGCCCCTTTAATAAAAAAAATCTGAATTGGACCAAGCTGCCAAGACAGAACAGGACAAATCTGTGAATGTTTAGGTGGTCTCACAGCATTTGCATTTGTCTATACTGCACAGAAGCATTGACAAAGTCTGCGTCATTACAACCCTTACCACAGCCCAAACTTATTACATCGCTCCTGAGGTGTCAGCAAACCACATGTGCTTCATACACATATTATCTGCAATTTGAGTTTAACATCTTCCGAGAGTCACAGAATGAATGTAGCTTTTTATTTTCGGTCATATATGCAATTATAGCATGTCACCGGAACCTCTTGTGATATTATCTATTCAGCTCACTGTAAAATCCTTGTAAAGGAGAATAGTGGAGAACGCTATTGCAGAGGAATGCCATATTCCTCGTTCTGAGGTGGGAATTCTGTCAGTCACTGTCATGTTAACCCTGTATGTCTTATTTAGATGTATTGCTACGGTACATGAGGGCCCCGGGGCAAGAAACTTGTGGGAGTGTAGCCCCCCCGCAGCCACATCTATACTTGTCTGCAATCCCAGCCAATTAGCTCCTACCTGCCATGTTACAGGCGGGTTTGAAAAATGTCAGGTAGGAGCTGATTGGCTGGTTGATTATCACGCTCCACTTTATCACTTTTTGAAGCTTGATACATCTGGCCCATAGAGAGAGAAAAGGAGAGGACCAAGGACAGAGCTTTGAAGGACACCTACATTTAGTGAAAGTGCACAGGAGGTGGAACCATGAGAGGAGACAGAGAAGGACCAAGGAAGTGAAGGATTTGGAGAAGAAGAGGGTATCAGAAGCAGCAAAGAGGTCAAGGAGAGTAAGTAGACAATATCATGACAACACATAGAATATGGAGTGTACATGGCCTTAACTCATATGTTTCTCATAATAGGCCCTTGAACATTTTGAGCCCCAGGACCATGAAGTCCTTCCTCCAGCCCTGCTTCTACTATCCATATACCAGAGGCGTAACTACAATTGGGGCACTCCCCCACCACTAAATTTTTTGCAGCCCCACCTCCACCCCCCTCTCACCCTCACTCACCCCTTCACCGCTGCATCTTCCACCATGCTGACGATCTGTTGCAGTTCCGGCTTCCTGGACCTGCTGTCTGCAGTCCAGGCGCTCCTGCTCCTCTGGTTAGAATGTCACATACAAAATGGCCGTCTCCTTACAGCAGACCATTTTTTAGGATGCAACAGGAGGTCGCCACCTCCTCTAGCATCCTTAATAACTGTCTGCTGTGGAGGGGGCGGCCATTTTACAAATGACATTCTAACAGCAGGAGCACCGCGACTCAGTGCAGACAGCAGAGATTCGGCAGCGGCCCTATTAAAAAGAGCTTCCGCAGACCCCGCGGCGCCCAAACTTACCTATCGCCTCCAAGCGACCGAGGGGTCTGCGGAACTATTGTTACGCCACTGCCATATACATTACTGGACAAAGTGTAGTCATAGCCAGATTAAAGCAGGGGAAAAAGGGGTCAGTACCCCTGGGCCCCCCTCTAGCTAGGGGCCCCCTGTGGTTGGCATGTATTTTAAAAAAAAATTAAATATATATATATATATTTTAGCTAAAGGTTTTGTGCATGGGAGTTGGGTAGTGCTGCAGCTTCATAAGTGTGCAGTGCATTATTGGAGATGATTAAGTTCCATGACACTTTGCACAAGAGGGCAGAGACTGAGAGGTTTATGCTGAGCTCTGATTGGTGGAGCTCATTACATGCTTCTGAGGCCCATGGAGGACAGCAGCAGCCTAGTCATGGGAGGGTTTTTAATCAGCACAAGGACTGTGAGGTCTCCTACAGTCTTACAGAGTAAGTAGTTACCCATTGACAAAGTTTATACTGCCTTTACTCTGTGTTTTGACAGTGTAATATTCTCCCATGCAGTTTGCGACCAGTAATGACAAGTTCAAGGGGGCTCCCCGGTCTAAAGTGCCCTGGGCCCCCCGAAGGCTTAATCTGGCACCGATTTTAGTACTATAATGCAAGCAGCATTCCAATAATCCTGCAGGAGGATTCCTTAGAAGGAAAGTTGTACCGTTCATTTGCCCAAATTTTATAACCATCAGGAAATCGCTTTTTAACCTTTAGCATGATAAAATCTGTCAGACTGGGGATTGAAATGTGGACTGTAAATGGCTTTTTTTACTAGATATAAAGGACAAAAATAAATGTAGATTAATGGCTCTTAGCACCTGTTGCAATGAGCACTTCAGTGTCTGTGTGGAAATCTGACGTTTTCCACCTTGGGTAACGCTACCCGAAGATAATATATGGGGTTCAAAGCTATAAATACAAGAGCGTTTATGAGGTCCTATCATGCAGAGTCCTTCATGCCGGTCACCGTAACGATGGTGATACATCAACTTTATACGTAGCGACGAGCCAACTAGTCCAGGCAGTTACCAGGACCCCTTGTGCTGCTGTATCCTGCAGGCGTGTAGTATGTTATGGATGTATGCCTAAGCGTGCTGGAAAACCGAGCGCTCACTTTGTATATTAATTAATGAATTAGTGAGTTAATGAATACATCAAGTTTGATGAGTAATCAATGTCCAATAAAACTGCAAGCTCTTTGGGACAGTGATCTATTTAATCTTGTTACTGCCACTTGAGGTTCCCTCTGTCTGTGACTTATTAAGAACGGGTATGGGCAAAAACCGGACCAGGACAAGAACCCCGGACCGCCGTACCGGACATCAAATTCTGCAGTATGCCGGGGGGGGGGGGGGTGTCCTGTCCGGGGGTGTCCTGCCTGAGGGGGCTGCCTGTGACGCCTGTCACCAGGGAGTGGAGGAGAGGGAGAATAAAGCCTCCCTGTATGGTCCGGGCATGTAGCAAACACCGGACGGTCCAGACCACACGGGGAGGCAGCAATCTCCCCTTCCCCATGTCCCTGATGATAGTTATCACAGGGAACCCCCCGGACAAGAAACCCCCCGGACGGGACACCCCCCGGACCGGACACTACAAGCTCCGGACTGCCGATTTTGATGTTCAGTCCGGGGTTTAGTCCGGGTCCGGTTTTTACATGGTCCCTATTAAGAACTGCGCACATTGGGGCTAATTCAGCTTGGGTTGAAGCTTCGCAAGGATTTGCTGGGTCCTCGCCCTGAAATGCAAGCACAAAAATGTTGCTTTGCATCGATGTTGCGGTTTGTCTGATCTTCCCGGGATGATGCCAAAACTACTGTATTCATTTAAACGGCCTTTTCACTGTTGTATAACTTAGTGATCTAGAAAGAGTCTATGGTATGTTCTATCTCAATGTGACATCAGGGACAGGGGCAAAAAAGGAAAGACCAGACGCTTTACACTCGGTGCGTGATACAATAACAGACATCCACACAAGCAAAGATTACTTTATATACAGTATACTGACAGCAAGTAGATCTTATTGAGGTCAGTAGTTTGCAGGTCCACCCCATGTAGTGATTGCTGCAGACACATTCTTGACAAACTAAAACACAAACAATAGGGATAAGTAATCAATGGCGCAAAGGAGTTGATACTTAGATATTCTTCGGTTCGGGCTTTTTTCTTTTCTTTTATGATGTTATTCTCAAATGAGTAAGGTTCGTCACATCAAGGTATATTGTATGTGAAGAAATACAAAAAAAATGAAAATAAAAGTTATAATTTTACATCAATGTGTCTTTTGTCTCTACAAACAAGATAGAGTGCTCTAAGTGGTGAATATTTAATTAAGAGGCTGGGTCACTTCAGGCGTACCAGAACTCACTGGATAAATGATGGTTTCCCTCTCATAAAGGTTTCTTTTATCCTGAAGGGACTCAGTCTCAGTGTCAACTATTTCTCCAAGTACTTGATAGGAGAGGCTTCTCCAACCGTGCTCATACAAAAAAAGAGATCACTGTCTGAGACTTTTTTCAAACGTGAAAAATTATATATATGTGAGGGCTGTACAGAACATAATGGGTTGTGACAGCGTACCTCACTTACTTAAATAGTGAGAGATAAACATGTATAAAGGTTTCTTTTCCTTAAGAATAATGGAGAGGCGTACCCCTACTCACGATGTTATGTGGTGTTTTCAAACCTATAAAGGTTTCTTTCTCTCCTATGAACCTCCTCACGGAATTTATGATTTCAGTGCTCCCAGGTGTATAGAAAGAAAACAATTTTGATGTGATTAAAATATATTCAATAGGTGATGTATTCTGTAGATTAATCACCCTGAGGTTTGAAGGCGTACCTTACTCACCCCTAAAGTTGGGGGCACAAAAGCCCGTAGCAGTTTCTTTTATGGATATATACCAAGAAGACTCCTTTTATATATAACCAGAAGGCCAATATAGGTAGAAAATTTCAAAAACGTTTTAATTCATAAAAAATGTTTGACATAAGTCCCATGGGCAGGTCATGAAGACATGTACAGAACATCCACAAAAATAGACAAAGTCCACATGAAAAAACAAAAAATCCAAAAAACTTTTAAAATATCCTTTTTAAAAAAATCCTTAAAAAACATGACATACATACATCCGTGATGGTGGCTGTTCACAATCCTCTGGCAGGATCTACGCATTTCGGTCGTGATGACCTTTATCAAGATATGCCAGAGGAGAGTGAAAAGCCCCTATTTATGTGATGAACAGCCAATCACAGGGGACAGGAAATGACATGTGTAATTTCGTTTTTCCTTTTGTCCCTAATTACATTCAAATTTAAGATTTATGCATGCATAATACAAGGTATATATATATTAATTCCTTATACATAAAAAAATTCGCAATTTTGAAGGCACAATTGATTTTATAGTCCAAACGATGCTACTATTGTGTCCGGTTGCCATGGGAACCCGTCTGGCGCCGCCGGATCTTTTTAGGCTCAAAGTCACAAGTGATAAGTGATCAAGTGTGTTCCTGGGCTTTGTTATATGCAAGCCGATATATGTGTAACATGGGCTTAAATAAAAACAGGGTGAGACGATGGGAATAACGTGGTGTGATTCTCCGGATGAGCGGCTGGAACGCAAGCCGCCGGAAGTTGCCAGGCGTTATTGGATACTGCTGGAACGCACTGGTGTCCACATCCGTCCTGTCGTTAAGCTGGAGCGCACGCGACCGGAAATGGTCGGGCGCTATTGGTTATTGCTGAAACGCACGAAGCGCTGACATCACTTCCTCCTAAAGGAAAGGGGAATTATTAGGAAGCGAGCCTTGGAGCGCACGCGACCAGAAGTGGTCAGGCACTGTTGGTTAGTGTTGAAACGCACAAAGCGCCGGCGTCACTTCCTCTGATCAAAGAGAGAGAATTTATCAGGAAGCGGGCCTTGGAACGCACATCAGGAAATAGATGTTTGCATTCCACTTGATGTAGGCGGATCGTCGCCGGGTTACCATGGCAGCCAGATCCTATATTGAAAAAACTAAATATATACAAAATTAGCACATTTTGTACATCATACTGACGTTGTGCATTCTAAGATGTACTTTACTATATCTGATCTGATCTGATCTCCAATCTATAACACTTAAATCTTCAAAGTATCCCCATGTGCATATAGGATTGGTTCACCCTCATGTGTTTTCATATAGGACTGGAAGAGGGATCCAAGCAACCCCATAAATCAATATTCAAAGAAAAACTTTTTTTCCCCTCAAAAATTGGCAAAAGGAGAAGGATAAGGGGGGACAGTCTGTATTGAATTACAATGTCTGCAGTTTTTTTGTCCAATGGGCCCAACATTGACTATAGGAACCATTTTAGTTCGAAGTCGCTGTTGAGCCCACTGGGCATTAGAGTTTTACAGTTATATATCAGATTCATTTCGGCCTTAGCCAGGGCCACCGTACAGTCAGGCTGCCTAAGGTTTCCTTTGACGATTCTAAGGCCACCAAATTCCCTAATTTCATTAGTGGAACATTGGTGTGTTGCCTTAAAATGGGCAGCTAAGGCATGAGTTTCCAGGCCCTTTTTTATGTTTCTCAAGTGTTCGCCAATGCGAACCTTTAGGGGCCTAGAGGTTCGTCCTATGTAATATTTATTACAGCTGCACATTATCATATATATAACATTTTTCGAACTGCAGGTTATAAACTCCCCAACCTTAACATTGTAGCTATTGATGGTGTATTCCTCCTTTTTATTGCTACCTGGGTTCTTGATGTTTTTACACCCTTGGCAGGCCCCGCATCTATAGAAGCCCTTTGATTTTATCCCTGGCTTGGGGGCATTGGATTGGAAATTGCTACTCACTAAGTTTTGGCGAAGGTTGGGAGCTTTTCGGTAAATGTGTTTAGGTCTTGTCGGGACAATTTTACCAAAAATTGGGTCCTTAAGGATGACGTCCCAATGTCTCCTAAAAATGCGTTCTATTTTCTTATGTTCGTCAGTAAATGTAGTGACGAAAGCATACGCATAATTATCATTTTTTCTTTTATCAGGTTTGTTTACAGGTTCAATTCCCCGCTCCTCTCCATGTTTTTCTTGTTGAGTCTGTTCCAGACCCTTTGTGATAGTGCTGTCCTTGTACCCACATGCTAAGAACTTATCTTTCATTTCTATAGCTTTAGTGGTATAAATAGAATCGTCAAGGCAGTTCCTTCTAAGTCTTTTGAACTGCCCCGTGGGTATTGAATTTAACCAGTGTTCGTGGTGACAGCTGGAGTATGGGATATAGGCCCCTGAATCGGTCGGTTTAATGTAGTTTTTAAATTTTAAGGTTTCATCCTCAACATATATAGTTATGTCCAAAAAATTAATTTGGATTGGTTGGACATCAAAAGAAAGTACTATATTTCGACTGTTATTGTTGAGGTATGTACAAAACTGCCCGAGGGTATCTCCCTCTCCTCTCCATACAAAAAAATATCATTGATGTACCGCACATAGGACACCAGACTCGCCCCGAATGGATTGGGAGCCCAGATGGTATAGAGCTCCCATGCGCCCATAAATATGTTTGCATAACTCGGGGCGAATCTGGTGCCCATCGCGGTACCCGTTTTCTGTAAATAAAATTCCTCATCAAACAAAAAGAAATTATTCTGTAGGATAAACTGGATACCCTCAATAATGAATTTTTGTAAGGGTATAGGTTTGTTGGATCCCTCCAAATGAATCTGATATATAACTGTAAAACTCTAATGCCCAGTGGGCTCAACAGCGACTTCGAACTAAAATGGTTCCTATAGTCAATGTTGGGCCCATTGGACAAAAAAACTGCAGACATTGTAATTCAATACAGACTGTCCCCCCTTATCCTTCTCCTTTTGCCAATTTTTGAGGGGAAAAAAAAGTTTTTCTTTGAATATTGATTTATGGGGTTGCTTGGATCCCTCTTCCAGTCCTATATGAAAACACATGAGGGTGAACCAATCCTATATGCACATGGGGATACTTTGAAGATTTAAGTGTTATAGATTGGAGATCAGATCAGATCAGATATAGTAAAGTACATCTTAGAATGCACAACGTCAGTATGATGTACAAAATGTGCTAATTTTGTATATATTTAGTTTTTTCAATATAGGATCTGGCTGCCATGGTAACCCGGCGACGATCCGCCTACATCAAGTGGAATGCAAACATCTATTTCCTGATGTGCGTTCCAAGGCCCGCTTCCTGATAAATTCTCTCTCTTTGATCAGAGGAAGTGACGCCGGCGCTTTGTGCGTTTCAACACTAACCAACAGTGCCTGACCACTTCTGGTCGCGTGCGCTCCAAGGCTCGCTTCCTAATAATTCCCCTTTCCTTTAGGAGGAAGTAATGTCAGCGCTTCGTGCGTTTCAGCAATAACCAATAGCGCCCGACCATTTCCGGTCGCGTGCGCTCCAGCTTAACGACAGGACGGATGTGGACACCAGTGCGTTCCAGCAGTATCCAATAACGCCTGGCAACTTCCGGCGGCTTGCGTTCCAGCCGCTCATCCGGAGAATCACACCACGTTATTCCCATCGTCTCACCCTGTTTTTATTTAAGCCCATGTTACACATATATCGGCTTGCATATAACAAAGCCCAGGAACACACTTGATTACTTATCACTTGTGACTTTGAGCCTAAAAAGATCCGGCGGCGCCAGACGGGTTCCCATGGCAACCGGACACAATAGTAGCATCGTTTGGATTATAAAATCAATTGTGCCTTCAAAATTGCGAATTTTTTTATGTATAAGGAATTAATATATATATACCTTGTATTATGCATGCATAAATCTTAAATTTGAATGTAATTAGGGACAAAAGGAAAAACGAAATTACACATGTCATTTCCTGTCCCCTGTGATTGGCTGTTCATCACATAAATAGGGGCTTTTCACTCTCCTCTGGCATATCTTGATAAAGGTCATCACGACCGAAATGCGTAGATCCTGCCAGAGGATTGTGAACAGCCACCATCACGGATGTATGTATGTCATGTTTTTTAAGGATTTTTTTAAAAAGGATATTTTAAAAGTTTTTTGAATTTTTTGTTTTTTCATGTGGACTTTGTCTATTTTTGTGGATGTTCTGTACATGTCTTCATGACCTGCCCATGGGACTTATGTCAAACATTTTTATGAATTAAAACGTTTTTGAAATTTTCTACCTATATTGGCCTTCTGGTTATATATAAAAGGAGTCTTCTTGGTATATATCCATAAAAGAAACTGCTACGGGCTTTTGTGCCCCCAACTTTAGGGGTGAGTAAGGTACGCCTTCAAACCTCAGGGTGATTAATCTACAGAATACATCACCTATTGAATATATTTTAATCACATCAAAATTGTTTTCTTTCTATACACCTGGGAGCACTGAAATCATAAATTCCGTGAGGAGGTTCATAGGAGAGAAAGAAACCTTTATAGGTTTGAAAACACCACATAACATCGTGAGTAGGGGTACACCTCTCCATTATTCTTAAGGAAAAGAAACCTTTATACATGTTTATCTCTCACTATTTAAGTAAGTGAGGTACGCTGTCACAACCCATTATGTTCTGTACAGCCCTCACATATATATAATTTTTCACGTTTGAAAAAAGTCACAGACAGTGATCTCTTTTTTTGTATGAGCACGGTTGGAGAAGCCTCTCCTATCAAGTACTTGGAGAAATAGTTGACACTGAGACTGAGTCCCTTCAGGATAAAAGAAACCTTTATGAGAGGGAAACCATCATTTATCCAGTGAGTTCTGGTACGCCTGAAGTGACCCAGCCTCTTAATTAAATATTCACCACTTAGAGCACTCTATCTTGTTTGTAGAGACAAAAGACACATTGATGTAAAATTATAACTTTTATTTTCATTTTTTTTGTATTTCTTCACATACAATATACCTTGATGTGACGAACCTTACTCATTTGAGAATAACATCATAAAAGAAAAGAAAAAAGCCCGAACCGAAGAATATCTAAGTATCAACTCCTTTGCGCCATTGATTACTTATCCCTATTGTTTGTGTTTTATATTGTTGAAGTAAAGGTGTATCTTCAGGGATAGTTATCTTAGGCAGCATTGCGCCTCGCACCAATTGTCACTCTTGTTGTTTTATTGTATTTTTTCCACCTATTCTTGACAAACTGTCCACAACTTCCGGGACTACAGCATGGGGTATTTTTTGCCATTCCGGTCTATAGCCCTTATTCAGATCTGATTGCAGTACAAATTTGATCTAAAAAATGGGCAAAACCATGTGCACTGCAGGTGGGGCAGATGTAACATGTATAGAGAGAGTTAAATTTGTGTGAGTTATTTAGTTTCTGTGCAGGGTAAATACTGGCAGCAATATTTTTACACTGCAATTTAGATTTCAGTTTCACCGCAAATCTAACTCTCTCTGCACATGATAAATCTGCCCCAGCTGCAGTGCAGCATGGTTTTGCCCATTTTGAGAATATATTTGCACTGCGATCAGATCTGAATAATGGCCAACGTTTAATGTAATGTTCCGATTTGCCCTTTTTCTACTCAAACATCTGCCCAGGACTTACTTTATGATTCACATTTAACCCCTGGAAATAATCGGCAAAAGTTTTTTCAAATACTTTACCTATTGAATTTTTTTTTATTTTTTTCTATTATTTTATCTTTTTTTGTTGTTGCTTTTTGTTGCGTTGAAGACTATAAATACAATTTTTTTTTATGTTGTCATTGAAAAGCTTAGCAAGATTAATCGTTGTCCTTCTTTAGTCCCACAGGGATGTAATTTGGGTTTACACAAGCTAGTTTATAGAAGGTGAACCCTTTTCTGTCTGCATTCCAGGACGGAGAAGAAGAAAAGGTTGGGATTACAGCCAGAATTAGGTGAACTGATGCAGTCTGTCAACAAACCCTCAGGTAACATTGTCATAATGTATAAATCCGACCAACAATAGGACAGTAATTAAGGATATGAGTTGCTCTTCCCAGTGTGGAGCCTTTTTAAGTAAACGAAGATCTCCTAAGCCCAAAAAGTGACTCTATGATACATAACAAAGACTTCAATGATACGGGATAGCGCCCAGGAAGCTGTGGTCACAAGAGCTGCTTCTGTTGGGACTTGCCGATGGTGCTCAGTGGTTTTACGGGGACAGTGCGCTGACAGAAGAAGCAGCGAGACATTCCAGAGACCAGACATGTATTCCTGAAAGGAGGTGCAGCCAGATCATGGGGGGAGGGGGGGTTGTGCATCTACAGGATTTTGCTTTTACTGTTCTGCTTCATAAGAGTTAATGAAAGTATGTAACGATGTACAATGTGTGCAACTTTGTTGCTTTCGAGAAAGAATTGTGCTCAACCTATACAGACTGAGAGTTTATTTGTTCAATGTACATACTGGGCACTAGGACCTAGGGAGGTCTGTCCTCATCCAGGGTAAGGAAACGTGCTGAGAAGATCGCAAACGACAAGCTGCATCCTGGTCACAACCTGTTCGACATCCTACCATCCAGAAGACGGTTCAGGTCCATCCCCGTCAAAACGTCCAGATCCGCAAGAAGCTTCTTTCCGTTAGCCGTCCATCACCTGAACAATCCAATCAAAGCGAATGCAATCCCAATATCAACAGCCAAACAACATGTCCCTACTTGGCGACCTGACCACCATAGTCGTAGCTAGAAATTAAATGCTTGTAATGTCTTTATGTAATATATGTAATGTCTCCCTCCCCCCCCCCCCCTTTCATCCCTGCTTGATGCTGCACTGTAATCCACAAAAAATTCCTAGTGTGCGCAAGCACACATGGCCAATAAAGTTGATTCTATTCTATTCTATTCTATCTGATGGTACTGCTGTGCGATGTGACTGCAGCTAGCTTGATCTTTACTACAGTGAGGCTGATATGTTGCATGGTAGAGACATAAGTCTTCATGCTTAGTTCCACAATGACGGGAATGTGATGAAGCTGTTCCAGCATCTCTGCACTGCTCCCAGCTTGCAGATTACAATCACCAGATGGGGAGCTGTATGAAATCATACTATGCTACGAGCTCTGCCCATTGCCAGTGTGCATGCAACAGTGAGTACAGCTGTACCTGATATAATCACGGGGTGCTTCCAATTTAATAGTAGTGGAATAGAGCCCTGTTACCTGATCATAGAGAGGTATAAGCGTCTAGATAATCAAGAGAGCTAGGGAGGACTTTGTCTTTTTAGGGATGTCCTTAAAATTTTAAAAGAGCCAATCAATAAACAGGTAAAAAAAAAATTGTTAGCACATATAAACATACATGTGGGGATTGGCAGCGCTGAAATAAGCAATCTGTACACACTCTGAAACCCGCCCCTGGAATCCTGTAAAACTAGCCAATGGGAGTCCATGGGCAGGCTTAGGAGTGTGTGAAGCATTCTGATTCTTGGGTGCAAAATGTGTTCAAGTTGGCATCACAGTCCAGTTGCTGCAGCCGCTGGGTCAAGTCAAGAGATGACCATTGAGTGGAATGATTTATTCCACCACCCAAGAACAGTTACCATCCTGATATCTCCATAACGGTTGACAACTTGACAATCTACCCTACCCCACAAGCTCGTTGTCTAGAGGTCATCCACAACTCTGAACTGTCTTTTCTTCCCCACATTCAATCTGTCTCCAAATATCCTGCACTGACTATTGCAAGAGTCTCCTAATTGGTCTTCCCAAGAACAGACTTTTGCTACTGCAATCCATTTTAAATGCTGCTGCTAGGCTGATCTTTCTAGCAAGACGCCCATCGTCTGCTGATCCGCTCTGCCAGTCCCTCCATTGGTTGCCTGTATTTTACCGTATTCAATATAAAATACTTTTACTCACATATAAAGCTATTAACCATACTGCACCAGCATATATAGCTTTACTTATCTCAAAATATCTCCCAACTTGACCACTTTGTTCTGCACAGATCACTAGCTCCCATTCACTATTACAGGACTTTCACCGGGCTGCTCCCACCCTATGGAATGCCCTTCCACGCACAATAAGACTCTCCAATAGCCTCCAAACTTTCAAGTGTTCCCTGAAAACTCACCTCTTCAGGCAAGCCTATCATATTATAGTACCACACACATAACCCTCTGAGGCACTTATGTATTATATAGCTCCCCTTCTGGAATTGCAACTTGGTGGGACTGCTATGCTATTCAGTGGCGTAACTACCTTTTATGTGCCCCCCCGCCGCAAATTTTTCGGCGCCCCCCTCCCCTTGCCCTCTCCCTCCCCTCGGCGCGACCCCTCCCCCATGCCCGTACCTGCCTGCCCGGCCGAATCTGCGGTCACGGTCCCGTCGCCGGCTCCTGCTGTTATAATGAAAACTGACTCTTAGAAAATGGCTGCCCCCATACTGCAGACAGAAAACTGTCTGCAGTATGGGGGCAGCCATTTTCTAAGTGACAGTTTTCATTATAGCAGCAGGAGCTGGGCGCCGGGAGACGGAGAGACACTGGACCATGACGGCAGGCAAGACAGCAGCGGGTAACTATAGCCCCGCAGACCCCCGGCGCCCAAATGTTCCCTGCGCCTCCCCGCCACCGCGGGGGCTGCGGAGCTATAGCTACGCCACTGATGCTATTACTGGTGCCTGTCCTTATGTTTCCCCCCTACATCCCTATAGATTGTAAACTTGCAGCAGGGCTATCCTACCTTTAAGTCTGTCTGTTGTTACCCAGTTTGTTTTATCACTGTCTACTATTGTAAAGCGCAACGGAATCTGCTGGGCTATATAAGAAACTGTAAATAAAGTAAATTAATAAGTTTTCTCCAGGGTGAGAGAGGGCTTGATTGTGAAGATATTCCTACAATGGAAATGTCAGGACTGCGAATATTATGGTTTTTGGGAGATGATACTTGAAGGGGGGGGGGGGTGGCTAGTGGTCAATAGATCACTAGATAAAAGTCAATAGATGAGCTGATGAGCTCAACTAAAGAGGATGGATAAAGGCAAATTAGAAGTGGTCCAAAAAAAAACACATACTGGAAGTGCAGAGGAGTCTAATCATGGGAAGAGACAAAGAAAGAAGGGTCAGAGAGGTAGGAAGATAGCCAGGAGAGGACAGTATCACGCAGACCATGGGAGTCGAGGATTTGTAGGAAGAGAGGGTGGTCCACTGGGAGGATGAGGAGGGTAGTGAATTTGATAGCAAATTGACTTCGTAAGGTCAGTTTCCGTGGAGTGGAGTGGACGGAAGCCAGACTGAAATTAGTCAAGCGGAGAGTGGGAGGAGAGTAAGGCTGTAAGATGCTTAGCTCACAAATGTTGGAGGCAAAGGGGAGGAGAGAGATTGTACATTAGTGCGGAGAGTGTCAAGATCAACTTTTTAAGGATGGTGTAGGCAAGGGCAAGACGAGCAGATGGTACAATGCTTGATGAGAGGGCAAGATTGAAGAAATGGGCTTTGAGATGGGCTTAGAGCTCACAAGTAGATAGGGAACATACGTGTTTATTTGTATACTATATTGCAACAGAATGTAGCAACCAGAATCTGAAAATATTTGGTAGGTGCTTTATTTAAAAAAATTTTTTTTATCAGTTATGATTAAAAAAATATGCAAAGGAGAGAAAACCTTTTAAATAACTAAAAATAAATGCGACATCTCTCAGCCTGTTTGCATATACTGTATCCAGATACTATTAGCTGTGCCTACCGAGCCACTCAGTAATATTATACTCTGTACAGTTCATGGGAGCGGTTGGAGAGAGGGCGCAGACAATACCAGACAAGGAACAGATAAAGTATATTTCTTTCCTGGAGAGAGTCGTACTCAGACTAAGGGTCACTTGCCTGGAAGACGCACGCTGTAATTATTTCCCAGTTCTGCTCAGCTGGGGTAATCCCAACGCTGGCTAACTAGAAAGGGAATATCCGACATCTCCTGGCCTCTGTCTCTGGGGCTATCATGGCTAGAAATACACATTGTTAAAATGGCCAGGGACTTTTGTGCAGATAAAATGATCTTTTTGTTATATAACTTGCTGCCGGCTTCCTATAGGGAATGGAGTCAACTTTACAGTGACCACAGACACATAATTACATTAATTCAATAATGAACGCTCATTAGGGTTCAATACGGCTGACCAAAAGTGTCATGTATTTCCGCCTGGGACCTGGGAGTTACAGATTTCCTGTACAGAACACCGGTGTATGGATATTAAGGCCCGTACAATACTGGAACATTTCCTTTTTTCAAAGATAATTGTTTGTAATGATTACAGCTATGACCCCACCCCTAATAACACAATAAGAGGGGAACTATTAGCAAATGTTAGAACTGTTTGTATGTTTTTTTATTATGTATAAATGCATTAAAAATAACAGGGATTCTAATGATTTCTCATTTGACCAAAATCAGCCTTTTTGTATGTACTAATTAAAACTAGAAGCCCCCCAAAATGACGGCTTCTGCAATGTACTTTCACTTTGAGAGGTGACAGTTTTTACTTTCTCTTTGAGCTGTGACAGTTTTTACTTTCTCTTTGAGCTGTGACAGTTTTTACGTTCTCTTGGAACTGTGACAGTTTTTAGCCCACAAACTCTCCACCCAAGCCCTAGTCCCTATCTGCTGCTGCCCATACCTCCCAACTGTCCAGCTGTCCCTCCCGTGGGTGGCCAAGTCTTGTGGTTGGGGGGGGGGGCAGTTAGAGGAAGCAGATCACTAGAGCAGAGCAGCGGAGGGTAGAGAGGGAGCTGCCCAGTGTCTAGAGGGGCACTGGGAACGCTCCCGAAAATTATGAAAACAGGGGTAGTGGCTCTAGCCCACCCTTCTCTACCAGAAGCCACACCCACCCAGTAGCTCCGCCACATTTCCGTGAATGATTTCTTCAGCCTTCATTCTGAATAGTAAGTCCATAGTTCCTTTGAAGATGCTTGCAGATCGCCGTATAGAGGGTGGGCACTGATGTCATGTGACGTCAGTTGACCGCCGGGAGTAGGCTTCGGCACTCATGCGTTTTCAAGGGAACAGCCAGTGTTTTTGTGGGGGCGCACAGAAAATGCAGGGCGCTCCAAGTAACGCAACTAAAAGATATTCGTCTCCCTGCCGGAAAATTGCGGCAGCGCCCCTCAACCCCCTCGCCCGCCGAACAAACGGGTCTGAATCAGCCTCGTGTCCTCATGACCTCATACAGTTCATGTTTACCAGGTCTCCTGTGGATATACAAATGTGACAGTTGGTAAGATACAATGTAACTGCAGGGTGACTTGGAAAATGTGGGTTCTGAGGACTGAGTTTCACAACCACCGGCTTAGTACATAGACCGTGACATCATAAAGACTCATCCTACAGAAATACCCAAAAAATATTTTGAAGGTATTTTAAATTAACCATAAAACAAAAGAAAAATAGCGTAATAGTCTGTAAAGACACAAAGCCGCGCTTGCTTCCAGTCTCCTGCGCAGCACGGTAGTTACACGACATTCTCCTGGTTTTAATGCAAATCAATACAAGTACTTTCCACTCCAAGGTTCTAGTCTCTGGACAGTATAAACATGTCACATAAATGTCACATAAATAAGGGTGAGAAGAGC
This sequence comes from Crinia signifera, assembly GCF_055691185.1. NCBI lineage: Eukaryota > Metazoa > Chordata > Amphibia > Anura > Myobatrachidae > Crinia > Crinia signifera. The sequence continues at coordinate 65,620,690 of NC_139228.1, read as the reverse complement.
TATATTGTCTCAACATTGATGCAGGGTACTTTTAATGGATATAAATACATGTTGGACACAGATCTATACAATACATTTTTCAGGGGTTTTATGTAAACTGCTATGTGCAGAATATAAGCTATATATAAACTCCCAGATTATAAAGGTTCCCAATTGTAATACTTAATTGAAAAGTGCATGGAATACAGTTTATTTTCAATTGGGTTTCAATATGAAATTTGGTTTTTTTCAGACCTGATCTCACAGCTGCTAAATTGCAGAGCAGTGATCAGATATACGCTGCCCTGTCAGAGTGAAATCCCGCCACATGCAAATCTGCGAATCCATCAATTGATTTCCCAGTGTGTGCAGTCTGTGCGTAGCCCAGGACTTACTCCGCGGCTGCAATAGATACAGTCTAAACGGGGGAGGAGCTGACGTCACATGACTTCCCTTTAAATTCCCGAGCACCCCTGTTTTTTCCCTGACACTCCTAGAAAATAGACGGTCACCGCCCACAAACGTCGGATTCCAGTCAATCAACTTGCATAAGGCCAGCGGTAAAAAAGAAGCAGGATTTTATCGCAGGATGACCTTGCGCATGCCTGCTATGATCTTTACGCATAATCAGTCTATCGAATTTGCTGCCTTGTGATCAGGTCTGAATAACCTGCTTTGTCCAGATGTTGGCCTTTATTCGTGGTCCACATTTGTAGTCGATTTCTGAAGTTTTGCATCACTTGGTGGCTCATTTCTGGTGTAATTACCAGTGTTCGAAGTGGGGCGGTATACGGGGGTATGACATACCGCCACTTTCCACCGCCACTTCATTTTTGCCTGTGTATCCAATGCACCAGCGTTGGCATCGATTGTGGGATCCCACTGCTGCAAGAGCAGCGGCATTGCTTGAAGACACCACCTCTAGGATGGGAACTGGGAGGAGAGTGGGATGGCTGCATCTGGTCCCCCACTGCAGGCCTGCAGTGCAGCGTGATGACATGGGCCACCAGCCAATCCTGGCTCACGGACCGGCTGCCAATCAAGAAGGGGCGGCTTATTCAAACTCTGGCATTTGCAATCACATCTTGCAGACGGGTGCTGGATGAGGCTCCGACAGTGGGGATCCCAACAGTCAGTATACCGACTGTTGGTGCTCCGAAAGGGGGGATCCCGACTCACAGGGGCTATTCTCCCTTGTGGGGTCCATGACCCCCATAGAGGGAGAATATAACCTGTGGCAAGCGCAGTGAGCCACCGAGCCCACAGTGTGGCAAGCACAGCAAATACACACAGGTCTTCTTTGCTTCTTCGCCCCCCTGTTGGAGCCACGGCAGTCGGGATTCCGACGTCTGGATACTAACTGTTGGTATCCCCACTGTCGGAGCCCCATACCACACCCCTTGCAGACCACCAGCCAATGAGATATTGCCAAGTGGCAGCCTCTCATTGGCTGGTGGTCTGCGATTGACACTGATGCACAGTCAGTGCACCAATTTCAAAGAGAGGCCCCTTCAATTCACTGGCAGTTTGTGCGCAAGTCTGGATTCGCTGGTGGCCCTTGTGGAATTCTTATCTGTACTGCTCCACCTCAGCACAGTGTGAGGTAACAGGTGGTGGTGGGGAGTAAGAGGCGGGAGACAGAAGGCAGGGGTGGGGGGATGGATTTCCATATGCCCACTTATAATTGTACACTTTGATCACTGGTTATTACTGTTACTTCCTGATGAAGCTCACTTACATTTGTCTGGGTATGTTTATAAGCAATATTTCCATTACTGAACGGACATTACCAGCTTCAAGGAAGGTCTCTACAGCCAATGGGGTTACCTGAATACTGAGGTCTGCAAACATCCCCCAAGTACTATTAATGAATTATAGGCTGCTCTACGCAATGACCATCGAAATGAGCCAGGAATCATGATGACGTCAGCGGCCCTCCCTCCTGATGGCCGGGGAACGTCTGCATTTTCCAGGACCCTCCCGGAAAACGCTGACAGCACTCCCTGAAATGGCCACCCGCTGTCAATCAAACAGCGGGCAGCAAACGAGCACGGGTGTTTGGAGCCTGTGCGAGCACAGGGGGCTTGCGCATGCGCACTGCATATCATGCCCATGCACGGTCCTCCGATTATCCTACTGTCTGCAAAGCCACATCCCGTCCGAAGGAGATTGAATCGGCCCCACTATACCTTTCAACTGGGTCATGAATTATACAGGTTCTGTGGCTGGATTCAATCAGCCACAGAACCTGTGTAATTCATGAGTGTCCTGGTTTATAGGGACAGTACAGTAAGTCTACTAATAGCTATACAGTATATATTTTTGTGACAAACAGAGTAGTCTGTCCCAGTCTCTTATGAAACAGACTAATACTTTCTCTGGGAGTCATGTTAAAGAGAGGGATAATCCCTTATATATCCCTACACACAACAGAGCTGCACAGGTGGATTACATGGGTGTGATTATTTAGCTGCTGAGTGCTTGGGATTCATTTGGGACTTATCTAACACCAAAGTGCTATGGCCATCACTCACACTGCTATCACCAACGGCAACACCAGGCAAGGCTGCCTTTGCATGGGGTATAACCGCAATACCTGTACCAACATCACAATGACTTCTAAAATGTTTCTTTATTGGCACAAAATATATATTTTTTTTATCTTTTAAGTCTCTTTAAATTGTTTTCTATTTTATGTGAGTCTCTAGATCAGGCATGTCCAACCTTGGCCCTCCAGCTGTTGTAAAACTACACATCCCAGCAGGACCGGTGCTAGGGTGATCGGTGTCCTCCTGCAAACTATAAATTTACTCCCTCCCATACTTCACAAAGGGACAGCGCATGGCCACACAATAGTACCCCATTCCAAATGACACCATATAGTAACACAATCTTATTCACATTACACAGCACCAGTGCTGTAACTAGCCATTATGGAATTGGTGACTGCCCCACCACCACAGTGAAAACAGGGAGAGTGTGCACAGCAAAAATTAAGGTGTGTGGCTTCATGGGTAAGGGGCGTGGCCATACAAAAGTACCAATGACACCATAATGCCCATAACACATAATGCTACACACCGTAAGGCCTATTACACATTATTCCACCCACAGTAATTCCCACTATACGTTATGCTACACATCATGATGCCCCTTACACAATATGCCACGCACCATAATGCCCATATGACATTATGACACACATTATGCTACACATAATGCCCTGAGTACTCCTACATATACCCACAGTAATAGTGCGGCTTATACATAATGCCCACACTTACAGACAGTAGTAGCACTGCTATATATGTATAAATAAATAGAACGCCCACTGTTGATGGCAGTAGTAGCGCTGCTTAACTATAACTGCTGATCTATGTGGGTTGCCTGCTAAATATATTTTGTTATTTTGTAATTACTAATAATTTCATGCTTAGATCAGTCTAACTGGGTTCCACAGTGCAATGTTGGAGCTAGACCCGAGGAAGTCCCTGGCAGTGTGACTTATATATGTCCCCAGCAACCCCATCCATGGCCGGAGCAGCCCCTAACTGAGACGTTCGCAGCCAGCTCGCAGTCACTGCTGCTCGTGGGTCTCCTCCTCCAACACCCGCTGATCCTTCCTAAGCCTCACCATCGCCCCCCCCCCCCACACACACACACACACACAGCTCCCTCTTCCCCGGCCTACCAGCTTCTCTTTTCTGAGTGAGTGCGGAGTCCGAGTGCCCAACTCCCGGCAGAGCAGCCTGTTTACTCACCCCCCCTCCTTCCCCGTTGCAGGGAGAGTTCAGTCCTGTGTAGACCTCCTTGCACATCTTCCAGCAGCAATATGCTGTATGCTGGGCTGCAGTGTGGTCAGGGAGGAGCTTAAAGTACTAATTGTTCTGTATTTTATTCTAAGGGTGTATGGCCACGCCATCTGCAATCAGGCCACACTCCCTTAAAGTAACTGGGCCCAGTCAGGCTCTCTACTGCCCTGCCCATCCACGTAAGGGGCATGTGGGGAGTGAGGGGGCATGCGGAGTGGACTGAGTGGCATGAAAGGAAATGCACTTGATCTGAACACTAGGGCTCCCCACTACACCATTTTATAGACCAGGCTAGTGGGAGATAGTTTGCCCCCCCCCCTAGTACAGAGTGCAGCTTATCTGCTGAAATATGCCCATAGCGCCATCAGCAGCAGACAGTGGACTCACTGCTCATTGGGTCATAATTAGAAGCAGCCTTTGTGTGTTCTGGATAACCGTTCCTGGATAGAGCTGAAAAACGTAGAAAAAAAATATATCTGACCATGTCATATAAACCCACCCCGCCGCTTAAATCCATCATGCCCCAATTGTGCCCACTCCTTCACCCTATATGCTGACACTTCCTTGCCAAATCCTGCCCTCACCCTAATAGTCACCTCCTGGAGGACATCCGGGTTATGCTAAGGTCTGTCCCATCTCATACTTGCCTACTCTTCTGGACCTGCGGGGACGCTGCCAAAATGAAGGTGTCACTCCCAGCCACTGTGGAAACTGGGCAAGTCTCCCACACCTGCCGATACCCCGCCACCCACTTGCCCTCTTGCAGGTAAAGTGGGAACACCGGGTGGCCGGCAATGCAATAAATGCTCAATTGCACCATTGTGGCTATGCCTATACTTCCACTGTGACAAGCATCCTTCCTACCACCATATGCTGAGCCAAGCCTAGGAGATGCACAACCAGATAGTCAAAGCTGGCTCTCATTGGGCCTTATTCTGGTTCACTCTTTCTGACAAAATCCTTCTTAGATGGACAAAACCATGTGCACTGCAGGGGGGCAGATGTAAAATATGCAGAGTGAATTAGATTTGGGTGAATTATTTTGTTTCTGTGCATGGTAATTTTTACATTGCAATATAGATCTCACTTTGAAGTAAAACCCCACCCAAATCTAATTCTCTCTGCACAAGTAACATCTGCCCCACCTGCAGTGCACATGGTTTTGTCCATCTAAGAAGGATTTTGTCAGAAAGAGTGAACTAGAATAAGGCCCTTTGTGCAGAGGAGATGTGGCTGAGCTTAACCTGGGAACCCACTGACTATACAATATAGTTTACGAATGATATTGCTAACAATATGGTCGGAACTTACTGACAATATAGGGCATACATTCTGAACAATATTGTTAATGATATCATTCAATGAGGTTTCCCAGGAACATGCAGACCTTATCGGATTATTTGACTGCATGTTGTCACACTCAGCCGCGGCGGTGCGCGGCGGGCTTACTACTCACCCGTTCGCGCCCGCCGTCGGCTAGCGTGTAGTGGTCTCCAGTTCAGCGGCAGCAGGCAGCGGCAGTCTGGTGGGCAGCAGGCAGCGTGGGACGCCGGCAAGTGTAGCGGTATGTGCTGTAGGGGCGCTGGGAGGCCGGCGCCGCCATCTTGGTTAAGGGCAAATAGCAGATTGGTCCTTGTCTGAGGTTTCCGCCCATACTGACCTGACAGCCAATGGCAGCCGCCCTCTAGGGATATAGGGGATCTGCCTAGGCCTGTTCATTGTCAGTACAGAGAGTCTCCAGAGGCGTTCACAGCTCCCAGCTGACTCCGGCTCTCTGACTCACCTCTCCTGACTTGGTGCCTTGCTTCAGTGCTCTGTGTTGGACTCGATTCAGCTTAACCCCATCGCTGCCAGATCTCTCCACAGTCTGGTCTCTGCCTGCATCCCTGAGCTTCCTGGCCTAAGCCCTTCAAGCCGTCTGCTTCCAAGCAACTTCCCATTCTTCTGTCATCATCCAGCTTCTTTCAGTCTTCAAGGATCCCTCATTACCATCAAGTACATTCTCTTTCCGGATTTCTTCATTTCTCAAGACCCCAGCCTGCTGTCCGCAGTACGTGAACTGTCATTGTTTCAATTAACTTTTTCTTCTTTCAAAGTGCCGTGCTGGCTCAATTCTTATTACCACTAACTGCCACTTTAAGAAAGTATTCAAGTGTGTATTATTTCATTTATGAATTCTATTATTAAACCTGCACGATTTAATCCCTCCTCCTCTGGTCCGTCTCCGGTTGCTACACACCACACGACTTCATCCAGCCCTTCAGTTGTGACAGTTTGTACTGACCCGATGGAGTCGGGTGAAGAACAGGCTTCCATGGCGGACGCACTTCACAGCATCATGGCTCGTCTGGAGCAAGTGGAGGCTACCCAACGTCAAGTGGCTCAATTCCATCAGATCTTGGCTCCGCCCCAGACGGCTCCCTCAGTTTCTGTGGCTTCAGCTCCAGAGGTTCCAGTCCCTGTTTCTACACCTGGACCAATAGTTCCTCATCACATGCAATTACCAACCCCCAGCAAATATGATGGTTCTCCGAAAGGATGCCGTGGGTTTCTGAACCAATGCGATGTGCATTTCACCTTACAGTCTTCTCACTTTCCTACTTCCAAGGCAAAGGTGGCTTATATTGTGTCTCTCCTGGCAGGGTCGGCTTTGGACTGGGTGTCCCCTCTCTGGGAACGTGCTGATCCCCTGCTCAATGACTATGAAGCTTTTATTACCTCTTTCCGTCGCATCTTCGACGAACCTGGCAGAGTGTCGTCTGCCGCTACTGAGATCCTGAGGATTCGCCAGGGTAGTTGTTCAGTGGGACAATATGCTGTGCAGTTCCAGACTCTGGCTTCGGAATTAAAGTGGAACGAAGAGGCTCTCGTCTCCGCCTTCTGGAATGGGCTGGCAGGTCGTATCAAGGACGAATTAACTACCCATGACTCTCCTGCTACTTTGGCTGAACTCATCTCCTTGTGCAACAAAGTTGATCTACGGATGCAGGAGCGTCAACTAGAGAGAAATCGCTCCGATCGTCTCCGCCCTCGTCTCACCACCAACGCTGTTCCTGTTCCTAGACCTGGGCCTTCCACAACCACACCACCAGACGAACCCATGCAGATCAACCGCTCTTGGCTTTCCGTGGAGGAAAAGTCCCGTAGACGTCGTGAGAATCTTTGCATGTACTGCGGTTCTTCCGCTCATCTGTTGGCTTCCTGTCCACTGCGTCCGGGAAACGACCGCTCCTAACCTCCCTGAGGGAGGTCAGGTTAGGAGTCCTGCTTTCATCTCCCTCTTCAACTGTGCCCACCATTCCTGTTACCCTTGTGTGCTCTCAGGGAAAAATCAAGATCCAGGCTCTACTAGATTCCAGAGCAGCCGGGAACTTCCTTTCTTCTTCTTTCGTCCAGCAACATTCCTTGACGGTGCAACCTTTGGCCCATCCGTTGGCCCTCACTGCAGCAGATGGGAGTCGCATCAGCAGTGGGCAAATCACCCTTCAAACCGATCCAGTGACAGTTCTCATCGGTGCCTTACATCAAGAGACTCTTGAATTTTTTGTTCTTCCTCAGTCTTCACACCAGGTAGTCCTGGGCCTACCATGGCTAAGCACAACCCTCACATTGATTGGACCAGTATGGAGATCACAGCCTGGCGTACGAACTGCCTAACTACTTGCATGCCTCGTGTCATTCCACTCCATCAAACTAATCCTCAAGAAGTAGGAGGTCCCAGTCTTTCGTCTTCATCAGCTCCACCCTTGTCGTTACCCACACCATATCTTTCTTTTTCTGACGTCTTCAGCAAGGGAGGTGCCGATACCCTGCCGCCTCATCGTTCCTGGGACTGTCCGATAGAGTTGATACCTGGGAAGTTCCCACCGCGGGGCCGCATCTACCCCTTGTCTCTGCCGGAGACCAAAGTCATGTCTGACTACATTCGAGAAAACTTGGATAAGGGATTCATTCGCCCGTCCACTTCGCCAGCCGGAGCGGGGTTTTTCTTTGTGAAAAAAAAAGATGGAACCCTCCGGCCGTGTATCGATTACAGGGGCCTGAACGATATCACGATCAAGAACCGCTATCCTTTACCTCTTATCACCGAATTATTCGTCAAAATCCGAGGGGCTTCCATCTTTACTAACTGGATTTAAGAGGGGCGTATAACTTGATCCGTATCCGATCTGGAGATGAGTGGAAGACGGCTTTCAACACCCGAGATGGCCACTACGAATACCTGGTGATGCCATTTGGTCTTTGCAACGCTCCAGCCGTCTTCCAACAATTTGTAAATGACATATTTCGAGATTTACTATATCATTCCATCGTGGTGTATCTCAATGACATCCTCATCTTCTCGTCTAACCTCCATCTCCATCGGCAAACAGTAGCTGAGGTCTTGCGGCGCCTTCGCCAAAATAAATTATTCTGCAAGCTAGACAAGTGCGTCTTTGAGGTCAATTCCATTCCATTCCTTGGCCACATCCTCTCCAGCACTGGGATAGAGATGGATCCAGAAAAAGTAAGAGCCATCTTAGACTGGACAGCGCCCACAACGCTCAAAGGCATCCAGAGGTTCCTGGGCTTTTCAAATTACTATCGTCGTTTCATCCGGAACTTCTCCACCCTTGCTGCACCTCTTACAGCTCTAACCCGCAAGGGTTCTGATCCGAGTCAGTGGTCACCTGAGGCCTCCCAAGCCTTCCAACAACTAAAGGATGCTTTTGTCTCCGCCCCAATCCTTCTTCAGCCAAACCTCGACAAACCCTTTATTCTTGAGGTGGACGCATCCTCAGAGGGGGTGGGGGCAATCTTGTCGCAGAGAGGGGAGGACCAGGTGCTTCATCCCTGTGCCTTCTTCTCCAAGAAGTTTCTTCCAGCAGAAAAGAATTACCCCATTGGAGAGCAGGAGTTACTGGCAGTCAAATCTGCGTTGGAGGAGTGGCGGTACCTCCTGGAGGGGGCACGACATAAAATTACTGTGTACTCAGACCATAAGAATCTCTCATTCCTCAAGCACGCCCAATGTCTTACAGCTCGTCAAGCCCGCTGGGCCATGTTCTTCGAACGCTTCGATTTTCAAATCAGATTCAGACCCGGGACGATGAATGCCAAGGCCGATGCTCTTTCACGCTCTTTTGAAACTTTAGCTGATCTTGACACTCCTCCTCGACCCATCCTCGATCCTCTGGTCTTTGCTCAAGTAACAGTCCAGCCTTCACCTCCACCAGGCAAGACCTTCGTTCCCCTCAGTCTCCGAAAGAGAGTGCTGTCCTGGGCACACGCTTCCCATTTCGCAGGGCATACCGGGGCACAGAAGACCTTAATGTTCCTGTTGCATTCATACTGGTGGCCTACCATTCGTCACGATGTAACCACCTTTGTCGCCTCCTGTGTAAAGTGCGCTCAGCATAAGTCCTCCAGAACGTCTCCTGTCGGTCCTCTTCTACCTCTAGCCATACCAACAGAACCATGGTCCCACCCGTCTATGGACTTTATCTGCGAACTTCCTCCCTCCAAAGGGCATACAGTAATTTGGGTGGTGGTTGACCGGTTTTCAAAGATGGTGCACTTCTTCCCATTGAAAGGCCTTCCATCTGCTCCAGTGTTGGCTCAGCTCTTCATTTCCACCATCTTCAAACTCCATGGGTTGCCCAAAGAAATTATATCTGACCGTGGCGTGCAGTTCGTCGCAAAGTTTTGGAGGGCCCTATGTTCCGCTGTACAAGTCAAGCTCAAGTTCTCCACTGCTTTCCACCCACAAACCAACGGGCAGACAGAACGTCACAACCAGGACATGGAAGCCTTCATTCGTTTATTCATCTCTTCCTCTCAAGACGACTGGGTAGACCTTCCGCCTTGGGCGGAGTTTGCGCACAACAATTCCTATCATTCATCCTCCGGCACCACTCCCTTTTTTACTGTCTTTGGCAAACATCCCCGATCTCCAGAGTTCTCAGATCTATCATTGCCCGATGTCCCTGCAGCTGCTTCTTCCCTACAACGGTTTGCAAAGATCTGGTCAGATGTCCATACCGCTCTCCTTAAAGCATCCGCTCGATATAAAAGGATGGCAGACAGGAAAAGAAGAGCGGCTCCTAAGTTGAAGGTTGGAGATCGAGTATGGCTGTCTACCCGCCATATACGCCTTCGGTTACCATCCATGAAGCTGGCTCCTCGGTTCATCGGGCCGTACCCAATCACTCAGGTAATTAATCCGGTGGCCTACAGACTACAGCTCCCTTCTTCCTTAAAGATATCAAACTCTTTTCACGTGTCTCTTTTGAAACCTTTACGACTGAACTTATATCAGAAAAAGGTGCCTAAACCGCCCAAGATTGGCTCAGAGAGAGAGACAGAGTTCGAGGTGAAGCGCATTATCGACTCACGTTGCCGCAATACCCATCTTCAGTATCTGGTAGAGTGGCTTGGATTCGGTCCTGAAGAGAATTCCTGGGTTGATGCTGCAGATCTCCATGCTCCCCGTCTGGTGAGACAATTCTTTAAAAGGAATCCACACAAGGTGCGTAGGTGCCCTGGGGTCACCCAGAAAGGGGGGGTACTGTCACACTCAGCCGCGGCGGTGCGCGGCGGGCTTACTACTCACCCGTTCGCGCCCGCCGTCGGCTAGCGTGTAGTGGTCTCCAGTTCAGCGGCAGCAGGCAGCGGCAGTCTGGTGGGCAGCAGGCAGCGTGGGACGCAGGCAAGTGTAGCGGTATGTGCTGTAGGGGCGCCGGGAGGCCGGCGCCGCCATCTTGGTTAAGGGCAAATAGCAGATTGGTCCTTGTCTGAGGTTTCCGCCCATACTGACCTGACAGCCAATGGCAGCCGCCCTCTAGGGATATAGGGGATCTGCCTAGGCCTGTTCAGTGTCAGTACAGAGAGTCTCCAGAGGCGTTCACAGCTCCCAGCTGACTCCGGCTCTCTGACTCACCTCTCCTGACTTGGTGCCTTGCTTCAGTGCTCTGTGTTGGACTCGATTCAGCTTAACCCCATCGCTGCCAGTTCTCTCCACAGTCTGGTCTCTGCCTGCATCCCTGAGCTTCCTGGCCTAAGCCCTTCAAGCCGTCTGCTTCCAAGCAACTTCCCATTCTTCTGTCATCATCCAGCTTCTTTCAGTCTTCAAGGATCCCTCATTACCATCAAGTACATTCTCTTTCCGGATTTCTTCATTTCTCAAGACCCCAGCCTGCTGTCCGCAGTACGTGAACTGTCATTGTTTCAATTAACTTTTTCTTCTTTCAAAGTGCCGTGCTGGCTCAATTCTTATTACCACTAACTGCCACTTTAAGAAAGTATTCAAGTGTGTATTATTTCATTTATGAATTCTATTATTAAACCTGCACGATTTAATCCCTCCACCTCTGGTCCGTCTCCGGTTGCTACACACCACACAACTTCAGCCAGCCCTTCAGTTGTGACACATGTTCAGATGCCAGAGGGCATCATTAATGACCCGTGGGAACTCAAATCACTAACAACAAAGTGTGTGCATGATATTATCATTAGTGATATCATTATAATGAAATAGATAGATAGATAGATAGATAGATAGATAGATAGATAGATAAATACTGTAGACAGATAGAATGTAGAGTACATTGAGTTGGTCACTATGATAGATTTACCATGCTGTCCCTTTAAATCAGGACACTCATGAATTAAACAGATTCTGTAGCTGATTAAAGCCAGGTGTAATACAGGCTTGAAGTTAGCCAGCCCCAGAACCTGTGTAATTCATAAGTGTCCCAGTGTAAAGGGACAGCATGGTAAGCCTACACTGTGTTATATATACTTCTCAAGTCTGAGTTTTTTGTAAAAAAAACAACAACAAAACTTTCCCCACTTCCCGCGGAGCTGAAAGTGACTCTCAACTGTTCATAGCTGCGAAATGCGTCGCCTCATCACAGGTTCTAGCATTCACCAGTACAATCTATGAAACATACAGCCATTCTGTGCATGTAAGTATATATACATTACATATTATAAAACCTTGCTCTATATTAGTTACAGTATTATTTGATCCCTGTGTGTATTTCTGTGTATTGATGTATTGATGTCTTTATGCTCTCATTGAAAAGGGGAAAAAAAAAATATCTGCTTTCTTGTTCTTTTATTTGTTGCTAAAAAGTTCCACGCGGTTAGCGAAATCTACAAGCTGATTACCTGGGAATGGAGGGGACGCACACTGAGAGCACAGCTAACGCTTATTTTACTTTGAATATTCCAGAATCTTTTTCTTGTTAGCATTTAAAGAAAGGGAGAAATCGAGCATCACGCTGGCGACTATTATTATAACAATGTTCCGTCATTATCCTCCGTTCTGGGGGGCATATTGCCTGTACCGTGTACTTAGCTGTGTGGAAGAAATACATATTTCTGCTAATATCCAGATAACACTGAGGAATCGGCCACATAGAACTGTCACATAAAAAAAAAAAAACACTATTTCCTTTTAAATCACAGGATTTATTTATTACCATAAGAATGTGAAGAAAGATATAAATACATAGTCTGTTTTTTTTTTTGTAAACTGTGGAAAACGAGAAAAAAATACAAAAACAATTCAGGCCGGGAACACTTATGCATTATTGGGGTCATTTTGATTGACTCCGTAAGCTGTGAAGCCCCCCGCCGAATATCTGCTCCCGCTGCTGTATCCCCTCGCATGTGCTTGCAGCAGGAGAACTCATTCGATGGTCGGCGAACATCAAATTTATTTCTCCTGTCTTGGCAAATATAAGTCATTCTCAACTGACTTATATTTGGGGATGCCGGGACCAAGACAGGGTGGGCGGCTGACATCATGTGACGTCAACCGCCTGCCCCCCCGGCAGGCATTGGCCTGCCCACATACCCAGGAGGACGCCCAGCATTTTCATGGCGACCCCAATAAAATATAAAGTCCCCCCACTCCCGCCACCTGGGCAGCCTAATGCTGGGTACACACCAGGACGACTAGGGCCCGATCCTCTCAATCTAGATCCAATTCCGACCAATTGGATGTAGATTGTAGGTAGATTGGGCCCTTTTTTTCCCTGTTCTGGCCCGATCCGATGCTCGGCCCCGCGCATCGGTCGGTCGTTATTCAGATCCTACCTGCTGCAGGTAGGATCTGAAGAACGACCATACAGCCGGGTGCGGGTCGCCATCGGATCGGACCCGCTCACGGTGCACATCGTGAGCGGGTCGTGCCCCCCCCCTGCGTCACCGTGAGCGGGTCGGATGAGACACTGACGACCCGCTCACGATATGCATCGTGAGCGGGTCGTCGTGGTGTGTACCCTACATAACCCTAACCTCTTTCTAGTTTCTAGGTACCTAACCCCCTCCTCGCAGCCTAACACTAACATTATATAGTGAAGCGCTCGCACATCACCGGTAGCGCCGTATGCCGGCCATGTTTGGCTCCTAGTGGCTGCGTGTGATGCATGCAGCTGCCGCGGCCCTCGCTTGGATAAACCAGAAACGGCCGCGTTCTCCAGTACGCAAGCCAAAAACACTGCACCACCGACCATGCAACGGTTGGTCACTGTACCGTTGCTATCTTGTTCAAGTCAACCGACGCTCCGTGAGCTGTGGGCACATTTTTTTCAATGTGAACGCAGTTCGCGGCCCAGCGCGCATTGGCTTTTTGCTACTGAATTAGCCCCAATGTCAACATTTATCAGTTGTCAACATTAACTATGTAGCCACTTCAATATATTATACGCGTCGACCCATTCCTGACGACATTGTGAATATTGACGTGGTAAACAGAGTCATGGTGACCTCATTCGTACTAATCATAAGACAGCCAGCAAACTTCCAAATGTCCTGAGATATAATATCATGCAGAAAGGTAGAATTCATCCCCCCTTGTGTATATCACAATATTATAGTATCTGAACCGAAATAAATTAGTTACAAACTTTGTCTTCTCCTTCTGATGCCAACACAGAATAAATAACAGATCAGGGATTTTATGTGATATTCAGAATGCACATATTGCGACAGTTTGCAAACCTCGCTTCCCACTTCCCTGATTGCTCCTCTGCCTTGAAGGAGGAAGAAATTATTAAATATATTCGTTTTGCTGTGCACTTGATATATTTTCTTTCCCAGACACTCTGCCTACTCATAACTTATATGTTAAAAAAAATCAATCTCTAATACTTATTGGTAGTAAATCTTGCAACATTAAAATTGCTGTATTTCACACATAAAGCCAAGCTGACGTATCAATGCTCTCCTTCCGCTGGTGTTGCAGCGTTGCCGTTTGAAAAGAACGTCATTTCGAACGAACAAAAAAACTGGGTGCCGGGTATATTATGACTATATCATTGACATTGGCGGTGCACTGTTTTTAATCTGGTCCTCTAGTAATAAAAAATATTCCTGACCTTATATTGTACACCACAATCACTTTCATGGGTTGATTTTCCCCCCAAAATGCCCCTGGGTATTTACAGTTGGGGCACTGTGTCAAAGCTTTCAATGACTTTCAATACCATGAATGCAGGAGTGTGGGAGGATACAAAGGAGGAACAGACATGCAGCCAAGATGGTTTGGCCACGCCCATTTAGCCAGGCTACGTCGCTCCTAACAGGGGGTGGCCACAACTTCCCTAAGCTCTAATAAGGGAATTCTACAACAGTGGAAACATTCTATTTGTGTTTGATGAAAACCCATATTTCAAGAAATAAGTTTCAAACAATTAAAATGCTTATTTATTTACAGTTTCTTATATAGCGCAGCATATTCCTTTGCACTTCACAATTGGAAACAACCGTGATTAAACAAACTGGGTAGATACAAACCGACATGGAGGTAGGAGGGCCCTGCTCGCAAGCTTACAATCTATAGGGATAATAGGAGGGATACATAAGGATAGAATTCCATAGCATGGCATTCCCATCAGATTACAAGACAGTCCTGATAGGATGCAATTAGATATAAATGCTACTGGAGGTTGTGTGGGGGTCCTGAATATGATAGGCTTGCCTGAAGAGGTGAGTTTTCAGGGAACGCTTGAAATTTTGGAGGGTAGAGGAGGGTCTTAGTGTGCGTGGAAGGAGAAAGTGACAGTGGATGTCAATCTACATTTCTATACCCTATGGATAGAGCCACAAATATTTCTATAACAAAGACACAGAGACATTTTGGTGGGTAAAAGGGTCAGCTTTATTTAATTATTTATTGAAAGAAGGTAAAAAGTTTGATGGGGAAGAAAGAACAGCCCTAAACACCCTTTCGTCATTGGGTGGGTTTTGTCGATCCGACAGGGGGGATCCTTATGGTCAGTGTCCCAATCCCGACTTCCGGTGCTCTGACAGGGGGCAAGCCAGGGGCGTAACTATAGCACCGCATCCCCCGCCACCGCGGGGGGGCGCTGTGCATGTGGGGGCGCCGGGGGCTGCGGTGCTATAATTAACCCCCCCCCCAATCCCCCGCAGACTGTCACTTACCTATCGCGCTGGTCCCGGCGACTCCGTTCTTCTGCTGAGGACCACCAGAAAATGGCCGCCCCCATATAGCACACAGTTCTCTGAAACTGTTTGCTGTATGGGGGCGGCCATTTTCTGGTGGTCCTCAGCAGAAGAACGGAGCCGCCGGGACCAGCGCGATAGGTAAGGCTGTGGGGGATTGAGGGGGGTTTGCATGGGCGGCGGGGCGGCGGGGTAGGGGTGCTCGGAGGGGCGGCGGGGTAGGGGTGCTCGGCGGGGCGGCGACGGAGGGGGGGCGCCCCCCCCTAACGGCGGGGGGGCGCCCAAAACGTAGCTACGCCACTGGGGCAAGCGCAAATAAACCCCCTGCTGCGCAAGGGAAAAGAGCCCCTGTGAGTTGGCATACCCCCTGTCAGAGCACCGGCAGTTGGGATACTGACTGTCGGGATCACCCCTGTCAGGCAGTCATCCGCCACCCATTGTCATCTTACCCAAATATTCCAGTGAGGTGTAAATAGGCTCCAACTGCCAACCTGTCACCAACAATTCAACTTCTATATGGGGTCAACAGCTTGTCCAACATCAACATCTCACAGCTTATGTTGAGCGTAGACTGCCAGGTAAAATGCCTGACAAACCAACAGACACTTTGGGGGAAATTTACCAATATGAAAAACCTAGTTTTTCGTATTGGTATTTCCCCTACGGCTGCATACGACTGTTTTAGTCGTATGCAAAGTCGTGTTCCGGAGGGGAAATTACAAAGCAGTCATGTACGACTGCTTTGTAACCCTCCGATGGTGTAACAATTCGTATTAGCTGGCCATATATACAGCCGCTAATACGAATTTTTCTAGCAGTCTGCACGGATCAGTCAGATCCGTGCAGGCTGCAAGGTGTAAAAAAAAATAGAAAAATAAATATAAAAAAAAAAAAACGGCGTGGGGTCCCCCACACAGCCGAAACCAGCACCAGGCTGACAGAGCGGGCCTTATTCTGGTTGGTGCGGCCGGGCCGTACGCGTACGTTCCGGGGTTTTTCATGATCTGCGCATGCGTACATTCGCTAATGCGCAGACGCGAACACTCCACAACGCTTACGGACGGGTCTCTCCGTGCGAAAAAACCTGTACGCGAGTGTACGGGCATTGGGGGCGGCATAGGGGCGTGTTGAGGGGAGCGGCCGAAATAATGAGGGAAAATGGGCGTAAATATGGGAGTACATGGGGGTGTGCACCAAAAATGAGCGGTGCTACTACCGCACGATCGCCTAAAGCACCGTTCATTTCGGACACAAAACAGGCGGCCGCCAACCGCCACCTCAGACCACCCCTACAGATACCGCATGCCTGCGTGCGCCTGGGTTTGCTAATTTACGCTGATTACTATTCAAACACATACACCTGAATGTAATAACCAATGCTGCAGTCTATTAAGTCCAAACCATGATTTCACTACCTGCAAGCCACACACAGCACTCAAACACATTGAAAGCTTATCTTTCTATACTTCTCTACATTTAAAGGTTTGTTTAATTTAAGGTAAGAATCTTTTTAAGACCTGCTTATATATGCTAAGGTAGGTATTTGTTAAACAGTTAGACACATTCACTACGTGCTTTCATAGACTTTACACAGTAGCACACTCAATCTACACAAGTCGACATGTGTCAACGTGTTCACTCTAATACAAACATAGGTTTTGTATTTATGATACAATAACATAAACCACATCTAACACCTACAAAGGATGTTTCAGCAATGTTTTAAGCCCATGCCCACTATTTTGCACATTAATTAATTCAATCACTTAATTAATTTTCATAATTATAGTTGAAAGGCAAGATTTGCAGGTCCATATATGTGAAGGGTATGCCAGCGTACACGGACGTACGCTCACTCTCACGAGCGGTGACATAAGCTGAGTTTTCTATTGAAAACAATAGGGACCCGTCCGTGCAAGCTGGCGTACGCTCAGATAGCCGCAAGAAGTCGGTGGGAAGACGGACGAGAGACGTCCGTAAACGGTGGTGTACGCTCAATTGTACGCAAGTTGTCGGAGTGTAAGGGCTGGTCCGTCCGTGTACGTTGGCGTACGCTCAATTGTACGCCACTCCACTTCGACGTTGTTTCTGGCCGTACGTATGCGGCTGATTTGTGGGTGGACTTAACCCCAACGGCCGCGTACGGATAGCGTACGTTTATAGCGACCGTACGCACGTTTGGCCGCTACGATCAGAATAACCTCCAGAGCCTGGAGCCGGTAATTAAAAATCAGGGAACCCGACAAATAGGGGTTCCCCGATTTTTAACAACCAGCCCCAGGCTCCTGCTCTGGGGCTGGTTCCCAAAATACGGGGGACAAAATGACTAGGGGTCTCCCGTATTTTAAGAACCAGCCCCAGGCAAAACCAGCCAGCAGGGTAATGCCACAGCCGGGGGGAGACTTTTTATACAAGTCCCCCCGGCCAAAGCATTCATCCCTACCGACCAGTCAGCCTGGCCAGGGGCCCTGGGGGAGTGGGGACCCCCCCAATGAAGGGGTCCCCCCCCTCCAGGACTTACCTGACCAGGCTGAAGCCTGGTACTGTCCCCGATGCCCCTGGGCAGTGGGCATCGGGCTGATTAAGTGTAAAAAAAAAGATTAAACTATTGTTTTTTACTGTGGCACTACAAGTGCCAGCAAGCCTCCCCATCAAGCTGGGACTTGGAGAACCACAAGTCCCAGCCTGCTGGGCAATAAAGGGCCCGCTGGCACTTGTAGTTCCACAGTTAAAAAAATAGTACACAAAACACACTGACACACATTTTAAATAAAAGTTTAATACACACATCACAAACACACTGATACTTACCTATCTTGATCCCGTCGGTAGGTCGCTGGCTCCGGTGTCGGCGGCTCCGGTGTCAGCGGCTCCAGTGTCGGCGGCTCTGGGTCGGCGGCTCCGAGGTCGGCGTCCTGTCTGAAGAAAATCCATGTTGGACCTGTGGAAGTAAATCCTACTCACCAGGTCCTCCATGGATGGTCTTCTCTCTTCTTTTCCAGGACTTATCTTCTGTCTTCTTTCTTTACGCTGCCGGCAGCTCACGGGACTTTCAGAGCTGGAGAGATGTTGCCTCCTCGACGTCTGGACTAAGAATGAATTCTAGCCAATCAGGAGCCGCCTAGTGGCCAATCAGGAGCCAGTAAAGTCGGCTCCTGATTGGCTAGAATTCATTCTTAGTCCAGACGTCGAGGAGGCAACATCTCTCCAGCTCTGAAAGTCCCGGCGGCAGCGTGAAGAAAGAAAGAAGACAGAAGACAGAAGATAAGGGTACTCTTTACCTAGAACGGCGCCCACGATGTCCATCGCGGTCATCGAGGGTAAAAAATCGCGGGCATCGCGGCCATCGCATGCACTAAAAAAACGGGTGCGGCGCGATGCCCGCGATGCCCGCGATTTCCCATAGGGATCAATGTTAAAAGTGTGATTGGACGCGATTTTACTGTTCAATGCCTCAATGCCCGCGATTTTTCCATAGGAAACAATGTTAAATGGGCCACAGAGCCCTAATAGTCCCCCTGAAGTCTGAAATGGCCCCCACAATTGTTAACGCCACCCCACGATCAACGTGAACCCGAAGCGTGGCGAGCGCAGCGAGCCCGCGAGGGGCGGCGGTACGCGTCCTCCGACCTTTTCATACCCCCACTATCCACGTCGGCGTGGAGTTTAGAATAGAATAGTGTGGCGAGCGCAGCGAGCCACCGAGCCCGAAGCGTGGCGAGCGCAGCGAGCCCCGCGAGGGGACGCGGATACCTGTGAAGCCCGCGAAGGGACGCGTTTACCTGTGAAGGTATCTGCGTCCCCTCGCCACGCTTCGGGCTCGGTGGCTCGCTGCGCTCGCCACACTATTCTATTCTCAACTCCACGCCGAGGTGGATAGTGGGGGTATGAAAAGGTTGGAGGACGCGTACCGCCGCCCCTCGCGGGCTCGCTGCGCTCGCCACGCTTCGGGTTCACGTTGATCGTGGGGTGGCGTTAACAATTGTGGGGGCCATTTCACACTTCAGGGGACTATTTAACATTGTTTCCTATGGAAAAATCGCGGGCATTGAGGCATTGAACAGTAAAATCGCGTCCAATCACACTTTTAACATTGTCCCCTTTGGGAAATCGCGGGCATCGCGTCGCACCCGTTTTTTAGTGCATTTGATGGCCGCGATGCCCGCGATGGGCGCCGTGCTAGGTAAAGAGTACCAAGATAAGTCCTGGAAAAGAAGAGAGAAGACAGAAGACCATCCATGGAGGACCTGGTGAGTAGGATTTACTTCCACAGGTCCAACATGGATTTTCTTTAGACAGGACGCCGACCTTGGAGCCGCCGACCCGGAGCCGCCGACACCGGAGCCGCCGACACCGGAGCCGCCGACACCGGAGCCAGCGACCTACCGACGGGATCAAGATAGGTAAGTATCAGTGTGTTTGTGATGTGTGTATTAAACTTTTATTTAAAATGTGTGTCAGTGTGTTTTGTGTACTATTTTTTTAACTGTGGAACTACAAGTGCCAGCGGGCCCTTTAATGCCCAGCAGGCTGGGACTTGTGGTTCTCCAAGTCCCAGCTTGCTGGCACTTGTAGTGCCACAGTAAAAAACAATAGTTTAATCTTTTTTTTTACACTTAATCAGCCCGATGCCCACCGCCCAGGGGCATCGGGGACAGTACCAGGCTTCAGCCTGGTCAGGTAAGTCCTGGAGGGGGGGGACCCCTTCATTGGGGGGGTCCCCACTCCCCCAGGGCCCCTGGCCAGGCTGACTGGTCGGTAGGGATGAATGCTTTGTATAAAAAGTTTCCCCCCGGCTGTGGCATTACCCTGCTGGCTGGTTTTGCCTGGGGCTGGTTCTTAAAATACGGGGGACCCCTAGTCATTTTGTCCCCCGTATTTTGGGAACCAGCCCCAGAGCAGGAGCCTGGGGCTGGTTGTTAAAAATCGGGGAACCCCTATTTGTCGGGTTCCCTGATTTTTAATTACCGGCCCCGGCTCCTTCAGCCTGGTGCTGTTACGGCTGTGGGGGGGACCCCACGCCGTTTTTTTTTTTTATTTATTTAATTTTTCCATTTTTTTACACCGAAGCCTGCACGGATCTGACTGATCCGTGCAGGCTTAAAGCAAATAGAACAGGAAAATGGTGTTCTATTTTCCTGTCGTATTTGCGTGGGTGTTTCACACCACTTAGCAGCCGTATTATCAGTACGGCTGCTTAGTACATCAGGAACCACCATTCTTTTGAATGGTGATTTCTGTCGTATCCTATCGATGGTGTAGGACATTCGTATTTGTAAATACAAATACGAATGTTCCATCTTTAGGACTACGAATTGTTGTATTTTTGGGATTGTAAATCCCGAAAATACAAAGTCGTAAAAAAAAGGTGTATTTCTCCCTACGAATACACTTTTTTTCTACGAATCCATTTTGGTAAATGTCCCCCTTTATCTGATTAGTTTAAACTCATGATATATCGTGGCAATAATGTGGGAGATATTTCAAAATGTATGGGCACTTATCATCTGCTTTCCTCCCTAACAGCTGTACAGGCAGTACGGACAGTGTAATGGTTAGCTTTACTGCCTCACAGCGCTGAGGTCATGGGTTCTATTCCCACCATGGCCCTAACTGTGCGGAGTTTGTATATTCTCCCCGTGCTTACGTGGGTTTACTCTGGGTATTCCGGCTTCCTCCCACAACCCAAAAATATACTTGTATGCTAATTGGCTCCCAACAAAAATTAACCCTAGTATGTCTGTGTGCGTGTACATGTGGTAATAAATATAGATTGTAAGCTCCACTGGGGCAGGGACTGATGGGAATGTTCAAATATTCACTGTAAAGCGCTGCGGAAAATGTGTGCGCTATATAAATAACAGTTGATAAATAAATATAAAGAAATAAATAATAGAGGAGACATTTGCCCACTCCTTCCTCTTTGAGGAAACAGGGAAATAAACAAGAAATGACTTTGTCCCAGTATGGGACGCTGTCGCTTTAAGAAGCGCAGTCTTGCCGGGGTTAACAATATTACAAACAAGTAATAGTTGAATACTATATTGTATACTGGCTTCTTGTTTTTTTCCTAAATTTGTAAGAGGCAACACATCCTCTTCTAAAAAGCAGCAGCAGCCTTGCCCGGTATATTGGGTCTAATTGGGATCCAAATCACCAGGTGGAATACCCCCAGCGCTCCTAGGTGCCCTCGGGGACACTCCTTCCGAAACAGGGAAATGTCAGCTGTCAGCCATAGCAGTACATAAACTGCGGTACTTTGCGGCCAACGCTTACGCTACGGAATTTATGTAGTGCTGCTAAGCATCATCGTTCACTCGCCATGCTTTGTGCTCAGGGCTCACCACAACTTTACTAAAGGTAATAGATGGTGGCGTGGACCCAGGGTGGTGGCGTGGTTCCCTCGCCAAAAATCCTTATGTAAAGGTTAAGTTGTAGCTAACGTAACTGGCGTAGCATTGCCTACAAAGATGAGGAAGTACATAAACTGCTAGCTAAAACTGACCCTTGTCCAACATGCTGATCATTGCTGATTGGTCGTAGCCATACACCATCCCATTATTGTCCAGTTTTGCCAACAATCTCTGGATCACTCCATATAATTGCATAATGGCATTAGATGGGGCCAACTGACAGCCCATCAAGACGACCTGAAGGCTTAGATGATGGAAAACAGATAGCCCATCATCAACAACAATGCAAGGCTTAGATGGAGGACCATCCCACCAACAACAATTCAAGGCTTAGATGAGGGAAAACTGCCATATTATCACCAACGACTCAAGACTTATATGTGGCCAAATGCCAACCCATAGCTCAAGGCTTAGATGGAAACCAACTGCTAACTAATCACTAACAACTTATGACGTATATGTGGTCAACTGCCAATCTATCACCAACAACTCAAGGCTTAGGAGGAGGCCAACTGCCAGAACATTGCGAACAACTGAAGGAACCTGATCCATAGGTCGAGGAGTATGGATTAGGATTTTTAAACTTTTTTTTTTCAACTAAAGGACACTAATTACTCTTCACAGTAAGACTACAGGAGCCAGCGGGCCCTAATATCCAGGCATTCTAGCACTTGAGGTTCTCTAAGTGTTGGGCAGTCTTGCTGGTACTGTACCTGTAATTCCATTGCAAAGGAATATATTATACTCAAATTTTACATATCAACCCCACGTCCACAGGTGGCCTTTTTTGGGGGGAACAGGGGGGGGGGAGTCCCCACTTTCCACAGAAATCTAGGCTTCGGCCAACCAGTTTGGGGCTAATTTATGAAATGGCCGGGGGACCCCATAATGTACTGCTACTGCTACTGGATGGTGCAATTCCCCCCTGGACTGAAATCTCACACGACTGAAACCGATCAAAAACAGTCATTACTAAATTCATGATTTCAAGCTTCTAAACTGCCTGCGAATTGCAGCAATTTCGTTTAGAGCTCAAATGTGTATTTTAGTAGATTTTGCCCAAGTCAGTTGTGTGCATTTGTGCAGCCCCTACGGTTGAAGCTGCCTCTCATTTTACAATCATTTAGCTGAGAGGAATTGCCAATTAGAACTATAATGTACTTTTGTTCCTGGACGCTATACCTACCACAGTTTATTAGTAACCAGAGAATAAGAGGATTAAATGTTCAGGTAAATCTATCAGGTTCCCTTGCATGGAAGCAAAATATTGCATTAATAGTTTTTCTTACTTCTGCCAGATGGCCCCAAGATACTGGCCACAGCTTTTCCAGTAATATATTAGTCTACTCTGTTCCAAAATTAAATTCATATCCACCTTGATAAAGAAAAAATAGAGATTTATATTTATATACTTGTGTAGACTTTATTATACTGTAAAAAACTGAAGAATGCCAGTTTATTATCGGTGTATATATTTGTACGTACACCATATGGCACAAGACGCTCTGTGCCACAGCTGCGGAGAGGAGTAGCATACTTTATCTCTATTCACATAGCAGAAAAGGCCACTCACAGGGCCGCCATTAAGCATACGCTGGGTATGCACCTGAGTAGTGTGCCGTATATAGGTGGGTGCCCCGGCTCAGCTGCATAACCAGCGTGCTACCTTGGCTGCACCCCCTGGGTAGTTCTTGCCCGGTCCCGGATATGCTTTTAGCAGCCACGGAGTATTAATGGTGTTTGTATCCGACACTGCACCGCACTACAGATAAGAAACGCCAAATAAACAACAGGGTGGCAGATGAGGAAATTACTGTGGGCATAGTATAAGGGGCACTAAAACTGTGCACCTGGTGTAAGGAGCACTACAACTGTGGCCATAGTGTAAGGGCACTACAACTGTGGGCATAATGTGTAAGGAGCACGACAACTGTGGGCCTAATGTGTAAGCGGCCTTACAACTGCAAGTTCAATGTGTAAGGGGCACTACTGCAGAGGACATAGTATTTGAGGGGCACTACAACTGTGCTCATAGAGTAAGGATCATTACAACTGTGGGCAAAGTTAAATGGCATTGTAATTGTGGGCATAGTGCAAGAGGCACTACAACTGTGGCCATAATGTGTAAGTGGCACTACAATTACTGGGAACAACTTGTAATGCTACTGTAATGCTACAGGGGGTATTGTATGCTAGGGGGTTTATAGCACTAAAACGGAGTTGCATAAGATCTGGCGCACCCAAGGGGTCTTGGTGCAATACACACACACACACACACATACTAGTTTACTTTATTTGAATGTTCCAGATAGATGTAGAAGTTGGCATTGAATGCCCAATAAGTTTTAAAAAAATAATAATAATAAAAAAAAAAAAAATTGTGTTAATTATTTCAGAAGTATCTAGCTACAGATATGTTAAACTTTGTGGATTCTTTTTGCTAGTGGAAAACAAATCCATAGAGGAGTGGAGCCAGCTGGAAACTCTCCAGCATTACAATATTAATTAACAGTTGATAAACATAATCATATATTACATCAGTGGTGTCTTCTGATATTTAATTACTGGTTTCATGAATAGGTTCAACACCTGTCCAGATAAGGTTCCTTTTGTAATAATTTGAAGATTCTTTTTATTTTTGTTACCTTTTTTTTTCCCGTGTAACAAAAGTGCGCAGTGAAAAGAAAGTTGGTTAGATTAAGGACTTTTGTCTGAATTCACTTACTTCTACTTTACCTCCAGAGTAGACCACGGGTGGTAAATTGAGGAAAATAGCGGTATAAATCACCAGGAGGCTCTCGGAGTGGCTGGCTTTACTTCGACGCTCAGGCGATGATTAAATACTTCCTGAGGAATGCTGGTTTGGCACAATGTAAAATGGACATGAATGGATCTGCCTTAACACCACTGTACAGCTGAAACATTTTACCTCTCTTGTTTTTAAAGTACAGAACAGTATTTTAATAATTGTTTCTTCTGGAAACTTGCAGATGTGATAGGGTTCCCAACACAAACACCATTGTTCTTCTCCAGTTAATTAAAGAGAGCTTGTTATAATTACCCTAACGTGGAATTACATTGATGCACACCACTGGTAACTCTCACGTTCCCCAGTCAGCTTAGGTGGTCTCAGGTGGACCATGCCTGGAAGTTGCAGGTGAGGTGGTCTCCTTGGCAAGTTGAAGGCCATATCTTAAGACTGGAGAAACTCAGCATACTGACATACTGAGAAGTGGTCCAAAAAAGAATTACGCAAAGTCCTCATTTGGCCATGACATTTTGCTTATGCCACAGAAGGATTTGTCCTAAACATTTAAAAGAAGGAACTCACCAGCAAAGTCCTGGCCTTATTTATAGAATAGGATTGTAGGCATAATTGCAGTCTTGAAAAGCCGAAAAGACAGTGGTAGCTGAGTTGCACCCAATGACGTTATCAGCACAAATGGAAGATGTTTTTTAGAGTATGCGTTCTGTGGCGTGTGCACATGCAGAGGCGCAGTACTGACTGAGACGCGCGCTCTCAGAAATGTCATGAAAGATAAGTGGGCATTGCTGGGCAATGATGGGCCGGCGGATATTTGGAAAGACGGAGAGGTGATATCTTACGGCGTGCTATGGGCATACCCAGTGGCATAGCAGTGGCAACCAGTAACCATTTAAAAATTGTCGCTGCCTTGTAGGAGACAGATGCTAGAGGTCAATGAGCATGCACTGTAGGTAAAAAAAAAATATTATTCATTTATTAGGGTGGGGGTGGGGGGACTATGCATGATGCTGTGTTCCACTTTAATTCTTGATTAGCCAAGCAGTTGATGTTTCGGTCATCTCGATGCCTAGAAATTGTACAACTTTAGTCCACAGAGAATATTTACTTTACTTTAATTGTTGGAGGATTATTTAGTGCTGTATTGAGGACAGCAGGGCCATAGGTAGCGCCACATCAGTGCTGTCCAGGACTCTGAGCACGAACCCTGCAGGGTATAAAGCCGCCAAGAGTGTCTGGGTTAGTTTTCCACTTTCCCATGCCACCAACACCACCTCCTCTCATGTGTCAATGCAATTTAGGGTAGTGGTGGTGGTGGGGGGCAGTCCATGCCATCAGTGATCACTGCTGGTTGGCAGCTGACAAATACATGATCCACAGACACATCACGTTTAGGGGCAGGACGAGTCAGAAGAGTTAAAAAAATTAACTGAGCCAGTGATCATAATAAGTTAATGCAGGTTCAGCTCATAACAATGCAGGAAATGTCTAGAGATAGTAATGAATGGCATTTGCATATTGCGGCTAGCTCAGGACAGCATAAGGAGGGCGCCGCCTGTTGTTACTATAGCGACATCACAAAACCAAAAGCCAATGCCCTTTTAGTGTATTGAAAAATAGGCTACTTGTTGGTCTTGGGTTCAAAATGATTCAATCTCATACATTAACAAAGACTGAAGATGAACAAGTAGAGAAACAAAACTTCTTGGAATATATCAATTTCTAGCGGGAACAATGAGAGTCTATAGGAAACACGGGGGGGGGTGTTCTGGTTGCCTGGAAACCCCCCTTCTCTTGACTAGCAGGTGCCAGTTATAAAACAACATCTCCATGCATTCTCCAGTGTCCAAAAAAACATGGGTGGATTGGCCACGTGGCCCCTCTGGGAAGATTTCAGGTGGGCCAACGTATAGTATATTTTGTTCGCTGACATGTGATTCTCCCCACAAACCGCACTCATTTCACTGCATTGTCCACATTCATTCTGTGATTCCATTCCCTCCAACATCTGAAGAGCAAAAAATGGTACAAATTCAGAAAGGGGGTGTGGCCATGGGTAAAGTGGGTGTGACCATGCCCCCTTTCCTATACATACAGTGGGCAGTTGGAGACCCCCAAAAATGTACAGGCCATAAAAAAAACGGTACTGTCCCTACCAAAAAGGTACAGTTGGAGGGTATGCGATTCCATCTCCGCAGTACAGTAAGAGATTCCATCTCCGCAGTACAGATGTTGGCAGCACTTCCGGTGCTGCCAACATCGCACCCCTTCTACAAAGTTTTCCAGGGGCCACTATCAGTTCATATTCCCGGCAGAGCACTGAGCGATACGATTGGCTCTAAGTAAACAATAACAATAAATATACTTTTCTGTTGGCGCTTCCTTTACCCACCGCCCTACAGTACAGATCATTAAAATAAATGATAATTTTCATGCAGAGACACTTCTCTTTGTCATCGTCTGTGAGCGCCTTAGCTGTCGTAGGCTCTCACTCGCCCAGATGCGCAGTCCCTGCTGCCTCCGACCTTCAAACAAAATAGGGAAGGGAAAAAAAAGAGGTTTATTTTTAATCTCTGCAAGAAGCTGGCATTTTTTTTATACGCCTTCGACATACATAATTTACTATTATCCATCTGAACTCTTGTCTGAATGGATTCTTTACTCTCTGCGCTGCCGTTGAAGTCAAAGATTTAAAACCACCAATAAACTTGCGGCAAACAGCAGACTTTATTATGACTTGTCTGTCCGAGAAGTCCATTCGAGCTTCGCTATTTCACACCATCTATCGCCGGAACGCCGGCATTAATGCTGTTTCCAGGCGGTATTGCACTCTTAACACTGATTTAATGTCGTTGTCGCATGTCGATTTGTTCTCGGAATCTCGCCGTGGATGTGCCAATCAGATCTTACAAAAGTGCCCATGAATATACATATATGTAAAATGTTTATAAATAAACATAAATCTGAAAAAAAAAAGAAGATAAAATGGTACAAGGTGCAGTATCTTACAACGGAGAGACAGCGGGTACAGCACATGGCATTGTGTGATGTTACCGTGTTTCAGGGCCGGGGGGCAAGCGCTGGAGCTTAGCAGGTAATACACTACAAAAGGAACGGCGATGATAAAGTGCAGGGGATTTGCTGTACAGTATGTTAGGAAGTGCTAAATGCAGATATATAGCAGACATTAAAACGAGGCAGTCACAAAATGCCCTGTGCACCCGTGTGCATCGTATCATTCTGGAGAGAACAGACTGTTTGGACTCTGGATTCAATGAGGCTTTAATCCAAGTAAATCTATTTTTCCAGCATTTCAGACTCGCACCTGAAGGCAAATTTATTGCTTGCATTCTGGAAGGGACAAAGACACGATTGCAGGCCCTTCGAAGCATGTGCTTTTACAAATGGCAAAATATAGGCAGGTCAGGGGATACCATAATAGCAGCAAGCCCACTATATATAGATATATATATATATATATATATATATATATATAATTATATGCAGTGTTAACTTACCGTAGGCTTACCTGTGATGTCATAGCATCATTATCACCACTTACTGTACATCATCATTATGTTTTTGCTGTTGCACATACTGTAGATTGTGATGGGAAATAAGAACCACTTGACCCTTCTGTTCTACTCATGTACATCCACACTTACACACTAGGGTTCATATTTAGAGCCAATGGACCTACCAGTATATTTTTGGATTGTGGGAGGAAACCGGTGTACCAGGAGGATACCCACGGAAGCATGGGGAGAATATGAAAACTCAATACCGTTAGGGCCATGGTGGGAATCGGACCCACAACCTCACATGCCTTCCAACATTGATCAAGACTGTACCGACAAAATCTGAGTGGTTGGGAAGTACGTATTATACACTGTTGTTCGCTATTCCAATGGTTAATAATTTTTCATTTTCAGATTCCCGGAGAGGAGGGTGTGACCATGAGCCGGGACTTAAGCCATAGTAGGCTTGTCCTTTATATGATGAGCCCACTTATGCCCCTTTATCTGCCTTAACTCCCTACAGCCCAGAGCCACCTCATACCACACACCAGAGTTCAACCCCTGCAGATCCACCTTTGGGCATGCTGGAACTTATAGTCCCACAACTAGTGAAGACCCTGCCCAATAAGACCACCTGCCTGTGTTATATATATCTGTGCTTATTTCATCAACAACGGCTGCTCACCCCCCCCCCCCCCCTCCCTTGTGTACTGTATATCATTTATACATCCCCTGCACAGGGCCCAGGACATGAGGGGAGGATGTGTTTGGAGCCTTCATTGTTGGGATCATCAATGAGAAGAGTCTGACTGTCTCCATGACACCCAAAGGCGGCTTAAGAGAGGAGAAGGCTCAAGTTCAAGATCTATGCTGGACCCCTCCTCTTTGGGGTCCAGCAAAGAGCTGGGCAGGTCTCTGGGAACATAGCACCTGGGGACTTCCCTATTACGCTTGGCCAAACTGCCACATCATTTTCTCAGCTATTTCAGTAACGGAAGATGCAGGACAATGGAGAGGTAAGTATATGGGTGTGGTGTAGGGTGCCATTGACACCTTGCACCCATTCTAATTACACCAATGGTATAAACTTTGATGGCAAGCAATTAAATGCAAGCCGAGTTCTGTCGCATCTGTAACTGGTTTAAAGCCCATCTGTCAACTGGCTTATGTTTTTAATGGTGCTTCAGATGGAATGTGTCATCCAAGAACAAGGTGGGTGACCTACAGTATAATGTGGGCCAAGTTCCTTATGGCATGTATAGTGCATTGTGACATATTGTCTTGAGATTTGACATGCATGATTTCCCCAAACATCTCCACTGATCGGAGCTCATTGGGGTACATTTACTAAGATGAGAGTTCTTTTGAAGATGGGATAGTTGCCCATAGCATCCGGATTCTATTTCTTGGGGCCGATTCACGCAGTGAACCAAATTTGGCCCCTGTCCTGATGGTCGGGGGGTTTGTGCAAGCACAAGCGCATTTCTGCGCATGTGCAAACCCTGGCTGCCAATGCCCGCGGTGAGTTGCTCACTCGCTGGGCAGTTCACAGAGGAGAGGGAGGGACAGGGGCGTTGCGGCCATGGGAATGGCCAGCATTTCATGGGCATCCCCATGGAAATGCTGGATGTTCCCATTGGTATGCGGGTGGGCCAGGGGCGGGCAGTTGGCGTCACATGACGTCAGCCACCTGCCCTGCCTTCATCCCGGCGGCAGCAAATATAAGTCATTCTCAACTTCGCCGACTGTCGCCGACCATCGAATGATTTCTCCTGCTGTGGACACATGCGAGAGGACGTGTCTTCCTAACACATCCCCTCCCATGGTTGGGAGTGGATACGGCGAGCTAGGCAGCTTATCGAGTCAATCAGAATGACCCCCCCCCTTATGTATTTAGCACCTTCTAGAAGATATTGTTATCCAATTGGTTGCTATGGGCAACATCCCATCTTCATTAGAACTCCCATCTTAGTAAATTCACCCCTTAGCCTTGATTCCAGGCATGGACCCCATCGGTGTAGAGTTTAGTTTGTACGTTCTCCCAATTTTGCCTGGGTTTCCTCTCGGTGCTCCGGTCCCCTGCTGAGTAAAATGCAACCTAGGGGGGAGATGTCTCAAATCTTGAATAACGATAACACAGAGAGAAAAAGAGCACCAGCCAATCAGCTCCTAACTCCCATGCGCCAGTCTGTGTTTAACATTGGCAGTTATGAGCTGCTTGGTTGGTACTGTATCTCTCCCCACCTTATCTCTCCCAACGGCTTGACACATCCCACCCACAATACTCTAAGCTCGACCAAGGCCGCGACTGATGGGAATGATAAACATCCTTTGTACACCACTGTGTTATATGGTGGTTCTATAAAATCTGAAATTTGAAGTTTTCCATTTGTGAATATCCGAAAAATCTGAAATAAAATTCACTGGGATAAAACCTATTTAATTACGCGTGTAGGTATATTGCCCCCTGCCCCATATTTTATTTTTCTTTTCTCAACACCTTCCTTTGGTGCAGTTACCATATACAGTGGGTGACTGATTACCGCTGTACAGATGCATACAGTATATCTTCTCAGTTAGCCCCTGCTGAGCTTATTAAGTTGGTATATCAAGTCAGCATGTCCCTTAGTTACCGTACACAAACTGTAAGAGCGAAGCGCAATACGGCATCTGTCCCCTTACCTGTCATTTCAGTCCTCTTTACTGATGTTGAAAGAAATCTCTACTGTCAGTCATATAAGCAATTCACTTTGTTCACATCGAGTGACATCCTTGTTTTGTTTCCCCCCACCACAGAACCTGGCTGCACGGAATTAGCATTCTCAAATTTTAGACTACCTCATTAGACTGAATAAATTTAAAAGCTTCTGTGCTGATTTTTAAAGACGAGTTCTGACTTTTCCGCGGCAATATTTTAGGCATGTTGGAGAAAGTCACTGAAAGCCTGGCTTGCAGGGATCCGTCTTATGTTTTTAAAGGCCATGGGGTGTTTTATGACTTCAAATAAAAAATAAAATAAAAAAAAACCTTTTCCTAAAATAATCCCTTAATTATGATGTTTCTGTCTCACTGTATATCCCTTTATGGATGTTCAACGCAGGAGTGGGTCTGGGAATTGCGGAAAAAGGGTTTCGGTGACAGATAGGTTTAATTGGGGGAAGAGTTGTACAGGCGTTCCGGGGGAAATGTTGGGGAGGGGTTTGTATGGAGTAAGCAGTCACAATTCATTAGAAAATGCACATTGTATACTTATTTATGGATGCACCTGTTTGTGATTACATACTACTTTCCCGTACCTATGTTTATCGAAGGTATTTCTATCACCTGGGGCAACAACAGTCCTCAACTAAAAGTGCAAATAGCAGCTGTTTACTAAGTAAATGACTGTGTTACCTCTACCGGGTGACCACATAGGGCGAATGATGTGGAGCAAAATGCATGACTGTTTGCAGAAAATACATTTTTTGCACGACGCGTAACACAGCCGACAGTATTTTTACATAGACGAAGTCTAGCTAGACAAGCGTACACATAGGGGTAAATCAGACTTTTTCTATTGTCTTCTAGAAGGTGCTAAATAAACAGGAAGTAGATCTGATTGGTTGCTCTTAGTAAATGTTCCCCACCATAGAGACACCTGTAGTTCCAGATTAGAGATTTGTTTTTTATTTTGTTCTATTTTATCATCCCGCTTCAGTTTTGGCATAACCGACTTCAAGTGGTTTGTTTCGGATCAGATTTCAGTTTGCTTTAAACTCGATAAAAACGCGATAATCAGTCATAGTAATCAATAACATCAGCAATAATCATGTGATTTTTGCAATCCGAAACCCAAAATTTGGATTAAAAATATAAATCCCAAACAGCGGGAAGATTTGTATAGGGACTCGCGGTGGAGCAGGTCTTCTCGCCGAATCCAGGCCGGGTTTTAATTCAGTTCGATCCACAAAATTCTGTTGGATTCAAACTTCTGGAGAACTGCTCCGCATACATGTTCTAAGTTCCTCTACAGACAGGATGACCACACTCAGCATCCACTGCCTCAGTCACCGTCCAGGAATGTCCATACCTTTTCCGCTACATTTCTGACCGATCCCAAAAGCGCCATTGTGCGTAGGCTCTGTGCAGTACATCCACCGCACGCTGGTTTTCAAACATTCATTAATGTAAAACGCATTGTTGAAACACCAACTGCCAGCGAGATAGGTGTGGTTCCCCTATTTAAATTTTGAACTGTGCTGCAGCTTCTAATCTTGAGCCCCTCCAGCGCACAAGATATGAGATAGGAGACACAATCCTGCATTGTTCTGCGGTGCGATATTTCAGTGCTCCGTAAGCAGCGCCAATGTGAATTAGGCCCTTATTGTGTATCTCGGACTGGGCAGACAAAGCCTAATAGACAGCGCAAGAAGGAACATGTTTTGCAAGGGATAAAAAAAATGAGACAAAACGACACTCAGGAAAATATACAAATTGTTGCAAGGGCTAGAGCAAGGAATACGGATGTAATTTTAATATTTCTTGTTGAAAAAAGGTCATCCCTGAAGAGGTCGGGTTTTTCTTAAGGTCATTTCACATTGAGATATCTGCCTGCTTCTGACATTTCCTATAAGAGAGGCACAACTATCCTGACACATGAAATGGGTTCTTTACAAAGCCAATGGCTATTTCCATCAACATCTGTTATTTTTCCACAAAAGGGAAATATGCCTTGATTGCAAACACGGCTTCGGCGCTGTTGAATATGAAAGCAGTGTAGATATTCTTCCTTAAAGGGGCACCAGAGTTCTCCTAATAATATAAGAGCGACAAAGCTAGAC
The DNA here is from genome assembly GCF_055691185.1 of Crinia signifera. Taxonomy (NCBI): domain Eukaryota; kingdom Metazoa; phylum Chordata; class Amphibia; order Anura; family Myobatrachidae; genus Crinia; species Crinia signifera. Next base: position 65,587,930 of record NC_139228.1, on the reverse strand, counting down.
CTATGGAACAAGGAACGTACTAGCAGTGCCATTGGAGGTTGCAGATATTTAGGTATTATCAGCGTGATGGTACTGCTGAAATCTAGCTATTGTGTTATAGAAGATAAACCGGTGAGAGCCCCCCCAGCTCCAGAGCATTATCCAATGCAGCAGCACGAAGGATTAGCCCTCAAAGACGTTCCCTTAGATAAAGAGGATATTACGTGGCAACATCTCTCGATTATGTGTCAACTAACACGTGACAACTGCTCAATTGCCCAATTGTCATTGACTCATAGATTTGGCTGGCTACATCCATCTCCTTCAACCCTAAAAGGCCTGCTCTGTAAGACCGCAGAACGTCTCTTTCTTATAACCGGATTAGAGTTTTAACTGGAAAATTTAAATAATGTGTTCTTTTATATGTTCGTGGCACATGTGCAGGAGTACTGACCATTAACGTTACCATTAAACTGGCCATAAACTACTGCAATGTTTCTCAGCAGTGTATGGCCATCTGATCCCCCCATGAACCGCCCGGGACCTTCATCATATGCGGTCACATGTGATGTATCGAATGTGACTCCCTGTTCCCTGCCGCCGGGAGGGGGGTCAGAGTCGAAGGTCCGACCTCCGACTCAGGTCTGATGCGCACGGGGCCACACATTGGACCCGCAGGGACATCAAACACATCCAACTTCGATCGATTTCTTTGCCCGTTTCGTCGGGTACATGTGAAATCGGCCAATATCGTCGTACATGTCTACTCCGCCAAAATGTCTGGGTGTTTCCCAAACATCAGGGAGCTCCCCCAGACTCCAGGGTGAAGAGTCAAGCCTCCCATTTCTTGCCCACCTCCTGAGTGTTGGGCTCTCCGTGTCTTGGTGTGGCAAATTGCAGCAATGCAAAACAATCCTATTGGATCCCTCTCAGATACAATGTGGAGAGAAGCCCATGGGCATCTTTTAGGCAAGGCCATCCATAGATGACATTGCCTATTGGGTCCAAGCTCTGGAAAGAGCTGCTTTCTGGAGCTTGGTGCATATTAGGAACGGGGTCACACCATTGGCATTTTCAGAGGTTTGACTGCATTTTTGCTATTGATGCATCCTGTCCACAGAGAGAGAACTTAGGGGTATATTGACTAAGGTGAGAGTTTTTGGAAGTGTTAGATTTTGCCCCTAGCATTTAGATTCTACTTATCCTTTATCTAGAACCTTCTAGATGATAATACCTAGATTCTCATTGGTTGCTATGGGCAACATGTCACACTTCTAAAAGCTCTCACCTTGGTAAATTTACCCCTTTGTGTGATTGACTTATTTTTTAGGGGTCTTGTCTTGTCTTTTGTTTATCTCCTCTGATTCCAACAAAATATGGCAAGATCAGGGGTTAAAGTGTGCATGGGGGAACAGGGTGGAACTAAGTTCCACCACCTCTGATGGTGAGGTGGAACTAGTTCAATGTCCACATTGGCCCTGCGCAGTAATTCAAACAGAGGAGCATTAAAGTTTGCAAGGGGGGTGCCAAATACCCTACCACAGGCTCTGGCTCTGCCTAATGAGGGGAGGAGAGAGTGGTAATTAGGTGGCAGAGGGAACTGAGTTCCCCACCTCTCCAAAACCACTTTAAGCACTGGGCAAGATCTATTATTGAATGAAATAGGCTTTTGGTAAAGGAGCTGGCAGTGTCAAACGCAGGATTTTCATAAGGGGGTTTCCAGAGGGGCGGAGCAAAGCACGGAGATGGACACTTAGGTGACCCAGTATATGCCGGGTCAGTTAAAGTATTATAGATAGACCAAATGTATATAAATAACAATAATAATAATAATACACACACATATATATATATATATATATATATATAACAGCAGTGTAGACCCCTGGGCATAGCAATGTATTGGGGCCTCTACCGATCCTCCAGCGGTAGGGGTAGGGGAAGGTTTGATGTCCCGCGGGTGGTAGGGGGTATTATATCAACCGCTCAGCATGTAGGGCCTGGATCAGTAATTTCCACTAATTACCCCTTTACTGCACAGATGGTGGGAGATGGGGTGGGAGAAGGGACATTGGGCTGAATGAAGGGGCCCTGATACATAACTTTCAGGGTGGTAGAGGATGTTCAATATGCATAGGAGGGGTGTATAGTGGAGTGGGCTTATTATTCATAATTTTCTGGTGGGAGGACAGCTTGCTTGACTGCAGATATCTCCAGTTCCCAGAAATAGATTTCTTGTATTTTAATGGAATTAAAAACTAGAGAATCCCACCTACCAAATGGTATTGGGGACTATGGGATCAGAATTCAGGAGGCAGAGCAATCTGCCAAGGAGTATATAAAACTACATACCAGGTGTGTGGAGCTGGAGCAGTAACCAGCTGCTCGAAGGCTGATATCTCTGGTTCTGGGAAAAGTAGAGACCAAGTACTAGTGTCCATCAAAGGGGGAGAGTCCCAGCTTTTGGAATTTACCCTCATAAAAACTTTAAGTCAGACAGAACCTGAAATATCTGACTGGGAAGAGGAATTAACAGGCTTGGATGGGGACCAATGTTTTGAAGTCAGATATATCTGGTTCCCAAGGGCCGATTTTTAAAATTCTTGTACCCATGGAAAGAGGGGACCCTCAGCTTTCAGACTCGGGCCCTTAGACTCCTGGGGGGGTTTCTGGGTACTCAGAAACCCCACCTGCGTGTGCTACTGGCTGGAGGTGACAATGCAATCCCATGGAACTACTCTTCCTTGTTGGGGTGTATAAAGAGGGCTGTGGGCGTGTAGCTAGAAATCCTCACTCTATAGAGAAGGGGGCAGGGCCGGGCACCTACTGTATTTCTGATGGATCTCTTGCGCCCAGCACAGGGCAGTTGCAACTAATGGTTTTGGAGGTCAGCATAAAATCAATGTAACCACAAATTTCTACTTGCACAGGCTTAAATCTAGAACTAGTTAAATGGATATTCACATTAGCATAAGTGTGGCCATCCTGAATATGTGCGTACTACACTCTGCAATGTACAATAATGAAAATATTTTTCCATCCAGGTAATGATCTCGCAAGTGGGTTGAGAATCTTACCCCGTGTGTATTCTGGATCACGTGACCAATTTTCACTAATGTCCAAGCCTAATTTTATGCTTCCCTGATTCAGAATTTGCTATTTTACTTTTTTTAAATTAATTAAAAATCCTTTTTTTTTTTTAACAAACTTTTAACGCCGTTCATTCAGAGAAATCACAGTCCTCACTATGAAAACAAATTCTGGAACAAAAGTAATTGTACTGACACAGAAAGCAATAAACAAATGGGAGATTACAGAGAGGGCATTTAATTTGAGTTGGAGAGCATACATTTACACTAAAAATTAAATTTCATCCTAATACATCTGTAATACAAACAAGGGCTTTCCTCGTGATACTGGACTGCAAAGGATATAATTAATTTGGTCAATAAGACAACAGTAATGAATTATTTCAAATTATTCTAATACATATGTCCAAATAAACCCAGTAATTTGAAATTACGGAAAATATAATTTTCTCTCTTTCCATGCGTCTGCTTTGGCGCTAAATCAAATACTGGGGAAATGATTTCATGTTTAGCCTTTTAAAGAGACAGAACTTACTTTGTATTATATTTGTGCTTTTTGGGTTTTTTATATTTTTTTATACTAATAATTACTGTATTTCTGACCATGGGCAAAATAAACTAAACTAAAGTACCGACTGAGGGTTGTAATTTGGATTTGCATCATTAGGTGGATGCTGGGCGCACCTAGGATTCACCGTCCAAGGAGTGACACCACAATGTCAACTTCTGCTCAGTGACAGGAGCCATGTGCTACCCAGTAACATTAACTGCTGCACTTGGCTTCTATCACAGTGTAGAAGCCTAAACTGCAGCCAAGAAACTCTGCGGGGGGAACCTGCATCTCTCCGACCCCCCCCCCTGCAGCTTTGAAAATGGGAGTTTGGGTCCCTTGGATATGCCCCGCATACTAAAAGGTCATATCCGCAAACATGTGAGGCCACACCCCCTTTCCCCAGGTCAGCTGGCTTTGCTGGGTGGACTAAAGGCAAAATATTCTGCATTTATATGAGATTAGCTCATGCTGAATAGGCATGAAGCCCTAATTTAATGCGATTGCTTAGTTGTTAGGAAGTTGGAAGGAACCTGTTGATAGGTAGATTAATGTTGATTATGTTTAATGTAGATTATTGTTGGTTGTTTTATTGATTGGTTGAGCATTATCCTTTTATGTTATTTGGTGGTATATACTGTTAAGGGGCTAGTTATGGAGAAATTTGAATCTTGTTAGGCCTCGTTTTAGTCTAGAAGTCACGCCCACCAGTGACACCCCCCCCCCCCCCCCCCAAAGCCATTGCTAATATTTGTTCTTTTGGGGGGGTTTGCAGGCAGGCAGTGGTTTGAAGTCAGGAGGTGGTATGCAGGCCAGGGGTGGTATGCAGGCAGTGTGTGATATGCAGGCAGGGGGTGGTGGGCAGGCAGGGGGTGGTTTGGAGGCTGGAATTAGTATGCAGCCAGGGGATAATATGCAGGCAGGAGGTGGTATGCAGGCTGGAGGTGGCCTGAATGCAAGGGGTGATATGAAGGCGGGAGGTGGTATGAAGGCAGGAGGTAGTATGTAGGCTGGGAGTTAGTATGGAAGCAGGAGGTGGTATGTAGGCAGGGGTGGTATGAAAGCAGGAGGTGGTATGGAGGCAGGGGTGATATGGAGGCATGGGGTGGTATGGAGGCAGGGGGTAGTATGGAGGCAGGGGATGGTATGGAGGCAGGAGTTGGTATGGAGGCAGAGGGTGGTATGCAGGCAGGAGGTGGTATGCAGAAAGGAGTGGTATGCAGGCAGGGGATGGCATGCAGGCAGGGAGTGGCATGTAGACTGGGGGGTGGTATGCAAGCTGCAAGTGACATGAATGCAGGGGGTGGTATGAAGGCTGGAGGTAGTATGGAGACAGGATAATATGGAGGCAGGGGTTGGTATGGAGGCAGAAGTAGTATGCGGCAGGAGGTGGTATGGAGGCAGGAGGTAGTATGTAGGCTGGGAGTTAGTATGGATGCAGGAGGTAGTATGGAGGCAGGGGGTGATATGAAAGCAGGAGGTGGTATGGAGGCAGGGGTGATATGGAGGAATGGGGTGGTATGGAGGCAGGAGATGGCATGGACGCAGAAGATGGTATGGAGGCAGGGATAGTATGGAGGCAGGGGATGGTATGGAGGCAGGGGTTGGTATGGAGGCAGGGGGTTGTATGCAGGCAGCAGGTGGTATGGAGGCAGGAGGTGGTATGGAGGCAGGAGGTAGTATGGAGGCGGGGGATGGCATGGAGGCAATGGGTGGTATGGAGGCAGGGGGTTGTATGCAGGGGGTGGTATGGAGGCTGGGGTTGGTACGGAGGCAGGAGGTGGTACAGAGGCAGGGGATGATATGGAGGCAAGAGGTGGTATGGAGTTAGGAGGTGTTATGCAGGCAGGTGGAGGTATGGAGGCATGGGGTGGTATGGAGGCTGGAGGTAGGGGATGGTATAGAGGCAGGAGGTGGTGTGGAGGCATCAGATGGTATGGAGGCAGGGGATGGTATAGAGGCAGGAGGTGGTATGGAGGCAGGGGATGGTATGGAGGCAGGGGTTGGTATGGAGGCAGGAGGTGGTATGCAGGCGGGAGGTGGTATGCAGAAAGGAGTGGTATGCAGGCAGGGGGTGTCATGTAGACTGGGGGTGGTATGCAAGCTGCAGGTGGCATGAATACAAGGGGTGATATGAAGGCAGGAGGTAGTATGGAGGCAGGTGATTATATGGAGGCAGGGGTCAGGTCTGGCAACAGAAATTTTGGGGCCCAATACATTGATATCTCTGAGGGCCCCCTCAAACACAATCCCCCCCTTTGCTGGGACATATACTGGAAGTGCATGCCCATTACTGAACTGGTGTGCTCTATTACATTGATGTACTCCCTCACCCCACGGTCTGCGCTTTAGCACACTGACACACTCCCTCACCCTGCGCTCTATCAATTGATATGCTCCCTCACAACGCGGTCTGCACTTTAGACTGACGCACTCACTCGCCCATGGCCTGTGTTCTATCACACTGACGCACTCTCTCACCCCGCTCTCTGCGCTTTAGCAAACTGACACACTCCCTCACCCAGCGTCCTGCGTTCTATCACTCTGACATGCTCCCTCACCCTGCAGCCTGTGCTCTATCACACTGACGCACTCTCTCACCCCGCATCCTGCACTCTATCACTCTGACAAGCTCCCTTACTTCGCATCCTGTGCTCTATCACTCTGACATGCTCCCTTATCCTGCAGCCTGCACTCTATCACACTGACGCACTCCCTCACCCCGCATCCTTCACTCTATCACTCTGACACGCTCCCTTACCCTGCAGCCTGTGCTCTATCACACTGACACACTCTCTTACCCCGTGCTCTGCGCTTTAGCAAACTGGCGCACTCCCTCACCCATCGTCCTGCGTTCTATCACTCTGACACGCTCCCTCACCCTGCAGCCTGCGCTCTATCACACTGACCCACTCCCTTACCCTGAAGCCTGCGCTCTTTCACACTGACATGCTCTCTTACCCTGCAGCCTGCGCTCTATCACACTGATGCACTCCTTCACCCTGCAGCCTGCGCTCTATCACACTGATGCGCTCCCTCCACACGGCTCTTGCTCTCATACTTACGCAGTCCCTCATGCCCCGGGCTGTGCTCTATTACATGACATGCTCCATAACCACCCCCCCTCCCCCCTGCAGCCTAATCCTGACTCTCATCACTAGTGCCAACCCTGGTATGCTGTAACGGCAGTGTAACCTTACCCTTACCTCCCCCCACCCCCCTAACAATAACCCACCCCACATGTATGCACACACACCACTTACTCTTACCTCAAAAACACCAGCAGGGTGCAGTCTTACTGCTGGGCATCCCTGCCTGGAACTTCCTGGAACTGCAGCAGGCCAGCAGCCTCTCTTCCTGCTCAAGCAGCACCAGGCCAGCATCTGTGTGACGGTCAGCTGTCCCCTTTGACCCCCCCTGTTGCCGGACCTGGCAGGGGTTGGTATGGAGGCAGGAGGTGGTATGGAGGCAGGGTGTTGTATGCAGGCAGGAGGTGGTATGGAGGCAGGAGGTAGTATGTATGCTGGGAGTTAGTATGGAAGCAGGAGGTGGTATTGAGGCAGGGGGTGGTATGAAAGCAGGAGATGGTATGGAGGCATGGGTGATATGGAGATGTGTGGTGGTATGGAGGCAGGAGGTGGCATGGAGGCAGGAGATGGTATGGAGGCAGGGGGTTGTATGCAGGCAGGAGGTGGTATGGAGGCAGGAGGTAGTATGTAGGCCGGGAGTTAGTATGGAAACAGGAGGTGGTATGGAGGCAGGGGGTGGTATGAAAGCAGGATATGGTATGGAGGCATGGGTGATATGGAGGCTGGAGGTGGTACAGAGGCAGGGGATGGTATAGAGGCAGGAGGTAGTATGGAGGCATCAGATGGTATGGAGGCAGGTGATGGTATAGAGGCAGGAGGTGGTATGGAGGCATCATATGGTATAGGGGAAGGGGATGGTATAGAGGCAGGATGTGGTATGGAGGCAGATGGTATAGAAGCAGGGGATGGTACAGAGGCAGGATGTGGTATGGAGGCAGGAGATGGTATAGAGGCAGGAGGTGGTATGGAGGCAGATGGTATAGAAGCAGGGGATGGTACAGAGGCAGGAGGTGGTATGGAGGCAGATGGTATAGAAGCAGGGGATGGTACAGAGGCAGGATGTGGTATGAAAGCAGGAGATGGTATAGAGGCAGGAGGTGGTATGGAGGCAGATGGTATAGAAGCAGGGGATGGTACAGAGGCAGGAGGTGGTATGGAGGCAGATGGTATAGAGGCAGGGGATACAGAGGCAGGAGGTGGTAGGGAGGCAGGAGGTGGTATGGAGGCAGATGGTATAGAGGCAGGGGATGGTACAGAGGCAGGAGGTGGTAGGGAGGCAGATGGTATAGAGGCAGGGGATGGTACAGAGGCAGGAGGTGGTAGGGAGGCAGGAGGTGGTATGGAGGCAGATGGTATAGAGGCAGGGGATGGTACAGAGGCAGGAGGCGGTAGGGAGGCAGGAGGTGGTATGGAGGCAGATGGTATAGAGGCAGGGGATGGTACAGAGGCAGGAGGTGGTATGGAGGCAGATGGTATAGAGGCATGGGATGGTACAGAGGCAGGAGGTGGTAGGGAGGCAGATGGTATAGAGGCAGGGGATGGTACAGAGGCAGGAGGTGGTAGGGAGGCAGGAGGTGGTATGGAGGCAGATGGTATAGAGGCAGGGGATGGTACAGAGGCAGGAGGTGGTATGGAGGCAGGAGATGGTATAGAGGCAGGAGGTGGTATGGAGGCAGATGGTATAGAGGCAGGGGATGGTACAGAGGCAGGAGGTGGTAGGGAGGCAGGAGGTGGTATGGAGGCAGATGGTATAGAGGCAGGGGATGGTACAGAGGCAGGAGGTGGTAGGGAGGCAGATGGTATAGAGGCAGGGGACGGTACAGAGGCAGGAGGTGGTATGGAGGCAGGAGATGGTATAGAGGCAGGAGGTGGTATGGAGGCAGATGGTATAGAGGCAGGGGATGGTACAGAGGCAGGAGGTGGTAGGGAGGCAGTATGCGCCTCCTCTTGCATTTGCATTGCTAACGATTGCATACGATAACTACTGCAAACAGCTTATCATATGCGATCCATACTGAATACAGGTTATTAGCACACAGGTGGGTGCTTCCTCCTGGTACAGTGCTGTGCCCACTGTCACACAGGGTTAGGTTAGGGATCTGCATCCTGCACTGCAGCAGTAATAATAACTCTATGGCAGATATTCTATGCTGAACAATTCTGCTTTCATCCTCTCAGACTGTACAGTCCCCCAGGGTGGCATTCATTCATTGCAGAATAACTGTGATTGTGTTAGATGAAGTGGAACCAGCGTGGCCTTCCTCACAGCCACGTCCTGTCAATGTGCCCTCCGCCTACCACGTCGGGCTGTGCACTGGCATGGAAGCAAGTGCAAAGTCCACTTCTGTCACCCTCGGGCAGCCTGACCAGGAACAAATACCAGGGGGCACTACGGCTGAGCCCCGCAACCGTACTGCGTTTGTCACAAGCAGGCATCCCTGACCCGCGCTGGCAGAATCAGATTGGCAACATCTAACCTGTAGTTGTAAAACTCTTTCTTTTCATGCTACGTACACCCTGCCAGGGTCAACTTGTTTTGTCACATCATCTCTGTGGCCCCTGCAGGCGGCATGCTAAATGCCTGGGATCCACGTGTGTGTCGTTACGTATCCCAAGTCATGGGATAACTCTGAGCGCATCGTCTATTGTCTCTTCAAGTAGAAGACAAACGCGTATTTGTATGTGTTGTGCTCAATGCTCTGTCTCTTCGCTGTAAACATGCAGAGAACTGGTGGAGATACAGGAAAGCAAGGTGACAAGATCCATTAAAGGAGAATACAATGAATGCAACCATAAAGAGGTGGATATTTCCACGTCTGTTTGTCAGCTGGGTCAGATATACCTGTTAGTCCCCTTATAGTACATAACTCACAGACTAAAGAATTGGACAGAGGCGTATCTTCTGGAAGAGTCTTTTGGTTATACCTTCTATAAGTAACATATGCTCTGCCTAATGGGATCTCTGGTACAGTCATTACAAAAAAAAATACTCTGCAGTACTTACCTGTTTTTAAAATTGTTTGGAAGGGTTAAACATTTACAGTATATGTAATAAACTCTTTACAGATGTAATAGTAGCATTTAAACACAAATGAAGTATATTCATGGTAATCTGAATCTCCTTCCAGGAACTTTCCCACAGTTAGGAAGAATGTGACTGGTTCCCCACGTAGCCACCTACATCTCCTTCCTGTAACACCCCCACATGGAGGAAGACCGTGATTGGTTCTCTACCGTAGCCACCTCCATCTCCTTCCCAGAACTCCCCCACATGGAGGAAGACCGTGATTGGTTCCTCGCCGTAGCCACCTGCATCTCCTTCCCAGAACTGCCCCACATGGAGAAAGACCGTGATTGGTTCCGCACAATAGCCACCTGCATCTCCTTCCCAGAACTCCATCACATGGAGGAAGACCATGATTGGTTCCCCGCAATAGCCACCTGCATCACCTCCCAGGAGCTATCCCACATGGTGGAAGATAAAATGTAAGCATCCATGGACCATGATGACTTCGAAAAAGTCTCCCAAGTCTGGAATAAACCACGACAATGGGTCTACTCTTACAGGTGGAAACCACCTTTGCTCTTAAAGGGCTGTAAAAGGAAATGAACATATTTGTCACAGTAGCTGCAGGGCCCTTATGTGCACTGTATAGGAAAGGCGGTCAGACAAGCAGAATAATGAGGCAATGTGTCAATATTTAGGACATTATATCAATATCTCCATTCTGGTCCTTACATTTAACATTTGCAATTGTGTGTGACTATGGCTTTGTAGACGCACAGCCCCCTGCTCATTGCGCTGGTTGTAAATGAGCCCCGTTCCTTCTTTCGGCAACTTTAATGTATTAAATATAGAGTTCCAAGTAATGAAGCCATGTAAGGTATTAATTAATATCCTGCAGGCCGGTAGAGGAAGGAGAACGCTCCGCTCATTATTTCTACAGTCTCTGCTCAGTACCTGATTGAGCTTTTCTCTCCCGCCTTGCGCCTATGAAAATAAAAGTTCGTTTTAGAGGACGACAATAAAGAAAGGTCCATTGTGAACAATTTGGTGTGCAAGGAACCCCACCCAGCTGGCAAGTCAGGACGGCACCTTCGGCTCAGCACACCTTAAAGCAAATATTAAAAGTCAGCTAATCAGAAAGGATCAAAGTAACATCAGGACTTGGCTTCCTGACAGCAACATTAAATATTTTCACAGTGAGCCCACTGCATAATAATACTGAGGAATGTGTCTGCGCTGCTGGGCAAGCACAGTAATTGGCCGAGGTGACTTCCTATCTGCCTGTTTGTCCTGGTGTAAGGCAACGAGAAGTGAGCAACGTGCAACCTCCGTGTGGTCAGCTCCTAAGAACTAAAGTGCACTTGCTAAAAATTGTATAATAATAATAATATGTACCTTGGTTGCAATGGTGTCCAGTCCACAATCTGCAGGCCCACAGGCAGTATTATCTTCACCCACAGTGGCTGAAATCTTCAGACCAGCACTGGTGTATGTGCTATCACAAAACCCCCAAGCCAGTGGCATAACTAACTGAGACATTTGAGGCATTGGCCACTGGGCTCCAGCTGTCAAATGGGCCCCTTAAAATAGTGCTGCACTAGCACAGATCTCCCTCCACTCATTACATAGAGATTTGCTACAGTCAATGCAGACTGACAAATCCGCTTTGTAGCCCCCTTGAGCTGAAGAATATGTGATAACAGATCATAGGGCTCATATAGTGAGCTACAGCTCTGTAATTTTTTTTTAGCAAAGTTTGAAAAGATAAAATTGTGAGAGATAAAGAGCGGGATGTACTAAGCTAAAAATATGGTAAAACCCCTGTTTTCATGGGTTTTACCGCATTTTTTTAAATGTACGAATACCCGGCCGTCGCGTCATCGCAGGGCAGGGTATCGCCACCTTTGGGTGCTGATACCCTATAGAAGACTATGGGCTTCTATCGCCGCCTACCTCAAACCCGCCACCTACGCCAACCCCCCTCTCCTCCTCCCCCTGGCTTACCTTCCTGCAGGTCATCCTGAACACAGAAGGTAAACCCCTCCTCCTCCTAGCAACAGAGCCGGACGTCCTTCCGGCTGCAGGGGGGAGGAGGAGGCATCGGGGACAGCCTGCTTAGGCATTCCGGCATGAGGGGAGGAGGAGGCACCCAGGGAGGTGCACACCACATTACAGGTATCGCACGGGGCCTCCATCACCGCACTGCAATGCAAGCCTCATGTTAATACATATGTGCAAGCATTTCTGCGGCCGGGCGGCGATGTATATCAATACATCCCGCCCCCAACGTACCAACCAATCCACTCCTAACTGTCATTTTTAAACACAGCTTGTAACATGTCGAAGCTCGCACTTTACCTCTCACAATTTTATTTCTCACCGAGCTTCCTAGCAGTGCGGGCGTAGGGTGGCGGTGAGGGGTCACGCCCATGGGAAGGCCCAGTGCTTCATGGGCGTTCCCATGAAAACGCTGGGCGTTTCCATGCTAAGGCACCCACTTCCCGCACAGTGCGCTTGACAATGTAAGGTGTCTTACATCTGCGAGCGCTGTAGAAATCATTCGGTGGTCATCGACCATCAAATGATTTCGCCCCCGCACCCAAGGCTGTGAATGGATGTTTATGCTAAACATCCATTTGCAGCCATGCGGCTGAACTCGGCAAGCTAGGCGGGGGCAGCCATTCGTGCAGCCGGTGTTTCATCCACACGCAGAGCTGTGGAATAAGGTCCTAAATCTGGTGTTTTTTTGCCCCCCTGATACGTATTCCAGTGTCCCCTATTGTATTCATCTGTAAATCACTGTGTTGCTTATCCATTTATGTACTCTGTCATTGGGCACCACGGATCCCTTTATGGCGCTATATAAATAAAGGATAATAATAATACCTATTATTAATGGCTCAGAATAATAACCAGGAATAAAAATAGGACGCAGAGAGCGCCGGACTGCTTTCGGTTTTTAGACCCGGAAACTATCGTACAACCATGTGCATTGTGCACCGGTCGGAGGAACAAAAAAAAATCTTCTACAAGGCATCCTTGCTACACAAAAAAGTTGAGTTTCTTCACATCTGATGTGAAATGGCTTAAAACAGAAGACATCTGCCAAGACGCCTCACTTCTCCCTCACTCCATAGAGACAGAAAGAGAGAATAAGGATGAAAAAAAAAAAATTCCCCCGATGGATGCCACAATAGAATGTTTTTCATTATCACCCTGTGTCAAGGCACCGCGTAATGTTCATTGTGCATGCATAGTAAATGACTATTTACCTGCCAGTGCCTTTGATAAGCCAGTATCGGCCTCTCTTTCCCCGCCAATGCAGAACCGCTACTGCGAAACCCCTCTGCCTATAATTCTTATTAAGGTGATACCTTCTCTGAATAAGAAAGTCAATTCTTCTTTCTCTAGGGTGTTCGGGGCCATTGTTTTCCACCAAAATCACTTTTATTTTCTTCACCTGCTGTGTTTTAATGTTGAAGTGACTTCTGTGTATACAAGGCTCATATTGAAATGTCGGCTGCAGACGTATGCAATATTAAACAGTGCTTATGAATTTTTGACATCTAATTAGTTGCTAGCCAGTTAACATGTCAAGACTCAGAGGGAACGGGGAGCCGGTCCTTTCTGAATAAGTTAAATCTATGCCCTGTCCTTTTCATGTTTTATTCTTTAATGTAGGCGTGATTATTTTGCTGTGATTAATTGATGAAGTTCATTGGTCTGGCAAATGTTACAGATTTCATCACCGCTTCCACTAAAGCCAGCATAGGTTGTATCCCAGAACCCGTTCATTTACATTTTCCAAATCAATGTAGGTTCTGCTATATATTTATGGTGCGTACGGTAAATAGATATAGTTGAATAATTGCAACAATGCAAAAAAACAAAAAAAAACAATTGAATTCTGGTGCTTTGATGATCTATCGAGCAGGTATGGCTGGAGACGGGCTAAATATAACATTATTCCATGTCTTTTCATTCTGGAGAATTATTGAATGCAAATCAGTCTCATTGTACCGGAAGAGAGGTATAACAGGAACGCCTCAGAGAAAAGAACGACAGATAAAAAATAAAAAAAACACAAATGCAACATCTGGTGTTGTTATATCGCACCATTTCATTGACTCCGATGTCACATCCGTTATTTTTTTAATGGCATGAGTCTGGCTACTCCGGCGCAGCGTAATGACCCCTCAACAAAGCAGGGATTTTTGCAGCATTGCCCCAAAGTGATGCTGGATGCAAGTGTTACATAGCCAATTCACAAAAACAAATCCAAGGGAAAGAATAAGCATAAAATACCCGCGACTGCAGCTCGGCAATCAATGACCGCCACCCACACACCAAAGTGTGGAGATGGCGTCTTAGAAGTTCAGCACCTGCCATTTGCATTAAGTTCAACAAGGATATATCTCTGAGTCATCCTTAATTGTATAATAATCAGACTGAGGGGTCCCCAAGAGCCTGGAGCCCCTAGTCAGCTGACTAAGGGCTATTTCACACGCTTCGGCTCCTGCCGGGCGGCGAAACCCCACACGGCGAAAAGCCATGCCGCCAACCGTAGTTAATAATGGACACAATTGTAACCATTCACGCGAGACGGCCACGGCCCGCTCCCCCCCGGTTGCAGCCGGATACCACCACTGGAAGGGACGGCTGCCGGGCTGTGGCCATCCCAACCATTCTAAACTCCTGAGTGCGGCATGACTTCTTGGCCGTGCGGGGTTTTGCCGCCCGGCAGGAGCCGGAGCGTTTGAAATAGCCCTAAGGCTGTCAAATACTGGAGCAGTCCCTGACAGTATAGCTGGGATGGATATATCAGGTGCACCCCGCAGACTTACTGCCGTCACCTAATAACATACGCCGGCGGTAATTGTAACGAATCTTAATCAGTTAATATTTTGCACATTTTATTGACCTTTAGTGATGCCTTAAAGGACCCTGTTAGCTCCACCACTGAAAGTGATTTGTCTGCTTTTCTATTAAGCACAATTCCTTTTGTGGTGTTATACATTAATGTTCAATAGTTTTCTTTTCCATTCTTCCCCATTACCATGTTGAAAATCTAATATTTTGGGTCAGGTGCAAGGAGGGGTAAAACGGAAAACCATAGGAATGTGTGTCTCAGGTCAAAGAGGTACAGTAACTTGTTACTGTAGTTAGTATAATACAGAGGGGTGCAGAGAATTAATTTAATGAATAAGTGGGAGGGACACTGGGGAAGGAGAGAGATTTAATATTGCAACTCTCTGTGAGAGATGTTCCAAATATCCGCTAAAAAGTGCCAGCGTCGCTCACATTTGTTATATAAATTCAATGTGTAAAAAAAGATATATTTCCTATACAAGGTAACATTACAGGTCATTATGATGCATAAAAAAGTTTGCTTGTCAATTTTCACACCTACTTTGACAAATTCACTTGGAACTCAAAGGGTTAATAGTTACTGAGTACGTATTTTTTTTTTTTTTTTTACTTATTCTATTCACATTGCCCCCTGATAGGGAACCAATAAGATCACTCATAGTACCCCCAGCCAGCGCATGCACAGAAGGACTCCTGGGAGCGGGCCAGTGGGATGAAGGGGGCGTGCCTGGTCCTCAGGTTTGGAGAAAGCAGACTGGATAGGAAGAAGGGGATTGGCTGAGGGGATGAAGGGGAGTGGGTCTTGTTCTGTAGAAAGAAAGTGGCAGGGTGGAAAGGAAGAAGGTGGACAATCTGGTCCTGCAGTAGCTGCCACCCCACCACCCTTTCTCCTCCAACCAGACTATTTTACACTGTACTTTCTTATCGTTTCACCCTCTATACGCTGTTGTGAACAACCATTATTATAATTAGAGATGTGCGGCGGCCACTTTTTCGGGTTTTGGTTTTGGATCTGGATCTCCCTTCTTGTTTTGGATCTGGATTGGTTTTGGCAAAACCACCCTTGTGGGTTTTGGTTTTGGATCTGGATTTTTATGAAAAAATGCTAAAAATGGCTAAAATAACAGAATTTGGGCCTGTTTTTGCCCCTAAAGTATTATTAACCTCAATAACATTAGTTTCCACTCATTTCTAGTCAATTTTGGTCACTTCACAGCTTACAAAATTGTTTTCATTTACTGTAGTGGGGCCAAAAGGGTATACCGAGGTAGCTGGGTGACTAAGCTAAGCGACAGCAGTCGGCATCACATACATGTGGACCTTACACTTCCAACCTGGAACTGCAGGGGCAGACAGGGTGGCAGTTTAATAAACTACCCCCAAAAAAGAGAAATGCTCCAAAGAGCAAATACAAAGAGGTATCGGCCTTGTCATGACTGGTGGTAGCAGCTTCAGCACTCCCACTATTTCCTCCTCCATCATCCTCCAAAAATGTGTTTTTATTTTATTTATTACTTTTATTTATTTTTCTTACTTTACACTGGACACAGCCTGTCACACTGGACACAGCCCCTTGGACACTGGACACTGCCCCTGGACACTGGACACAGCCCGTCACCCTGGACACAGCCCCTGGACAATGGACACAGCCTCTGGACACAGCTCCTGTACACTGGACACAGCCGTCACACTGGACACAGTCTCTGGACACCTCCCCTGGACACAGCTCCTGTACACTGGACACAGCCTTCACACTGGACACTGCCCCTGGACACTGCCCCTGGACACAGCCCGTCACCCTGGACACAGCCCCTGGACAATGGACACAGCCCGTTACCCTGGACACAGCCCATGGACACAGCCCCTGGACAATGGACACAGCCTCTGGACACCGCCCCGGGACACAGCTCCTGTACACTGGACACTGCCCCTAGACACAGCCCCTGGACACTGGACACAGCTCCTGTACACAGCTCCTGTATACTGGACACAACCCCTGTACACTGGACACAACCCCTGGACACAGCCCCTGTACACTGGACACAGCCCCTGTCATACTGGACACTGGATATATGTAGTAACACTGGACAATGGATATATGTCACACTGGACACTGGATATATGTCGTCACACTGGACAATGGATATATGTCACGCTGGACACAGGATATATGCCGTCACACAATGGTTACATGTCACACTGGACACCGGATATATGTCTTCACACTGGACAATGGCTATATGTCACACTGGACACAGGATATATGTCGTCACACTGGACAATGGATATATGTCACGCTGGACACTGGATATATGTCGTCACACTGGACACAGGAAATATGTCGTCACACTGGACAATGGATATATCTGTCACACTGGACACTGGATATATGTCCTCACACTGGACACAGGATATATGTCGTCACACTGGACACAGGATATATGTCGTCACACTGGACACAGGATATATGTTGTGACTCGTGACACTGGACAATGGATATAGGCCGTCACACTGGACACAGCCCCTTGTATTACTGCAGCCCCTGTACACAGTGGTGCGTTTAGCTTGCAGCCCGTTGGCTGTGTTGTGCACCCTGTGTAAGCCGTGAGCGCAATACCGCTACCTCCTTGTCCTGCATCTGTGGGACGGCGTGTCACTACTGAGCGCACAGTGCTCCAGGACACTCGGGGGTGAGCGGCAGTATCGGAACACCGTGTAGCGTGTCAGTGTTTTGCACAGAGAGCTGCTGCCACCTAAGCACAGCAATCTCGAGTGCACACGCTATCCAGAGTGGTGAAATTCATTAGCCGTATCTATATATTCACACTAACTATGCACCACCTATTGTACCCTGAGTGAGTTAATTCCACTGTTCAATTATCAGGGCTGCACCAGTACCCGTAAGGTTCACCTATCTATGGAAAAAGGGAACAGGGTGACTTTTGTAAAGTCTTATTAGCTCACCGCACCGCCGCATACTCAGATTACCTGTTTAATAAAATACTAGACTGATCATAAAATCTGATTACAGTGAAAATCATATACAAGGAGTGTGGGGTCCCGCGTTGCAAGGATAATTTATATCCTTTTTTAAAAAAACTTTATGTGTGTTTTCATGTCTTGTGTCCTTTTATTTCGCTATTTTTAACCAATTATAATAAAGGTTACATTTTAATAAGAATTCTTCATTGGTGCACCACATAGTGGCATATCTTTCTGTCTCTAATGTCTACCCTGTACACAGTGTACTACTCAGCAGCACTGCAGCCCCTGCGTGTGAGCACTGCAGCACTGAGTTAGTTAAATCACACAACACAGGGCTTAGGGCTAAATAAATCACAACAGGGCACGGGCCACAGGACAGCCACTGGACAGTGGACACTGCAGCCCCTGCGTGTGAGCACTGCAGCACCTAGTTAGTTAAATCACACTACAGGGCTCAGGCCTATAAACAGTCACTGACACTCACTCAATACAAGTCTACAACACAGTGCACGGAGCACAGGGCAGTGAGGGCACAGGGCAGGTCACGGAGCACAGCACAGCATGGCACGGAGCACAGCACAGGGCACACAGAGCTTCCCAACCACTCTCTTCCCTCTCCAAGATTGGAGTGAAGATGGCGGGGCGCGCATGCGTCTTTTATAAGAGCCCGCTCCCGCGAGAAACCGACAGCGCGATGATGACGTTTTGCCTCGTTTTCGGTCCGGAATTGAGGCGGGAACTCCCGAGCCGCCTCGGATCCTGACCCGGATCCCTAGATTCGGATCTGCCGGATCTCGGGGATCCGGACCCGCTCATCTCTAATTATAATATTTATAAGATTACTGGATTCCATGGACAATTGTACAGTATGACTTTTTGTCTTTGGGGAAAAAAAAAACATCCAGTCCAAGCGCGTCCACGGCAACCATGAGTGTGGCTACATCAGTACATGCATGATAATATATCAAAACTAGTTAAATGCCCGTCAAAATGACGGCTTCTGCAATGTACAGATGGAGACCCTCTCATGCTTGCAGGGGTTGGCGATTCTATTGCCAGACGTCGGAATGGGGGCATGCACGCATGAGACACTCGTGCGCCCAGTTCCAATGGAGCTCCCCGCCCCCGTCCGCCGCCTCCCTGGTCACCATTGCCGGTCGCCACCGCCTGCCCGTTTCCATGAAGTAGAGACGGACAGGGTCCCGCTGCCGACTGACTGGGACACACATGCGTGTGAGACTCTCACACGTCCCAGTCTAATGGAGTCCCTCTCCGCCAACACTTGCCAGCGGGGACGTCCTGAATGAAATGAAAGAGAGGGGCTCCATCTGTACTTTCACTTTGAGCTGTGACCATTTTTTCTTTCACTTTGAGGAGCTGTGACAGTTTTTAGCCCAAAAACTCTACACCCCACCCCCAGTCCCAATCTGCTCCTACCTCCAATCTCTGTCTTCACAGCTCCCTCTCTCAATATCCAGCAACTTTGAAACAAATCAGTGTCCCTGCAAAAATTACTTTCCCTTTCTGTTATGACATCTTTTATCACACAAAGGAGTCATTTGGTTTGTCAAGTGGCCTCTAGTGGTCTGTGGCAGTACTTCACCTCATAGAGGTGAGGAGTAGTTAGCCTTTTATAGATATAAATAACAACAGCATTGTATTGTATAAAATACACCATAGTCCTGGGCAATATAAGGTAACATATAATATATAATTTAAATGCACGGTGTGTAACTTGATACCTAGAGGAGGAGGTGGGGCCCCAAGTAGTGGGGTACACTGGGGGTTCCCCTTCTCTACCCATACATGCCTACCTGACCCTCTCCATGAGGGAGAAAATGCTCTGTTCCTGGACTTCCCTGGTAATGTAGGATTGCCATCACCTGTGGGGAGCCGGGTAATTGATAATAAAGGTGTCACCACAGGTGATGGCAATCATACATTACCAGGGAAGTCCAGGAACAGAGCATTTCTCCCTCATGGAGAGGGTCAGGTAGGCAATTATGCCTCTACCCCTGAGGACCAGTCTGACCATGCTTGTTGTAAATAAAGTTGTAGATCTAGTCAATAAAGGAGGGGGGGAGGGGGCTCCGCATTAGTAATAATATTGGTTTAAACTGCAATTACCATGACAGACTTTTATTATATATATTCCATCTGTCTGGTGTTGGAAAAACCACAATAATACGCTGAAAATGGAGGAGGGGAGGAAGCTGAGGTTTAAATATAAGAAAAACAACCAATTCAGCCGCATTCAGCGTGTATTATTTTTTTTTTATATACAATTTTTTTTTCTCTGTATATTTTAGCGGAGGAAAACACTGAAGTTTTTTTTATTTTTTTTTACTGTTAGCAGCAGCTGAAATGTAGAATTATTGTTTCCTCCTAACACAAGACTCATTTTCCACGGTCACATTTGCAGCATAATAAGCTTTTTGTTATTTTTTCAATTAGAGTCAATTGACCTAACAAAATGGTTGCCAATTAAGTGATTTTTGTAATGGTCCGGGGGTAATTTAGTCGAGCTTGTCAGCTGTGTTTCATGAAGCTGAGATGTCTTTTCTCCTCCGTCGCTCTCTCTTCCTTTTTTTTTTTTTTTTTATCCCTCTCTCTCTCTCTCTCGCATAATGGTTCATCATTTTCAAATCTTTTTTTTTTTCCTCTGTTTCACTCACAATAATTCGCAATTACAGGAAGTTGTTGAAGGTGAGGGTTTTTTTTTCTCTTCTTCTTCTTCTTACCTTGCCTTTGAGTTAGTAATTTTAAATAAAATGTAGGTACTTGTAAAAAACGGCTATTACAGGAATCACTTTTTTGTGTAAACTCAATTATTTTATGAATAGTGACACCAAACCCTAACGACTAAAGCCTGGGATATTATGTTCAGGCTAAAGGGTTTGGGATACGCAGAACAGCCCTCAAATCAAACCGTTATTCAGGAAAGTAAACAGAAAGCAAGCGATTTGCCGCTGCTTAGTTAGTATACCTGCGACGCCTTAAGAAAAAAAATAAAAAATAAAACGTTAAACGTATTCAGGGGAAACAAAAAAATACATGGATTTTTTTTTTTTATTCTCTGCCAATTTATTTCCATTTTAAAGCCTTTCTAGATTTCTTTGGAATAGAATTGCATCCACAGTCAAGGGTCGGCGTTTATAGCACACGGAGCATTCCAGGGGAGATGTATCAAGCTTTGGAAAGAGATAAAGTACTGGCCAGTCAGCTCCCAACTGCCATGTTGCAGGTTGCTCCCAACTGTCCCGATTACAGTGGGACAGTCTGGCTATTTAGAGATGGCACTAGACCACAACCCTCTACCCGATGTCACGCGCACCCTCCCTTTAGCTCCTCTCCCTTTCTGGCTGGCCGCGCCTTCGGCAGGTCCCGATTGCAGAATTAAGCAAGAGGAGGTATGATTTATCTCTCTCCAAAGTCTGATGCATCTGCCCCTCGCAGTGGAGCTTTAAGGGGGGTGGAGGCCTTTGTGTAGGTCCTGATTGGGCCACCTCCCCCTCCTGGAAGTCTAGCACCGGAGAAGAGCTGTCCGTTGCATTAATGATTGCAGATGTTAGTGCATTTGGGATTATTCAGAATGCGGTTGCCGGCGGAGGGGCGGCGATGTGGGGCGGAGGATGTTAGCGAATCCCCCCCCCCCCCCTATATCAGCCATCAGCTTTGCTGTACAGCTGTGTTTTTGCTACATTAATATCAGGTATGGCTCATTGGGTTCACCAAATTAAGGTTGGCATGCAATTGGTCGAGAAATGAAGGTCAACCCGTATGCACATGAAAAAAACATGTCAACCTTTTGACTGTCGGCTTTCTCAATGTGGACCTAATGCATGTGTCGACCTTTTGACCCTGTTGACCTTAGCCATGTCGACCATGTGTCGAACTAAGGCCTATCGACCTTCAGTGGTCAACCCAATGCATGTCGACCTTAATAGTGTCTACCTAACGACCATATATACCCTAGTGGCCAACTCTTTGTTTGCTTTTGATTATAAGCCTGCCCACCCTGAAGCTGCCGGAGGCTCTCGATCTTTGGGCTAGGGATGGCCATCGTTGCAATTGCCATCGATGGTTGCCATCAATGGCAATTCTGCAACTGGCCATCGATAGTGCTAAACTATGCAATGGCTGACCATCGATAGTTTTACATATCGATGGTGAGCCATTGTGTTTGATTGATTAGCCTGTGGGCCAATCAAAACACGGGTCGGGGCTTAGCGGGTGTCGGGGGCGGAGCTATGCTCCATGTCCTGGCACTTTGAAAAAAAAAAAAAAAGCAAAACATCGTTTTGCTGTTCCATCGATGGAGGGAAACCATCTGGTTCTCCCCCATCGATGGCAAAAGTATTCGACATCGGCCATGAACCATTGATGATTTTTGAATCATTGATGGTCGATGGCCATCCCTACTTTGGGCTAGTCCCCCTCAGCCCTGGAAGGGTAGAGGACTCTCTTGGGTCCCACCTTATACTTCCCGCGGCTTTGTGAAGAAGGCAGGATGAAGACAAAACCAGCGAAACTCTGGCGCAGAAAAGACGGGGGCGAAAGAGGGGACTGACAACATTTAGTCCTGCCCCCTGATGACACAGCAGTAATGTTCCGCCCCCAGCAGCGATGTTATGGATCTACTCTCTGGGCTCCTCCTGGAGAGGAGAAATTAAAAGTACGTTAGAATGCGCTAAAGCTTGCACTAAGCCGACAGAACCAAAGTTCTGGTGAGTAAGGATTACTTTAGAGTTTACAATGTAGGTTCCCACGGGCAGGGCCCTCCTCCCTCATGTGCTTTTCCTACTCTTATCTAAACAATCTTCTACTCCATTCTCCCCGTGTTGGCACCAAACTTATCGTCTGATGATGTAACTACAGGACCCGATTCAGACTTGAAGCTCAGGTCCGAATTCATCCCCAATGGTCAGGGTTTGCGCATGCGTGAACATGTGCAAACCCCCGGAGCGAAAGCCTGGGTGTTTCGCTCATTGGGGGGGCGGGCAGGGGGCATATGCAGGAGACTGCCCCAATTTTGGCTGTTAGAGCGCACTTGAAAAATTAGTCCAGGGTAACTTTTCTTAGCGAACATTGGAGAAATCATTCAATGGTGCGCGATCATCGAATAATTTTTTTCCCCGTGCGGACACATCCTCTTGCATGCTAGTGAGGGGATTAGGAATGGGAGATAGTGCGCGTTTGGTGGGGCGGCAGGAGGTATTAACTGCCGACGTAGCTAGGGCGGAGCCGGTGGAGCACACGCTCCAGGTGCCGAGATGTCACCTGGCGCCGGAGCCGTGCACTCTGCCGCCAGCTCCCCCGCCCTGCTCGCCGGCTCCCTCACCCAGACACTACACACACACACACACCCCGGACTCCCCGCTGTGCCGGTGCTGATTATGGGGGTTGTAACCCCGGTCCGCTGATGATCTGAGAGGTCCCACCCCCTAACACAGGCCGGGATTTCAGCATCGATGTGCAGAGCTGCAGCTGCGCCGACAGCCAATGACATCCGTCGCACACTGTTGTACTGGGTTGTTGGCGCCGGCTGTCCAATGAGGACAAAGTTTAATTGAAAGTCTGTGGTTAGTTAAATGTGTACTGATAGTCTAGAGTTCTGGGTATGTTTTTTTTCATGTGGGGACCAATATGTATTTTTTTTAACCTGTCATTCCAAAAGGGTGAGGGTGGGGGGCCCCTTTCAAGAGGATTTATATGGCCAGAGGGGGAGGGGTTTTATATGCGCAAGAGCCTGCCTACTACGCCAAACATGCCCTTGCTCTGGGCACCGGGGCACGTAGCTACACCACTGGTGAGGCCACAAATACAGTATATGCAGCCTAGCAAACAAGGCCCTATTTTTATATACCCTGTACTTGTCCTATACTGAATTGTAAGTCACTGTGTTCTGGTTTTTCTTATTTGTTTATGTACTCTGTATTTGGGTGCTGCTGATCCCTTGTGGCGCCGTATAACTAAGGCCCTTATTCTGTTTCGTGCGGTACGGCCCGCGTGCGGCCGTACCGCCGATGTTTACAGTCTGCACATGCGCAGAGGTCATTCTGCGCATGTGCAGCCCCCTTCGCCGCAGACGTATTTCGTCCGCCGCAAAGGGGGCGTATAGGGGCGTGAGGGGCTTCATCCCCTCATTTCCCTATGTGTACGCCCCGCGTTTCATGGGCGTTCCCATGCAAACGCGGGGCGTATGCATGGAAATGAGGGCATGACGCAGCTCATGGGGGCGGAAAGCTGACGTCGCCGGATGTCAGCTTTCAGCCCCCATACAAGCTACCACACGGACGATTGTCCGTGTGGTCTCAGCTTGCGGGAGCTGCTGGGGCGTGCGGACCTGCCTTCGATGGTCGACGACCATCGAAGGCAGGGGGCAGCTCCCACCATGGTGGAGGCGTACGCCTCCACCATTTTTATGCGGATCGCCAGCCGTCCGTGTACGGACGGCCGTGGCGATCCGTCTCGTGGGCGGGGATTGGTTTGTGCGGCCGGAGCCCCGTGTGCGGCTCTGGCCGCACCAACCAGAATAAGGGCCTAAAGGATAATAATAACAGGCAAAACAAAAGATTTCTGTATTTTATGCCATAATATGGGATTCTTAGTGAATCCCTCCCACCTAGAAACATTTATGAATCCAGCAAAACTTCCCTAAACTGTCCCACTTCCCGGTACCTGAGTAGTAAAAACTCAGACAGTCGCAGCAGGCAGCAAGGTCAAATGAGAACATTTAAAATTCGGGAAAATATAACAGAAATCTGCTTAGCTGCCATTTTTTTTTTTTTTTTTAAATCTGGTTTTATTGAAGGTAACTTCCCTCGGAACGCTCCCGTTGTCCTGTGTCCTTTAAATTTGCTGCTTTCACCAAACATTTAAATGCATGTGACCCTGTATTATGAAATTCAATTAACGAATGTATCTCCGATAACATCTGGTACGGAGTTTCTTTTTTTTAGGATTTAGCTGTGCATGCTGTCACTTTGAGTCAGTGTCTTTTGTGCGTTTTCTGCCTTATTTCAGCATCGGGATGACAAGAGGGTACCAAACAGACTCTTCATAACGAGAATCCGGCTATAAAAGGAAAACACAATGACGGCGCAGAATTTTGGATCAGTTCTCCAGCTAAAGCGTTTTGTTGGTCCAGGCTGAAGCTTTGATGTCTTAGACCCTTACGCTTTGTTTATGGTCTGAAATATTATATTTTTGAGGCTAAACAGAATTAGTCACCCGTCTTGGAATTCCGGTACCCTTAAATTTGGCAGCGTGCTTATTAAATAGCTCAACTAGATGCCCAAGTCATGTCTCTACAAACTTAGTGGTCTCTCGGCTGGTTTCCTACATGGTTCCTCTCAGACCCTGCGTTTGATGCGCCACCAGGGTGGTATTAGGTGGCTCTGTTACACTTGCAAAGTAGTCTTCTAGCCTCCTGCTAACTAAACCTTCGCCAATATCAGCTGCCTTTCCCCTGCGGGACAAGGCTGCTATGGGAGACTGTGCAAGCTAAGTATGGAGTCAGACATGGACACATAAGATAAACAGAACTTTAGCGCACTGCCGTGTGCGACTGGCACCGGACCACTGTGGTAGATGTTACACACTAGCCCACAGTACAGGAGATGGGAAACCAAGCACTAGGTACTGAACCACAATGGCCGAGGTGTAAGTGGTGCAGTCCCTGGTAGTTCTAACTACGATAC
Source organism: Crinia signifera (assembly GCF_055691185.1). NCBI lineage: Eukaryota > Metazoa > Chordata > Amphibia > Anura > Myobatrachidae > Crinia > Crinia signifera. The sequence continues at coordinate 65,562,659 of NC_139228.1, read as the reverse complement.
AGGCAGAGAACAGGACCAGATTGCACACATTTATACCGGCAGACAGAAATACCGGACTGCAGAGTGGCACCAGTTAAGGACAGGCAAAAGCACAGGATCTGCAGACAGATTAGTCATAAATAACGACGCCAGAATATACACAGCTACTGTATACACTGAAGCTCAGCAAGATGGTTAGAGGACATACTGTAGGTAAATCCAAAGGGTCACACACAGAAGCTCCATCAGAGCAGGGACATACAGGCTGGAGTGCACAGGTTATGCACAATAACAGGTACATGCAAAGAAACCGATATTCTGAGACTACAGGGGCCAAATGTAATAGGGTGAGAGTTTCAGAAAGTGAGAGATTTTGGGAGAGTTTTCCCATGTTTTTTAAAGCAGCAAACAATTACACTGCAAAACCAGGTTGATTTTGCCATGCAATTGATTGCTGCTTTAAAAAACATGGGAAAACTCTCCCAAAATATCTCACTTTCTGAAACTCTCACCCTATTACATTTGGCCCCAGGAGTAATCAGGTATGACCAGCAATAGCACTAGAAACTAGCAGTACAACCAGCACAGAGCTTAGGGCAGGCTGGGTAATATAGGGAGCAACTCCCAATGAAAACAACCAGAAAGGACAAGCCCCCTAATCACTGCAGCTGGTCAGCCAACCACACAGGCAGAGTGCTAATGGCCTAATTATGACAGGTGAGGCTGCACATACAGAAGTCAGGCTGCAGAAACACAGACCTGCCAGAGGCGGCTCGTAACATCTTGTTGAGGATGGAGTGCTGTGACACATAAAGGGGTTCCCCAAAAGAGTGCAGAGTGCACTATGCACCTTCCATTACTGTTTTAAGTGCTCAATGTATGTAGCTACGACATGGTAAATATAAAGGAAAAGTAGGTACAGAGAAACTTCCTTCTCCATCGAAGGGCTAAAGTGCCCTTTTAAAAGTTTGGGAAGGAGACCCCAATTCTGCTGGCTCTACCTTTGCTATGGAGTGAAAATGGAGGTGCAACCAAAATTCAAATAAGGGACTACCACCTCAAACTGCCATCAACTGCCACTCCAAACACCACCGGTACGTGACTAACTGGCAGTTGGTGCCGTGCCCCTATTTTAATTTTGGACTGTGCTGCAGCCGCCACCTTTAGAGCCACTGATGTGCCCCCCTCCCCAATTCAAGATGTGCCCACTTCCATAATTGTATGAATCTTGTTCAGAAACTGGGTGGTGACAATGCGGAGGCATGTATTGTGACCACCAAAACTTGTTGGAGTGAGGTGTTTATTTATGAAGCATTTTTATTAGGTAAGAGTCGCTTATTATTACTAATTGCAATGCCACATGTAATCATTTGTTTTTGTAAATCTTTGAAGCGATGAGATCGGAATGAGGCCCCTTAACCGGTCACTGTTCTGCCAGCCCAATATATCTCTGTTCCCTGCCTGTTTAATCCTTAATCCTCGAGTCCTGCTGAACACTGATTTCCCTACAAGTATCCTGCCGGTGACGGTATAACAAGAGCTAAATGCTTAGAGCTTGTTGTTATTTAGTGAATCTGAAAAAACGTGAAAAAACTGCCAAACTGCAAGTAATACAGAGAGAGAAAAAAAAGATCCTCGGTTTCTAGCGTCGGTAATTCTCCTATGCCCCGTGCGCGCTTGATGTCTTGCTGTGACAGAGAACCTCAAAAGAAAATCATCTCCAAGTGCTCTAAAAATAATCCCGCGCGCGATGAAACATCCGACTATTACACAGTTATGACCAGACCTTTCAAGAACTTTCATATTGGTTTTGCCAAAGGTTCCACATCTGTGTTCAGAAGCTGAAACCTAACGGGATTATCCCGGCTCTCGTGCGATCCCAGCAGCTTGTGCGTTGTACAGTGGATATTGCTTATACCTCTGGGTCCTCTCTTATTCCATTAGTGACCACAGTCAGTGGCGAATGAGGCCTTGCTCGGTCTCCGCTGGATTGCATATATGAGCTCTTCCTCTAGCGACTGATTATCCCGCTATTATTACTTTGTGTATTATTACTTTATGTATAAGAAAAAATTATTCTGACCAGACGTCAAGAGGGATCGGGCTGAAATAATAAAGATTATTGAAGGCTTATTTTTCTGTCGATATATTGGGATTCTCATTATATGAATCAATCTTTACAGATTACTGTCGGCTCTATGAGGGCAGATTTTATTTGAACCATTTCGGATCGTGTTTCATAATCGTGTTTCATAATGGAAAATGGTGTGGTTGCGTTTGTGACAGTAATTAGGTCGACCGCTACAGACAAAGACACGGAAATGGTTGATACATGAAATGGTTGACCTTTTGCTTGTGGCGTCCTTCTGTCCATGTCGATCTTTTCCCTGTGTCGACCTTTGCCATTTGCATCATTTTAGCTTCTCCCCCAATCCGCGGACCCACGAATTGATGCATTTGACTGACATGGGGGAGGGGCTTGGTGACGCGAATACATACATGCATACATACATCATACTTGCCTACCTTAATTGGAGCTTTGCCAGGGCAGGGCTTGCTGTCATTAAGCCCCACCACCATTAAGCCCCTCCCTTATTCTAGTAAATGCCTCGATTGGCGGCACTTCGGGGAGGGGGTGGTACTAAATGATGCTACAGTTTTTGCATCATTTTAGCAACGCCCTCTCCCCAAAGAGCTGCAAATGCCTGCATTTGACCTGCAGAGGGAGGGGATGTGGGGGCCGATGTGGGGGCCCCTCTAAATGCGGCAGGCTTGCCCACCCTTCTGGGGGCCAGGAGTGGAACCAGATTTTGAGACCATGACGGCCATTCCAGGAGGGTACTGTAGGTAAGGATGTAAGTATATACATTCATACATACATACTGTACATAAACATATACATACAGTACATGCTGTACATAAACCTACCCATACATACTCATACATACATACATATATACATACATACATACATACATACATACATACATACAGTACATACATACATACATACATGCATACATACATACAATACAGTACATTAGACGGCACTTACAGCCTGCAGAGGGAAGAAGAACCAGACAAATGAGAATTTCAGTACAGCGTAATGAAGTCATTATAATAACCAGCTATATTATTGCTCAGCGATGGCAAATATAAAGAAGTACAAGTCGGGTACGAGAACAGAAGATATAAAATGTGAATTTGTTATACGAGATACTAGAAGTGTTATATGCAAAATCATATTGTTGCTTTATGACTTTTGTCTAATTACTTGAGGGTTAAGGAACAGTTTGTGGCTGAGATTAATCTCACGTTCACGATGTTTATGTTATGAATATCCCGTTATTTTCTCTCCGGAGTTTATATACTTTGCTTTCACCAATGTTTTTTTTTTATGTGGTTCCCTGTTTAATTTTACTCTTGTCTTTTCTGTCTGCATAGACTATTATTTTACTACGTCTACCAGGGAAGGAGTCATTGTGACAAAATAGATATATTCTATACATTATTTTGTATGGTTGCAGATTAACATTTACTACTTTAGCATTATATATTCATTTGCGACACATATTCCGGGGGAATTTGGGGGTGCGCACGGCGATTGCGTCCAGAAATAATCTGTTTAAATTGCTGCAGGTGTCACGATGATCCGCATAGTATGTAAAATGCAAGGTTCTCATTGGATACTCTAATAGCATAATATACTAAATCGTATCAAGCACAAGCAGCGTAACACATCTATTAAACTGTGATGCAGATGTATTAAGCCTGGTGAAGTGATAAAGTGGATGGTGAAGTGATAAAGTGGAAGATGTTAACACAGCAGCCAATCGGCTACTAACTATCATGTTACAGGCTGGAATTGAAAAATGACAGGAGCTGATTGGTTGCTGCATTATTACCTTCCACTTTATCACTTCACCATCCACTTTATCACTTCACCAGGCTTTATAAATCTGCACCACAGTATGGTGATGATATCCCAATGGCTGATCTCCCCTATTGCCCCCGTATATGATCCGCAAGGAGCAGTTCTCATCGTAATGTATGAGGGTTTGTTATTTTAACCCTTTGGATTGCCTGTAGGGGCAGAATAAGTGTACCCCCTGGATCTCAGGAATTAGGAGAGCAATATATTGGTGAAGGAGTTGTGTTTGGAGCTGCATTCTTCCAAGTTGCACTACAGGTCTTAGATCTGGATGAGCAGGGTAATGCCCGGTACACACCAGGAGGATAGTGCTTGTGAGCGGGTAGTCACAGGAATGTACGACCCGCTCACAAGCTGACAGCGCCAACAACCCGCCGCGAAAATGCCCCTAATGTGATCGCGATCCGATTGCGACCCACACCCACTACAATGGTCGTTTCTGAGATCCTACCTGCAGCAGGTAGGATTTCAGAAAAGACCGAGCATCGGATCGGGATCGTATCAAAAGGGCAGCGAAATGGCCCAAAACACGGCCGATTTACATTCAATCGGTCGAGATTGTATCTAAATTGGCTCGTTTTGGGCCATATCGTTCTGGTGTGTACCCCACATTAGAATAATGATGAAGCAGATGGAGCTCCAATTTTAGGCCTCTACATAATTCTAGGTCCATGATCACAACAGCCTCCCAGCTGGCCATACACTCGGCAAAAAGTATTAATATTCCTTTCCTATTTCCCACACAATATGCATTTGTTCTAGTTGTATGTATTTAAGGAGACAATGTAGAAGGTGTATCCGCCCACATGGTACTGGCTATGCCCACTCACTGCTTGCCACACCCCACAGCACTGGTCACACCTCCTCTACTTCTCATGATAGGCCCTCGATCATTTTAAGCTCCAGGTCCATGTGACCCTAGACCCATGTGGGGTGGTGGGGGGACACACAACAATGACGGCTTCATATTTACAGTAGGTAGCAGGGAACAGTCTCCCCTCGCCCAAGTTCCAGGGCCAACATGAAATGGAACAAACTTTAATAGCAAATACTCTGACTGATAAGTCTGGTCACCAAAAGGTACAGTCCCTGGACCCCTTGGTTGTCTTGAGGAGACACACGTGCTCCCACAATGCCTGTCCTATGCTAACTACCCAGCAGCATGGTTGATAGTAGAAAACTGGATCAATGATCCAAACAACATCAACATAACAATAGCTAGGATGACCAGGGTTTACTGATGACAAATGACAATACCTATTTGGACATAGATGTGTCCTCCTGTTCCATTGATGGTCCTCACAGGGGTAGTGCAGAAGTGGTTCCAGCTCTATTGCAAGAGCCCTCTGCTGTCACTGGACTTGAGTGGTTCTTAACTTGACTTTTCTCTCCTGGGGTCTTCTGGCTAATATAGGTTTGTTGTCCTGCAATGCTCACCGGGTCCTCTCCTTCTCTATCCTTAACCATGTTGTCTTCTTCATTTTTGCCTGCCGGTGCGTCTTCTCCTGCTCAGTACTTTTCTTCCCTCCCTCACCAACAATGAACTGATCTAGCACCGCTTGCAGAAGAAAAAGTTTCTGGTGATTCCCATGCCGGTGGTTCCTTCAGATGGATCTAAGGCTCCTTTCACATGGCCAAACCCCGCATGGACGTGATTGTGTCCATTCACATGGAACGGGCACGGCCCGGCCGCCCGGTTGCAGCCTGCTATCACCACTGGAAGGGATGGCTGCCGGACTGTGGCCATCCCCACCATTCTAAACTTCTGTGTGTGGCACGACATCTTGGCCCGTGCGTGGTGTCGCCGCCTGGCAGAAGCCGGAGCATGTGAAAGCAGCCTTAGGTTGTCTATTACAATGGTGACTAATCTAGGAGAGTAGACTCCTGGGGGCACTCCCTCCTCTTCAGCCAGGCACAACTCTATAGGGTACATCTACACCTTGGCACCTATGGTTTTACTTGTGCCAGCATACCCTGACAGTCATGGCTACAGTATGTTGACACAATACTACAGTGGACTGTGTCATGTGCTATTACCTGTTACAGATGTCCACAAAGAATAACTGGGGATGGGATTTGGACATAACATGATTTAAAGATTTGTACTTGTTTGGCAATGTTTGTCCCTATATTTTTGAAGAAGTTAATTTCTTAGCCACTCCCCTATTTCCACCCCCCCCCCACCCCCCACCCCCCCTTGAGACAGGGCCCTCTTAACATATAGGTTCAGTGGGCAGCTGCCTAAGGGGCCCCCTAATTCTAAGGGACTATGAGCTGGGGGAGAATGGGTTGTGGGCTTCTGGGTACCTGAGCTTCTTGGTAGGCAGTAGAGAATTCTGCCTGGTCCACATGATTGTGATTTACACACAAACAGAGAGACCAGGCAGCATCCTTCCTGCTTCCCAGCCTGCAGCCAGTCAGTGAATGGCTGTCAGAATGCTGCTTGGTGGGTGGCTGGAGCTATGCACCAATCAGAGTGTGGATAGCCATTAACTGTATTGAAGCAAGTGGAGCGATGGCGTGGTAGCACAGAAGGGGAGTGTTATGATTTTTTGTTTACATTTTTTCTTGTGAATGGGTGTGGAGGGGCACCAAATATATACAGTAACTCTGCCCGAAGCCTCCAATGCTGTTAAGACGGCCCGCCTTGAGATGCAGGCTGTAGAAGTCTCACTCATTGCACCTTTTTGAACTTCTGAAAGTGCAAGGTTATTAAAAATCACGAACTCCCACCCCCCACCTCCCCTCTCTGCAGGCATCACATTTTCTTCTTATGTACATAAAGGGGTCTATTTACTAATCTTTTGTGTGAGATAAAGTATCAGCCAATCAGCTTCTAAGTACAGCATGTGTTTAAGAAATGACAAGAGCTGATCTGTTGATACTTTATCTCCCTCCACATTATCTCTCTCCAAAACTTTGTAAATAGACTCTGCACACATAACCACACATCTTATGGTCAGTACCACCTTAACATCGGCCAGTGAAGCATACTTGCCAACTACTTGTCTAATCTAGTCCAAGTCTGCTTGCCTGGGGGTGGGGCAGGATGTAGTGAAGTAGGGAAAGGGGCCGGACGGAGGTTAAACTTTAAAAAGGGTGTGGTGGCGGGTCATCCACTATTCAGATTGGCCACTTTAAAGGCTAAATGGGCGGACAGGAATAGGGAAGCCATGACAAATCGGGAAGCTTGCCTGTCCCTCCGGGGGGCCCTCCATGCTTATTCCAGTGAGGGTAAGCAAGTATGCTGTGAAGCACATTTCATGAGTTTGTGCACCCAGTGAAATCCAGAGATATAAAGGGGTCTATTTACTAAGCATTGGAGAGTAGAAACATCTATTTTAATTTCCAGAAAGAGCAAGATAATTAGCAAAATCATTTACATATTCCGTAGGCAACTGACCCGCAAGGGGCCTTATTCAGTTAGGAGCAAATAAGGGGCAAGAAATAGGGAGCAGTTTGTGCCTCAGTAAAATCATGTTTTCAAAGAAGAGGGGCAGATGTAACATGCAGAGAGATGTAGAACAGAGAAGCTTGTGTGGGCTGTATGTAAAAGCAGCTCGTATTTCCACTACATGCAAAAAAAAAAAAGGGATTTATGTCATACTGTAGGTGCAAATTGCACCTCTTTTGCCCCTTTTTATTTTGCCCTTAACTATGCATTAGGAACATGATCTCTTCTCACTGCAGGAGCAATTCAAAGGAAAAAATATTTATTTATTTATTTTTTATTATTTTATTTATTGTTGTTTACATTTTAGGTGACGGCATTGAACCAGAATTTATAAAGTCCAAAAATGTTTAAAAAAAAATTCAAAAATATTTGAAAAATGTGTATAAGAATTGTTATAAATAACTTCAAAAGGCGTAAAAACCAAATTGTCCATTTGTTTGCGCGTTTGTGTTGTCTTACCAGCATGGCATGCGCACAAAGAGAATGAAGAAGAAGCCGTTCTGTGAGACGAGCCAGATGCAGCGATTTAAGCAATGGCAGTGTATAGATCAGTGGCTATGTACTCAGGTCCCTCACCAACCCTCTCTCGGAGTTAATACTCCAGCACACACAATGCTACCGAAGGTGATTATCTCTGCTAGCATAATTCCTTCGTAACATCTGCTTTCGCCCATAACACTCCACTAATTTTACCCTCATTTCATTACACATAATTTTCTTTCAACACAATCTACATGTATTAAGTGGTAATGACTTTCCAGTTAAGAGCAAATCGACGCCGAGGGACCCCCTCCCAGTTGCCTGCCGTGCCTGTCTCCGGCTATTAAAGATAAATTTGGTGCTTCGAAAAGCTGCAGTAAGCCAATCAATCAATTAAGCGTTTAGGACATATATTATCAAATTGCAGCCTGATTTTCTTGGTATGATTTTAAGATTCAGAAATTGAGATCCGTCAAGCGTGACAGGGTACAGATGCAAAGATATTGAGTATTGGTGCTTTGCATCCCTGTAAATATGCGTGTGAAATATGTGACGCGCCGGCTGAGGAATGTATGCGAAATATATGTAGCGAAATTGGATTTAAATTATCTGGGGCTGCCGGTAATTGTATTAATATTGAACAATAACTCTTTGGAATTGTGTCGAGAGGCTTTCGCAACAAGACCCAGAGAAAAATAAATATTTAACCTAGAGGTGGAACGGGAAATGTTTTTATGTAATTTGTGCTAGTTAAGGTGGCCCAGTGACATTCTCCTTCAGTGCCCAGGCCTAATCGAGGGTCATGGGTTCACAGCTCGACAGACCCCCCCTTACATCTCAGCTTCTGTTAACGATCGCACTGACTACACCCCCCTTCATAACTGCTCCTTGGGGTGCACAGCTTCACAGCACCATAACTACTATTTTTAATGTAATGTTTTGAGGAGACCTGGCCACACCCCCTTCTTTTAGGACACGCCCCCTCACTACCCGGGCCCAGCCATGATGTCTACAACCCTGCTCTCCTTGGGGAGAACCCAAGGACTTAGGGTCTGTGTCAGACGTGAACGCAGCAGCCAGCATTTGGTTAAAACACCTCCCCACTAGAGTAAAATCCCGCCTTGGCGGTGGGGTAGGATGTAGTGCTGTGCTACCCATCCATTCAAAAATCCAATAGCCATCGGAACAGGTTTACCATCTGGGTGTGGATCGTTTTATCGACCATGGTTAGGTTGACAGTCATAAGGTCAACACCGTTGGGTCAACAGGTGGGAAGGTCAACAGGGTTTAGGTCGACATATGTGTTAAGTCGTTAGGTCGACATGGGGTTTTTCACTGTTTTTTTTTACCCGAATGTCGACACAGTCGACATGGACACAGTTGGAAGTCACCACGCCCTAGTGGATGGTAGGGCATGAAATACCACCTGTCGGCACATGTCGGCTCAAAAAATAGTGAAAAAACCCATGTCGACCGAATACGACCATATCACAACCATCTAATCTTTTACACTGGACACCAGTCATCGCAGGCGCAGGCGGTATGATCGATTTATTGGCAAAATGCTTAAACAATCATACGCACTATACAAACAATCAGGCCGTTCACTCGATTATTGCCAAATCCAGACAATAATTGTATAGTGCGGCAGCCCCTTGTATAGTGTGTACCTAGAATAAGCCAGAAGAAAGTGAGGCACAAAATACACACTTTAAACAACTATAATCCTACACCATGGCTGCCACTGGAACATGTGGGGCTCAGTACATGTTATACAGGAAGGGCCCCATCCACAATACCCATTACTGGTACGGTGTATGCAGCATTGTGGAACCGGATGACTGAGGTCCGGAGTAAGTGCACCTTATGATGCTCCAAGAGGGTTGTCCTAATTGGTTCGGTCCCCTGCATGTTCACACGGGGGACCGATGTTGTGTGAGCGGGACAGCAAACTACATGTTCGCTGTCCCGCTCACACCTAGCAATGTGGGAGGGGGCATGGGGCGACGGCGGGGGGCATAGCCCATGGGAACGCCCAGCATTTTATGAGTGTTCCCAAGAAAACATTGGGCATTCCCATGGCAATAGCTGGTGACACAAGTGCGGGGGCTGGGCAGCTGACGTCAGCGGATGACAGCTACCCGCTCACTTCCCGCACAGGACCCTCGCAGGTCTGAGACACCATAAAGGTGTCTCAGATCTGCGAGCACTGGAGAAATCATTCGATGGTCGCCGACTATCAAATGATTTCTCTCCCATAGTGTATTCCTCACAAAATGGCCACCACCTTACAGCAGACAGTTACTAAGGATGGTGGAGGAGGCTGCCACCAATCACAGGGCAGTGTGAATACCAAAAAGCTTGTAGGGAGCTTATACAGTACCTCATCCTTACCCATTTACGTTATGCCCACTGTAATTGTGCCCCTTACACATTGATATCACCGTAATAGATCCCCTTAAACATTGTGCCCATTGAAGTAGTGCCTCTTACACATTATGCCCACCGTAGAAATTACTCTTACACATTATGCCCACTGTTGTAGTGTCTCTTACATATTATGTCCACCATAGAACTGCCTCTTACATATTATGCCCACAGTTGTAGTGCCCCATACACATTATGGGCCTTATTCTGGTTGGAGCGGCCGGGCCGTACGCGTACGTCCCGGGGTTTTTCATGATCTGCGCATGTGCAGATACGCTAATGCGCCGGCGCGAACACTCCACAACGCTTACGGCCGGTGTCTCAACGTGCGAAAAAACCTGTACGCGAGCGTACGGGTAATGGGGCGGCATAGGGGCGTGTTGATGGGAGCGGCCGAAATAATGAGGGAAAATGGGCGTAAATATGGGCGTACACGGGGGTGTGCACCAAAAATGAGCGGTGCTACTACCGCACGATCGACTAAGGCACCGTTCATTTCGGACACCAAACAGGCGGCCGCCAACCGCCAGCTCAAACCACCCCTACAGATACCGCATGCCAGCGTGCGCCTGAGTTGGCTAATTTACGCTGATTACTACTCAAACACATACACCTGAATGTAATAAGCAATGCTGCAGTCTATTAAGTCCAAAGCATGATTTCACTACCTGCAAGCCACACACACAGCACGCAAACACATTGGAAGCTTATGTTTTTATACTTCTCCACATTTAAAGGTTTGTTTAATTTAAGGTAAGAATCTTTTTATACGCTAAGGTAGGTATTTGCTAAACAGTTAGACACATTCACTACGTGCTTTCATAGACTTTACGCAGTAGCACACTCAATCTACACAAGTCGACATGTGTCAACGTGTTCACTCTAATACTAACATAGGTTTTGTATTTAGGATACAATAACATAAACCACATCTAACACCTACAAAGGATGTTTCAGCAATGTTTGAAGCCCATGACCACTATTTTCCACACAATCTTTGTATAGTACCCAAAATAATGACCTGTACCACTATCTCATCTGCTATGATTTGGATTTGACTACACTCTGGATGTAAGATGCCACCAATCACATTATTGCACTCTCATCTCTCTAACAAAGGATTCCTACATCTGCTTATGACACTGTCAAATCATATATATTTAAAAAGTTATGCATGTTTGTTCACAAGCTAATTTATCATGTTTGGCCCATTCACACATCTTTTTTTAGGGAGGACACATATGCATTCCTACACAAATGTACCTTTTCACCCTTGTTTGTCTGCCTCACCCACTCCATGAGGAAAGCATTGTTCTGGACCTGCTTTTACCTACTACTGTAGGAGCTACCTCACCTGCACACAAACTGCTTTCTCACCTATTAAGTTGCTCTGCACATGTGCTGACACAAACTAATTAGCAGGGAAAAGTTGGATAGGAACATGGGAATGGCCATGGAGAGGGTTACACATGGGAAACTTCGACCACACTTCAACAAATGTTCAAAAATACCCTGGTCAGTAAGTACACATAAATCTAGTATTTGTTTCACACAAGAAATGACACATACCACAATTTAGATTTAATTTGTAAAATAAATTTATTTGCTGTTCAGCATCACAGCTTGACACTTTAATGTGAGAAATCAAATAAACAAATAAAATAGACACATAAATAATAAAACAGCCAGAACAAGAGGTTGCATATCTCCAAACATGTGTTACCCTGCAAATGCAATGGTGAAAGAAATGGGGACACCAGAATACGTACTGCAACAACCAGGGTGAATACTAAGCAAGATACACACCACCAAAAAAAAATTTCCTGCATTTGTAGAGGTCAAAATACGAACTTTCATGCCCATGGCACGCAAATGGATCGATGTCCAACTCAGGAAGCGGATGTCCAGTGCAATTTAAACCTTTGGCCTCCAACCACAGAGGAAGTGAACCAGGTCTCATTTGGGCCCTTTTTTGCCCCTTTTAGATGGGGCCTTGGGGACAGGGGCCTTTGGCTCAGCTGGCTTTCGGCGTCTTCCCCTAGTCGACACAGGAGGGTCAGCCGAGGTGGAAGGTTGGGGAGCAGCTTGGGGTGGGGCAGCAGATGGGGGATTGTCCCTTAGGGACCTGGCGGTGGACAGCTGCTCCGCAAGAAGTTCATTCTGGCGGCTGAGGTGTTGGCCAATGCTTAGCATGCCAGCCGCCAGAGTTTCATTAATGCGGTTCAAGGCCTCAACCTGCACCTGGTTTGTGGCCTTCCACTCCGCCAGAAAATCCGCCACCTGCTGCTGACGGATCGCAGCATCCACCCCTTGCTGCTCGATCCTGTCCAGCGTCACCAACAGGCTCTCAGTCCATGTTTCCTGTGGCTGGGGCTGGGGGCGACGTGTTGGTGGAGGCTGGACCACTTGCTCCACCTGTGGCTCTGCAGAGGAAGATGCTGCCGGTACATACTGTGTTTCTGCTTCTTCTAGGATAAGAATTGAAAACAATGTCACCATCACATACGCAATAAAAAATATCTTTCTAAATACAATGCATTACTGTGACTTACCATCAAAAGCAGCAGCAAAGACCTCCGCCGGGAGCTCACTGTCCATATTGGAGATCCCCCTGATCTCCCCCACATCAATCACGTCACAGGAGTCCAGCTCCAGGGGGGTATACTCCAAATGGTCAGGCATAGGACCTCTCCCGGTGGACATGCTGTGGTTGTACCGGTCAGTCATCTTCTTCTTCAGTGCACTTTTGAAGTCAGTCCACCTACAAGTTTAAAAATACAAATATCACCATGAGATATGTGCACCACTGTGCTACGTGTAGGGTTACCACCTAGTCCCTTTAATTCCGGACACATGTTACTTACACAGGTTCTGTGGCAGTTTAAAATTAGGTGAAGTGGAGTCTTGAAGTCAGCCAGCCACAGAACCTGTGTAATTAATATGTGTCCGGAATTAAAGGCTCTATGTGGTACCCCTAGCTACGTGACATTTGCTAATGTGGGTGATCTTATGTTTTTTTGCCATATGTGTCCCACACACACATTCATGTCTCAATTAGGAGGCATTTCAGTGTCTCATCTCATTCATTAGGCCACTAAATGCACATACATACATCACTATGCAGAAATGACATCATCCATGGCCAAATTAGGCACCTCCACCTGGTGTGAAACTACACATTTCACCATAGCTTGACAATGTGGTTATTATGGAGTAATTTAACTATGGAATGGCATACTGGGATGTGTAGTTTTTCACCAGCTACATGTGCACAGTTTGCTCATTCTTGTTTCAGTAGCATCATATGGAACATGTTACAACAACTCTTTCAAAAACACACTTTCTCTTGTCCCATCACATACTTCACATGAGCAGAACTGTGCCCATAACCTCACATCACACCAATGGTGCATGTTTCATATATCAATGTGGGTTATTAGACATGGTTGTGTTCACATGTGACATTGAAGTGTAGCACTATCTACAAACACACCTTTCTATTAGTCTCAAAACATACATGTAACATATGTACACACATATGACATTATCAGGGGGACAAAGACCAGGGCAATTTTTCAGCAGTCTCCAGCAGGAACTGAGGCCCTTATTCTAGTTCACTCTTTCTGCCCAAATATTTCTTAGATGGACAAAACCATGTGCACTGCAGGTGAGGCAGGTGTAAAACCCCACCCAAATCTGATTATCTCTGCACAAGTAACACCTGCCTCACCTGCAGTGCACATGGTTTGGTCCATCTAAGAAATATTTGGCCAGAAAGAGTGAACTAGAATAAGGGCCTCAGTTCCTGCTGGAGACTGCTGAAAAATTGCCCTGACAAACACACTAACCTTTTCTTCACCGCGTCCCAAGTTCTGACCACTGGTGCCACCTGGTTCACTTCCTCTGTGATCTTGTCCCAAAGGTTTCTCCTTGCACTGGCACCCGGCTTCCTGGTTGCCAATTCAATCCATTCGCGTGCCCTGGGCACTAGAATTCGCATTTCGGCCTCTACAAATGCAGGGTTTCTCTTTCTGGTGGTGGTATCCTGCTCAGTCCTCACCCTCGATGTTGCAGCACGTTTTCTGGTGGCCCCAGTTCTCTCACCATGCACCTGCTGGGTCACACCTGTTTGGAGAGATGCAACCTCTTGTTCTGGCTGGTTGCTTGGCCCTTGTGGAGCTGGTGGAGGTTCACCAGGGCCTGTTACTGAGGGGCCCGCTTGATCTTGCAGGCTACTCCTCTCTTGGGCCCTCCTTCTCCGCTCCTGTTCCCTCTTCTGTAATGCTTCAAGCAGGGATTCTGCTTGTGCTCTCTGCAGAGCGTCCTCTGCTGCTGAATCGTCAGAGTCAGACATGTTTGCAGCAATTGTGGCCTGCATCTGACTGAATATTTATATGTTAATTTCCCGCCATGAACAAGGGGGCGTATATTTTTCCACGCAATATAGATGCAAATTTACGCCGATATTTCCCGCGATAATTGCCGCTTAAATTACGCAGGTCTCAACGCACCTGACCAAACACCTGAATATGCACATACACAGGTTGTGGAGCATTGTGCTACATCGTGAAATGTGGGCACCTGTCATTCCAATGACGAGTGTTGTCAGCTGGTATCTGTTGGAGTTCGTGTATGCTTTGTGAGTCACATTTCAAAACATCACGTTATAATGCTTTCCTTACATATGTAATGTGTATGAAATTGTCATACAGCAACATGTTGCATCGTGCCCCCTTTAAGCAGCGTAGTTATAAGTAGAGGGTTGCGTGTATTATTTTCCGCACACTGTAAATACAGTACTTCTCTGTTCATTGAATGCATGCTGTTGGTTGTGGTGTGTGTATATCGGAACGGTCCGCGTAAGTTTCTATTCGCATCCAGTTTGTTAATGTAAGAGGGATTAATAAAGTTAATACCAAACAAACAATTTTTTCGACCAATCAGCAAGCACCAAAAGTGATATATGTACCTGCAATTAATAACTGCGCCATTGCCAATATGACTTGTCCTCGAGCTAGGCCCTTTTCCACCTCAGAGCTTTTGGCCCTGGTGGAAGTGATGGACCGTCACCTGGGGCCCAGGGGCCCATATGTCAGTAATGCCGACAAGCGGCGGGCGTATACTGCTGCCCGCCGCCTCATCTTCTCTACGACCGGCGTCCGCAGAAGCCTGGGGCAGGTTGAGCGGCGCTGGTCAGACCTGCGCCGGCGGCAGCCGGTTCTTCTCAGCAGCCTTCGCCGCCATATTGCCCGATGTAAGTTTTGATTACTAGTATGTCAGCGTTTTTTAGCAATGTTTTGTGTACTTTTTATAAATATGTTTCTGAGTATGGGGGTGTATGGGGGTGTATATGGGGGGTATATGGGGGGTATATGGGGGGTATATGGGGGGTATATGGGTGTATATGGGTGTATATGGGTGTATGGGGGTGTATATGGGGGTGTATATGGGGGTGTATATGGGGGGTATATGGGTGTATATGGGTGTATATGGGTGTATGGGGGTGTATATGGGGGTGTATATAGGGGGTATATGGGGGGTATATGGGTGTATATGGGTGTATATGGGTGTATATGGGTGTATGGGGGTGTATATGGGGGTGTATATGGGGGGTATATGGGGGGTATATGGGGGGTATATGGGTGTATATGGGTGTATATGGGTGTATGGGGGTGTATATGGGGGTGTATATGGGGGGTATATGGGGGGTACAGTATATGGGGGTATAGGGGGGGGGTTTAAGTAGTTGATCAGTTTTTGGGTGTAGGATATCAAATAGTTTGCAGGATAAATGTCTGAAATATCACAGCAATGATAATTTTGAAGGTTATGAGCATGACTAATGTGAATTTTTCTCTACCCCTTTTTTATGAAACCCAATCTTCGATTTCTATGCCATCAACATGAACATTTCAGCACGGGCAAGGGCACGTATGGAAGCCCGGGAGCAGGCAGCCCGGGACCAGGCAGCCCGGGACCAGGCAGCCCGGGACCAGGCAGCCCTGGAGGAGGAAGAGGAGGAGGAGGAAGAAGAGGAGGAGGAAGAGGAGGAGGAGGAGGAGAAGAAAGAGGAGGAGGAAGAGGAGGAGGAGGAAGAAGAGGAGGAGGAGGAGAAGAAAGAGGAGGAGGAAGAGGAGGAGGAGGAAGAAGAGGAGAAGGAAGAAGAGGAGACACTGGGTGCAGTTTGGACCCACACCATTTCCCCATCCCCTTCCCCCTCCACAACCCCCACCCCCTCCACAACCCCCACCCCCTCCACAACCCCCACCCCCTCCACAACCCCCTCCCCAACCCACACCCCCTCCCCAACACTGAAGACAATGGGTGCAGTTTGGACCCACACCATTTCCCCATCCCCTTCCCCCTCCACAACCCCCACCCCCTCCACAACCCCCACCCCCTCCACAACCCCCACCCCCCCCCCTCCCCACCCCATTTCCTACCCCCCTACACTTCTCCACCACCCACCCCCAAACCTCTCCACTCCCCAGTCACACCCACTACCTCGGTCCAAACTCCAGGACCATCCTCCTTGCTCCTGCCCCCCCCAACCACTGCACAGCCAACCAGCGGCGCCCAGGATGGCTCAAGTAGCCGTAAGTAAATAATGTGTCTAATGTTGACCTACACATTTCTACACATAAACAATCACAACAACCACATATGTGTATCCAACATCAACATTAGTTGCAACATATCACTGCAGGCCGACCATGAGGTGTGTCCTGTCCTTCTCCAGGAACAAGGCTCCCCTTGGTGGTTTTTTTGAGTGTGGCCATGCCTCACCCCTTGAATAATTGACATAACAGTACATCCAATGAGATATCCGACATTAGTGGTGTGGTAGTTATGTGGCTCCAGGTGTTGGGTAACTCCAGTTCCCAGCATGATGTGCAACACAGGGCCGGATTATAATGGAGGCGCAAGGGGTCAGTGCCCCTGGGACCCCCTCTAGCTAGGGGCCCCCTGTGGTTGTCATTTTTTTTTTTAAAAGAAAATGTTTAAGTTATGTTTTTTTTTTTTAGCTAAATGTTTTGGGCATGGGTGGGGTAGTGCTGCAGCTTCACCTATCTGCCAATGTGACAATGATTTATGGTGCTGAGCATCGGGAGGCAAGGCACACTGATTGCACAAGTGTGCAGTGCATTTCTGGGAGTTGACTAAGTCCCATGACACTTTGCACCAGAGGACAGAGGCTGAGAAGTTTGTGCTGAGCTCTGATTGGTGGAGCTCATTACATGCTTCTCAGGTCCATGGAGAACAACAGCAGCAGCAGCTTAGTCATAGGAGGGTTTTTAATCAGAGGCAGCACTAGGACTGTGAGGTCTCCTCCAGAGTAAGGGGCAGAGGGACAAACACAGGCTTTTCATGTGGTGTGCGTATATATATATATATGGTGTCTATTATTATTCCGAGTGCCGCCAACCCCCTGTCTATATATATATATATATATATATATATATATATATATATATATATATATATATATATCCCCTGCAGGTAACCATTGACCAAGTTTATTCTGCCTTTACTCTATGTTTTGACAGTATAATATTCGCCCATGCAGTGTGCGGCCAGTAATGACAAGTGCAAGGGGGCCCCCCGCTCTAAAGTACCCCGGGCCCCCCAAAGGCTTAATCTGCCACTGGTGCAACTTAAATGTAGAGATTGTTTTGGTAATAGTGTGTGAGGCCATGCGGATGCATGCTTTACAAACATAGCTGTAGGCCTATAATTTGTACAGCAATGTTCTAAATTTAAAATAGTAAGGAGTGCTTAAGCCACAACAATGTCATAACCCTTAAATAGCACAGGCTAATTGTGAGGTTAGAGGACAGTCCCCCAAAAACAAAGTACCAATTGGGATACAGCATACATTCATTGATGAAGGAGTAATTGAATTAATGTTATTTACTATGTACAGTATGTGTGTGTTAACATATTTTTTTTTAGTACTGTGTTTACAGCAGACCCATCTTCAATGTAGTTTCTAAATGTATGTGGCCTTCACACATAACTCTGAACTTTTTATTATGTACAAATACAACAAACATTTGTGTATGTTATATATTAATTTTTTGTTTTATCCCTTCATTACAGACACTGAACAGCAGCAGGAGGAGGTGGCAGCCCTCATGCGGGAAATCATGCTGACCCTTGTGTACCTCCAGCTCCTTTTTGGCCTTCTGGAGGCCCGCCTTTAATTTTTTATTTATCCCCCCCCCTTTTTATTTTTGTATCAAATAAAAGTTTGATTACAGTTCGAAATTGCCTGTGTTTTTAATAATAAATATGTTAGAGGGCGTGTAAGGGTAGGTACATACAGATGTGTACTGTAAGTTATACTTGTAATTTGAGGTGAGGGGTAATGATTGATGTGTGAATGTGTGTGTTTTTGAGTAAAATAACACATAGTGAAAATGCATGAATGTTTAATGTTGTTCGATTAAAACATCACACATAACATCAGGGTAGGTATACATGTTACACATTTTGGACAAAGTAATTACGTACATAATTTAGTACATATACAGAAACACCAACATAACTTGATTTAAAAGTAACAGCAATATGGGGACACATAGATAGTGATTAAAATGCCACATTAGAACATAACAAATATACATGTAATGTGGGTTCAAATGTAGTTTTATTAGGTCTTTATTAAGGTAGACAATTGAGTTAATAGAAAACAATAAGTGAATAACAAATAGATTAATTAATCAATTGTCAGATTAGTAGTTGAGAGGCAAGATTTGCAGGTCCATATATGTGAAGGGTATGCCAGCGTGCACGGACGTACGCTCACTCTCATGAGCGGTGACATAAGCTGAGTTTTCCATTGAAAACAATAGGGACCCGTCCGTGCAAGCTGGCGTACGCTCAGATCTCCGCAAGAAGTCGGTGGGGAGACGGAGGAAAGACGGCCGTACACGGCGCCGTACGCTCAGTTGTACGCCTGTTGTCGGAGTGCAAGGGCTGGCCCGTCCGCGTACGTTGCCGTACGCTCATTTGTATGCCACTCCCCTTCTACGGTATTTCTGCACGTACGTAAGCGGCTGATTTGTGGGTGGACTTAACCCTAACGGCCGCGTACGGCTAGCGTGCGGTAATGGCGAACGTACGCACGTTTGGCCGCTCCGATCAGAATAACCTCCTATGTCCCGACAGCAAATACTTCTCTTGCGTGTATTGTACTGTGAAGAAACATATATATATATATATATATATATATATATATATATATTTATTATATATATATATATATATATATATATATATATATATATATATATTAGATATATAGTATACTGGGTATGTGTGTCACCTGACCATTTTGCTAATTATCCTATATATAACGTTGCCTTTAAACTTTGCACAAGCAAGATAACTTTCTTCAGTTTATTTTTTCCCGTGCCTATATATTATGCATTCAGGTTTTAGATGAAATAATATAAAGTTATCATCTTTGGATTCCCTCTGTATTTCTTCTGCATTGTAAAGTATCCATCCTGCGCCACCCTTCGTCTTGTGCTGCCCCCCACCCCCATCCTCCGCTCAGTCGCGAGCGTTCCATCTGGTCCACGTTTGTTCAGAAGTCATTTCTCTGTCAATCTCTCCTGCCACATTAAAATCTGTCATTACTATTGCATTGCAGGCCGGCTCCTGAGACTTCCCTCACTATTTTATTGTTCTGCTGCCTCCTTTATTCCCTGCTACAGCAGACAAGTAAGAATAAAGGTTTGTTGTTGCAGCATGGCCGGAAGGAAGGAAGAAGGCATACATCTGTTAAGGTATTGCCTTCTCCAACCAGGGATTAAGGTGTTTTACTGCGCTCACCGCACAGGAGTCACACTGAATACATTTCTCCGTAAAACAGAAAAATCAGGGCACACGCTTTTTTTTTTGTTCCTGCTGATTTTTTTTTACCAGTAGCTCGTTTTCATTTTTTATTTTCTAACACAACCTAGATAATTAAGCGCCCGACTTCGTCAGCATTCCCAGAAAGAATTCTGACTTCGAAAAATGTACATATTTGAATGATTAACAGATGGACGCATGAAAAAAAAAATCCAAATGATTTTTTGTGCCGCTCGCAAATGGGGTTAGGTCAGAAGAAACGGGATGTGATTCCAGAGCGCGTTGGTCCGTGGACCGCGTCAGCTCACCGTGCCCCGTGCGCGGGGATTGTGAGCCTTGTCGTAACACCAAGCAACGGTTCAACTAAAATATGCTACTGAGCGGCTGTAAGCTGCAAAGTGCGCTCTAGAGGTGACTGAGCGCTCTCCCTCACTCTCTCACTTTTTCTTTCTCTAGAGAGAGAAGCAGCATCTTGAGTCAGCTTTTAAAGAGACATCCTCTGTCTCACATCCTCATATGGGGCCTGATTCAGCATGCCGCCCAGCCGAATATCCCCCCCCCCCCCCGCCGCCGAATCCCCTCGGCGAGGGGATGTATGCAAACACATCCCCTCGCATGTGGCCAAAGTGGAGAGAAATCTTTCGATGGTCGCCAGGGGCGGATTGGCCCACCAGGAAACCGGGCCCTTTCCCGGTGGGCCAGCCCCCAAAAGGGGCCGGCCGCGATCCCCCCTGGGCTGGGCCGCAGCCGCAGCACTGTGCCCAAATCCAAAATGGCCATGGGAGGCTGCTGCGCATGCGCGCACAGCACCTCCCAAGGCCTTCAAGTGGCACAGCACCAGTCTCCCAGAAAGAATCAGCAGTAGGTTAGCCGACCCCAAAGACCCCCCAGCACGCATTACATACCAGCGCCCTATGCGCGCGTTACATACCGCCACCCCCCCATGCGCACGCGCATTACATACCGCCACCACACTGCCACCCCCACGCATTACATACGCCCCCCCCCCGCTCCCGGAGTGAAGACCCAATCCACCCCTTATGGTCGCCAACTATCAAATTATTTCTCCCCCCTTCGGAAATAAAACTCAGTCTGAACTGACTTTTATTCCCATCGGTGCCCGCCGAAGAGAGAGCGGGAGCTGATACAGTATGTGCAGGCATCGGCCCGTAAAACAATGGGCGTTCCCCTGCTCCGGCTCATCCGTGTCCGTGCAAACCCCCCACTATCGGCTCCCAGCGCGAATACGATGAGGATCAATATACGATGTGGTAATGGTTAGAACATTTTCATTTTTGTCTAAAAGGAGATTTTGTGGCGTGGATGGAAAGGTCGACGGTGTCTAGGTCGGCAAGCAAAAAAGTCAACATTGACAAAATGTTGACACAAGCAAAAGGGCGACTTGGAAAAAAGGTCAAAACATGAAAAGGTCGATGTGAGGTTTTTCTTTAATATTTCAAGTCAATGTCGACACCTGTTGACCCCCAATAAGTGCACTCGGCACACTTTACTGCTCACAATATTAATGGATTAATGGATATTAAAATATGAAAAAGTCCAAAAATTCAAGAAAAAGAAGTGAAAAAAGCATGTCGAGCTTTCATGTCCACCTTTTGATTGTTTAGTCCTTTTGGCAATGTTGACCGTTTATATGTGGCAGTTGACCCTTTGCATGTTGACATTTTGACTGGCGACCTGGATGTCGTAGTCCTAGCAACGGGATATCATGATATTCCTAGTCATTGTTGTCACACAGTAAAGGCTGCATGGGCCTTGTGAGAAGCAGAGGGGGTGTGGCCAGTGCCACGTGGGTGTAGCCAGTGCCATGTGGGCGTGTACACTGCACTATCAGCCCCGCTTTAGTAACATTGCATCATTTAGTGAGGAGAATAAAAATACCATTTTACTACCTACTATATGGCTTAAAAACCATATGTAAACACAAGCAGTGTCAGCATTTCAATGGTCGACACATGAAAAGGTCGACATAAATTTTTAACAATTTTTTGAAATGTTATCATACTTTGCCTTCCACGTGGACTACGACAGGGACCGGTAAAGTGTGACTTGTGATTGGTAGAGGAGAGGGGCTCATAGGAGCAACAACATATCGCAATATACATACAGGTACCTCAACAGAATATAGAATGTGGTAATTACTTTTTTTTTTTTTCAGGCTGAATAAAATGACGTCGCTACCATGACAACCACAGTACCATGATGTTGTGAGCAAGGCTTATTTCCAAGGCCACTCTGAGCTCTGTCTGCTCTTTGACATCCTCTTCATTCCTCTCCAACTCTACCATCGCATGATACTGTATGCTACTAGCTGTAATTGTGTGTGTGTGTGTGTGCTCGTGTGTGTATTTATGTCTGTGGGACTGAGTGGTGGTTATACTTGTTTAGCCTCCAGAGGGATTTTGAAAGAAGATAATAGTTAAGAGGATAGATTAAAACAAATGACAAACAGATCAATCCTTAAAGACAATCAGCGCTTGATTCAACTTTCTACGCAAGCCTGACAATGGACCTTATTCTGATTGACTCAACTTGTGAGTCCATCAGACGACGCCCACTCACCACAATACCGGCTCCCCCCACCCCCTCCGCACACACGACCCCGCGCATGGCTGCAAATAGATGATTTACATAATCATTAATTCGCAGGCGGGGAGAAATCAACAGAATGTTCGCCGTGGGTGCACACACCCTGCGACTGCACATGCACAGAAATGCATCTGCGCACAACATTGGTCCTCCATGCGAAGGCACAGAGGACCGAATGGATCTGAATAAGGTCCAATATGCGTCCATGTCCGATTTTGAGAAATCCACGCATGTACAGATCTCTGTGCGCAATATTCAGCGTTGTGCCCGCAACAAGTGGCTTGACGTATAATGGTGGGATGGTGGCACAAACAGGGATTCTTTAAGAAAACAGGGGTGTGCACCTTATGTAGAACCCCGTGGCTGAGTCGCGCGGTAGAGCAGCCCTACTTATGCGCACAATTTAATCATATCTTGTTTTTCTTTATAATGTGTTGGCTCAGCAGGACACTAACACAAACAAGGAATCATCTCGATTTAAGGGCAAAAAAAAACTTAATTATAAAAATAAGACAGGTGTTATTTAACTCCGGAGATGAACTAATGTATATAAATGAGATCGAGCCGCCTACACGCAACCTGTCACCTTCACGTTTTGCTGACTGCCTCTCACCACTGTTGTACAACAGCTCGGAACTGATCACTTATTTTTATTCCTCGCCAGCCGGCGTCTTACCGCCCACACTCAGCGCTCGCCCTCCTTGCCGTCGCGCACAACCAGCCTTAGGTGGTTATTCTGGTTGATTCGCATCCTTGCGAGTCAACCTAACCCCGCCTTGCGAATGGTGGTACGCCGGCCCCCCATTCGCAAGGCGCGTTCCTTCGCACTGGCTGCGAGTGGATGTTTTGCATAGACTTCCATTCACAGCCTGCAGGGAAATGCCCACATCATTCAATGTTTGCCAACCATGGATGTGGAACATGCACACATGTAAGTGTGGTCTGAGGCACCCTCCGGTGATGTCAGCTGCCTGTCCCGTCTGCCACGTCATGGCCTCAACTGGGCGTTCACATATGCTAATGAGGCAACCAGCTGCTCCATGCCCCTCTCCACCTCCCGCCCACAGTCCTGGGTGTGTGCACCCAGCGATCTGTGTATTTGCACCGGGTGCACGCACGTTGCTTATGCACATCCGCAGTAACAAAACATCGGTCCCTGTGCGAACAAACAGCAGTTGCGAACGGTCCTGAATTAGGTCCTTAAGACCGACCGTTTTCGCTACAACTAAACTGCGACCCTTGCTATTTGAATAGCGGGTGAACCTCAAAAAACCTGGTGTTTGTTTATTCGTTCCTATTCTGAAATCAACAGGTTTTAAGAACGCCCCGAGCCTTAATACCCTTTGTAACATTATCCTTTTTGTATAAGCAGATTTCACATTCATGCAAATAAAAGTTTGGTGTAAATATAATTTTTGCAGCGTGAATATCAGGAGGTCAATTGCTGCAAGGGTAATTACTTATGCAGATCGGCTTCTGCGTTCTAAAGGTGTTTTTCCGAAACCTCTGGAGGCTGTTGTGAACAGTGGTTGTTTATCTGCGAGGCGCAATGGTGTCCTGTAGGGCATATTAAAGACCATGAAATAATGATGAAGCAGAGGGGTAATTAAAAGCCACAATGACATTGATCTACTGAAGTTTCAGAGGGAGTACAGGTCACACTGGGAAACTATCCATTTTAGCTCACGTAGGGCTGGGTTGATTGGCCTACTGGGTATTGAAGAGGGCTGGAATCCTCACCTGTGGCCGACAGGCCTCCCAGCGCACTTACCCAACTGGATTAAGATCTTAGCAAAACAGGAGTGATGAAGGGGCTGGATGGTCACATCTGTTGCTGGTTTACCTTTAAAAAAAAAAAAAAACTCTGAACTCTTAATTATTAAATGTGTCAGATGCCCTTGTTGTGTCTCTGTTTGTCTCACTCTCTCCCAGCGTATATTCATACACTTCAGGGATCGTTTTCCATAAGTATAAATATTCCACTTAATTTACGACCCATTAAAATAAGGCGCGTCACTCGCTGTTATCATTTTTAACCGTCTCCTGGGTGTGATTTGCGGTAAATAAGAAACAGGGTTAATAATTGTCATCTCTTTGTCTTATGATTCCGTGCGCTGACCCAGTAACATAAACATCCTTTAAAAGGACACACAACTATATCAGTAGCTGATCCTCTCTCTTGTGCAAGGTATCACATGGTAGCATCAGTGGCGTAGCTACATATGTGGCAGACCCTGCAGCAGCTTGGGGGAGCGGCACCACGGGCTGAACTGACAGGTGACCCAGGCAGCAGTGAGCGCTGAGCTGGTCCCGCCCAGTACATATCTAATGAGTGGGGACCCACAGCAGTGCATATTGAAGGAGCGCGTCCCCGCCCCCTGCATATGTAATGGGGGGGGGGGGGGGGGCGCCAGAATTTTTTTGGCAGGGGGGAGGAAAATTTCTAGCTACGCCACTGGGTAGCATCACAAACGATACCCCGGCAATTGACCTTGCTATCTCCCATATGTGATCCCAGCAAGGGCTGCGGCTACGATAAATCTATATTACATGCCATACGATCTCCAGATCTGATCCGATGCGCATGCAATTTGCCACTTTTCATCCGATTTATCGTCTCAACGCGGCAAAATTGGATGAAATTTACCAAAATCTCGCTAGTCTATAGGAACCTTCACTTTCACTAGGCAGTTACTGCAGGCAAATAGATTCAGTTATACACAGGAGCCTGCTTGGAAAGAGGTGTCAGTATTAAGGAGTTGTTTATCGCCATTTCTTAATCCCCGTACACACGGGGCAATGGGATGGGGTTGAGAGTTTGTGGTCAGCTGCATAGATCGTAGGCACA
The DNA here is from genome assembly GCF_055691185.1 of Crinia signifera. Classification (NCBI taxonomy): domain Eukaryota; kingdom Metazoa; phylum Chordata; class Amphibia; order Anura; family Myobatrachidae; genus Crinia; species Crinia signifera. The sequence goes on along the minus strand of NC_139228.1, from coordinate 65,537,072 downwards.
CATGTGGTGCTGCAATTTGTGCTGAGCGATCTGAACGTATATTAGATGCTTATAGGCAAAACCCGGTGATCATATACAGTAGCCAGTGCATGGAGCCACACGGACTACCAGTGAGTTCCGGCCAGTGATGTTTGTCAGTGTTTTGGGTGGCAGTTGCTGTGGTTCACCTATTTGAATTTTGGATGGTGCTGCAGCCCCTCTCCTGGATCCGCCACTGGAAACATCCATGAGTGACAGAGCTAACATAAAAAAGTGTTTAGTGGATGCGAGATACAAAAAAAAATGACACCGTAAAATCAAACATGTTAAGCAACACTGTATCTAGTCACAAAGAACTACGAATGCAGCACAGTAGTGATATAAAGATGTAATGAAGCAGCTGGAACTCGTTATACCTGATATCATAGGGGCCATCTGTCCCTATTTTCCAGGGGATCATTTTAGATTTTAAAGAGTTGTCCCTGGAAATGTCTCTATTTTTACCGACTGCACGGTCAACCATTATTATACTGAGCAATGGATTTCATTTACAGATATTGGTCCTGATTCTGGTTGGTTTGCAAAAGCAAACTCCTTCTTTAATGGAAAAAATATGCTGCAATGCAGGTGAGGCGGATGTCACAGGTGCAAAGACAGTTAGATTTTGGGTGAGTTATTTTGTTTCTATGCAGTGTAAATACTGGCTGCTTTATTCTTACGCTGCAATATACTGTAGCTATCAGTTTGAACACACCCCTCCCAAATCTAACTCTTTCTGCACTTTACATCTGCCCAACCTGCAGTGCAGCATGTTTTTTTGCATTAGAGAGAAAATTTGCTTTTGCAAGTAAACCAGAATCAGGGCCCTGATGTAACCCCAACTGCCCTGATTAATGGCACCCAATATATCAGAAGCGATATTGGCCGATATATCGGATGCAATATATCGGGCGCCGTGAAACTAAACAAGTACCATCCGGTTTTAGAGTATTGTCTTGCCGTGAAATAGATAAGGACTTTTGCCCCAATTCCAGGACAGTTGGACTCATGCTCATGCTCCATGGAGAGGTAGAACCACCATTGGTGCTCCTCGTGCACTGCACCGGGGCCCCTGCTGCCAACCACTGCTGTGTAGCATATTGTGAACTTGGGTGGAGGAGGGGAGCCCGAATTATATTTGTGCACCTGGGCCAACGGCTCTCATGTTCCGCCACTGGACCCACGGATGCTTGGTTACCCCTTTCCCCCAACATAGCCATGTAGAGTGACCCCACCCATTCACCCTGATTTACGATGCTACATTTCTTAGGTGAGGAGTGCAGGTGACGGAAGGTACAGGTGACTGATCATACGCTCAGGCTGCAGGGCCCAGGTGTTACCTGCATAGTAACTAATTACTGAGATCACTAAAGCGGTCTCTGGAAGGATGGGAAATAACTACAATTTACCAGCGGCCTCTAATCGCCACAATTCCCTGAAGCCGAACTAATAACTGATGATCACCAATGACTGGATAATCCTCCGAGGTCGCGGACAGCTTCTGGATGGCTGTAGATGGCTTCATTAGTGTCAATAAAGCATTGACCAGAGGGTAAACACTAAGGCCACGGGAACAGCCCAGAACGTGGCCAGCTGGGAGTACTGGGAGCGAGGTGAGAGACACAGGTGCAATGTGGGGAATCTTGCAGGGAACAACAATGGCAATTTAATAAGATGTACAGGTAACCCATCGCAAACCAATCAGATTCTTACAATCCAAATGTATATGTTTGATTCGTTGTTTTAGGTTACTGCTCTGATGCGCAAAATGCTGCGTGTAATAAAATGTAGTTTTAAAAGAGGAGGCGCCAGTGTGCCGACTCCGGATGGGCCCCTTCTTTTTCATGTTACGGTAGAGTCTGGCATTGTGCCAGAGAAGACTGCGCATGCTCATGTCTCCGGAAACATGGTGGCTGCCATGTGCCGGAGACAAGATTCCTACTGCACATGCGCGACTGCCATTTTGCTAGTTATTTATTGTCACATCCACAGCTCAGGCACTGGACTTCAGAAAAGTAACAAAACAAGTGTGTATTGGGTGTGTGGTGGGACCCCCCTGGACCCAGGTGCCCCTGTGCTCCACACACATTGCACCCATTATAGAACCGACTACTATGTGTACATGTGCAAGCTTGATTGGCTGATTACCACATGCATATTCCCTTGGATGTGAGAGATTAGTAAATAGGCCCCCTAAATCCTCGGTGTTTACCGCAGAAGGCCAAAATTATGTGGACAAGGTTAGAAAGTCAACATCATTCATTTAGACACCTGCTAAATGTTGATATTGACACAATGTCAACATTGTAAGTAGGGTGGCCAATCCCGGGATCGGGATTGGCGGGAACACGGGATTTGGCCCCCAAAACGCCGGGAATTCAATCCCGGGATTGGAGTTTCCAATCCCGGGATTTCAGTATTAGACTGCACATGCGCAGTCTAATGCCAGGCAGCACCTGAGCGCTCGCTCAGATGCTGCCCGGCTTCTCCCATGGCCGGCAGTGCTGTACTGCACAGCGTGACGAGGTCAGAGGTCAAGCTTCGCAGGGCACAGCCCGCCCACCCAACCTTCCCGGCTCCTGGCCACCCCGCCGTATGAGCCCGCCGGCAACCCAGCCAGCAGCCCTCCCGCCCGCCCACTCAGCATACCTGAATGAAACCGCCGGGCGTACACATGCTACTGTGTCTGTGACTCACGTGCGGGGACGGACAGCTGACATAACCGGATGTCAGCTGCCCGCTCAGTTCCCTGCAATTCTACATGCATCGGTGGTCTGGAACACCCTTACAAATGCGTGTGCCTTCGCAATAACTTAATGGTCTGCCACCATCAAAAGATGGGGGAGGTTACCACTGGCATGCGAATGGATGTTCATGTAAAACAGCCATTCACAAGCCTTGCGAAGGAATCCTGCTTGCGAATGGGTGGTGCTGGCTAACCATCCCCAAGGCGGGGTTAGGGTGACTTGCATGGATGCGAATTTGCATCCGAGCGAGTCAACCAGAATAAGGCCCATAGATTGTAAGCTTGCGAGCAAGACCCTCCTACCTTTTGACTGTCTGTAAATACCCAGTTTGTTGTCTCACTGTCTCCTATTGTAAAGCGCAACGGAATTTTCTGCGCTATATAAGAAACTGTTCATAAATAAATGTACAAATCTGCTCTCTTCTGCTGCGTATCGCATGTCATGCAATGTTGCAGCATACAGCACTAAGGGACGATTCAGATTCGCTCCTAGTGGGCCGAATACAGCCACATGTCCGATGATGGGGGGGGGGGGGGTGTTTGCGCATGCACGTTTATGCTCTGCTCATGTGCATGGACAGGGGGCTGGAGCATGGGAATGCACGGGTAGCGTTGCCTGCTCTGGGTGGGCGGCTGACGTCACATGACATTAGCAGCTGCCCCATATTCGGTGATCAGCGTTGGAAATAAAGATCAGTTCAGACAGCGACCATCGAATGATTTCTCCCCACTTTGGCCACATGCAGGTTCTCATATACATCTCCTTGCATGCTAGTGAGGGGATGCGGGAGGCGTGTGGGGGGAGGGGTGGGCATTCAGTGGCGCAGTGGGTGGAGCTGACCTGTTCACTAGGCTATGAGTATATGCAAACAGCAAACAGGTCTGAATCAGGCACTAAGTTGCACCAAGAGATTCCATGTAAAGCGAATGGATAGTGGGTGGGTGCGTGCGTATGCCTGCTCCCACTGTCCCGTGACACACATGTGTCGCACATAGAGTGTCACCTCTTTTCTTTTCTCCAGATTGGAAAAAAAAGTGACAATAATAATGATAATAATAATAATAATAATAATAATAATAATAATAATAATAATGTATCAATGGAACTTGTGGTGTAGAACAAGATTTGTTTTTAACTGTTTCATATTCTGTTCGTAAACTGTGCAATTTACTAAAAGCAACACAGCGCATCAAAGCTAAAATCACCCTGATTGTTTCAAAGCCTTATAGCCCCCATACACTACGCGATTTGGCCCCGATTTCACCCGATTCTGGAGGATTGGGCCGATGTATGACATCCGATCTGATCCGATGCGCGGTCCCGTGTACATCGGATCAGATCCGGATGTCGGACGGTCTGCACATAAGATTAATCATGTGCAGCCGTCCTGGGGAGTGACAGGAGCAGGCTGGGGGCGGGTTCTGGTCCTGGGTACCTGTAGGTGCAGGCTGTAATCTGTATTGTGCACTGGGAGAGCCTCAGCCTCTTCAGATCTAGCGGCACTGCGGCAGGCAGGGTCAGGAGCGGGGACCGCAGATGCAGAGAGACCGGGTGCGCGGCGCGAGAATAGAAAGAAATCCCATTCAAAGGACTGGGCGGCCGCTGATTGGCTGATTTATCACATGTAAAATATGGCACATCAAGTGCCAAATGTTATCAAGCTCCCCTGGGGAGCTGCCGGGGAAGCTCGGGGTAAATTGGGGCTGACTTGTCCTTAGGACAAGTCGCCCTAGTGTATGGGGGCCTTTATGCTCACTACATCATGGTCCTGATTCTGGTTCACTTGCAAAAGCAAATTCTCTCTCTGATGGACAAAACCATGCTGCACTGCAGGTGGGGCAGATGTAACATGTGCAGAGAGAGTTAGATTTGAGTAGGGTGTGTTCAAACTGATATCTACATATCAGTGTAAAAATAAAGCAGCCAGTATTTACCCTTCACAGAAACAAAATAACTCACCCAAATCTAACTCTGCACATGTTACATCAGCCCCCCTGCAGTGCGCATGTTTTTGTCCATTTTAGAGAGAGACAATTTGTATTTGCAAGTGAACCAGAATCAGGCCCCATGTGCAATGTGACTGTGGTTGCTATGGTAGACCATAACAGTGTGTACAATCCTAAATCAATCATAGTAGGCTAAAAAAAAATCAAAGGAGTATGGTAAATACCAATTTCTTCTAATACCAAAGTAATTTAAAAAAAACAAGCCCCATTGTCATTTACAGTGTAATATGTGTGTGTGTGTGTGTGTGTGTGTGTGTGTGTGTGTGTGTGTGTGTGTGTGTGTGTGTATGTATGTATGTATATATATATATATATATATATATATTCAATTATCATTCAACAACTGCTAAATAAATATAATTACAAGTGATGTTTCCATGTACAGAAAGTTGACATCCATATCACACAAGTTAATATAGTGTTTAAAAATAAATAGCATTGTGGCTAATACATTACTCTTTAAGTAGTACACTCCGGGTCACTGAAACAGACAACTGATTCCTGAGAGATTGCTGTTTAATACTTTTCAGTAGGGTGATAGGATATACATGATACATTACCACCTAGAATTCTCTGAGCAATCAACACTTCAAGTGGAGTAACACCTAACAAAAACCAGATTAGGCTGCTCCGGAACATTGGTTATTTCTGTAGAAACACTGTCATTGATCCTTCCGCCAGGAACACGTGTGTTTTGCAGAAGTACAATACGCAGCCAGTGGGCGAAGCAATGCAATACCTTTTTTTCTATTTATTTTAGAATATCTAGCTGGTAATTTGAATCCTTTAAGCACATAGATACTCACTGCAGAGTCGATTTTTAATAAAAAGGGATTGATACCTAACTCGACCATAATGAATCCGTCCACAATGGGCTCTGATCCTATACAGTATAATAAATAAATGGAATAATACTGTATAGGGTGTTCTTGTGCGAATATAGGCCCTTATTCTGGTTCACTCGAAAAGGGCAAATTCCTTGTCAAATGGACAAAACCTTGTGCACAGCAGAGATAATGATTTGGGGGTACTTGTGTATTATCACGGCGCCCATCGCATTGTATAACATACCACTAAATATGGTATACAATGGTATGCACTGTGACGCAATATTGTACAATAACATATCGCATCGCATGCCATCCAATGGCATCCGAGGGGCGGCGGTACACATCCTCCGACCTTTTCATACCCCCACTATCCATGTCGGTGTGGAGTTGATTTTAGATAGTGTGGCAAGCGCAGTGAGCCACCGAGCCCGAAACTTGGCGAGCGCAGCGAGCCCCGCAAGGGGACGCGTATTACTTTACATGTATTCCGCGTCCCCTCGCAGGGCTCGCTGCGCTCGCCACGCTTCGGGCTCGGTGGCTCGCTGCGCTCACCACACTATCTAAAGTCAACTTCACGCCGATGTGGATAGTGGGGGTATAAAAAGGTCGGAGGACACGTACCGCTGCCCCTCACGGGCTCGCTGCGCTCGCCACGCATCGGGTTGGCGTTGATACTGAGGGTGGCGTTGACAATGGGGGGCATTTCACATTGTAAGCACCCATCAGGGTGTTTCTACAATTAAAAAACGCATCGCATGCATCCGACCCCTTGCCTGTTTACATCCTGCTATCTAACCACCACCCACACGCTTGCACCTCTTGTAATCTGTCTGTCTCCCCTTCCTACTAGATTGTAAGCTCCTCCAAGCAGGGCCCTCTTCCCTCCTGTTGTTAAAGCCCTCTTCTCTTCACATGTCACTCACAGCTCTCCTATACTCCAACACTCAGTGACCATCTTCATACTCATCTCCATCATTGGCCTCAAGCCTCTAGTTGTATGTTGATTGAGTCCTCACTACTTACATTTAAGCTGTAATGTGTATTGATCTGTGGCGCTATTTATTTGTACTGTATTTTTGTTATTTATTCAATGTTATGCCAAGCTTTGTCTCCCTGTATTGTTCCTTTGTACGGAGCTGCGAAACACTTGTGGCACCTTATAAATAAAATTATAATAATAATAATGCATTGTATGCCGCTATATGGCATGCGATGCAATAAGATGCCCTACGAGGCGCATCGTGGGCGCCGTGATAATACACAAGTACCGATTTGGGTGGGGTGTTAAGGCCCCCATACACTATGCGATTTTGGGACGATTTCATCCGATTTCGGCACTTTGTGCCGATAATCGGGTGAAATCGGCTCAAAATCGTAGGTGTGTGATATCTGATCCGATCCGATGCGCGGTCCCGTGCGCATCGGACCGGATCAGGGAGGTCGGACGGTCTGTACATACGATCACGTCCGACCTCCATGTATGCATATGCCTGCCACCTGACAGGCATATGCATGCAGACATCGGGGGAGCAGTGGGGCGGGCAGCGGGTCCCTGAGCGCCGGCGAGTGCTGCTGACTGACCTGGCCGGGCAGTGTACTTACACATAGCAGCAGCGGGGACGGGCAGCGCAGTGGCGACTATTATATTTTTAAAATACTTGTCAAATGACCGGCCGCTCTCTGATTGGCTGAGAGCTCTCCGGCCAATCAGAGAGCGGCCGGTCATTTGACAAGTATTTTAAAAATCTAATAGCCGCCACTACGCGTCCCGTCCCCGCTGCTGCTATGTGTAAGTACACTGCCCGGCCAGGTCAGCAGCGCTCACCGCACCCGCCGCCCGCCCCCACCACCGCTGCCCGCCGCTGCCTGCCCCCACCGCCGCTGCCCGCCCCCACCGCCGCTGCCCGCCCCCACTACTGCCGCTGCCCGCCCCCACTACTGCCGCTGCCCGCCCCCACTACTCCTCACCGCCCTGCAGCTCCCCGGGTTTTTTTTTACATGGGATAAATCGCATGCGATTTATCCCATGTAAAAAATGGCACATCAAGTGCCAAATTGTATGTGAGGGGGAGCTGCCCTAGGACAAGTCGGCCTAATGTATGGAGCTGGGAGGGGGAGCTGCCCTAGGACAAGTCGGCCTAATGTATGGGGGCCTTTACTTCAAAGTGAGATCTATATTGCCGTGTAGAAATAAAGGAGCCAGTATTTACCCTGCACAGAAACAAAATAACCCACCCACTTCTAAATCTCTCTGCACTTGTTACATCTGCCATCCCTGCAGTGCATATGGTTTTGTCCATTTGAGAAGGAATTTGCCTTTGTGAGTGAACCAGAATAAGGGCCATGTTCTTTCTTATGGGTGTGTCGTGGGCGCATTGCTGAAGTGTTTGTATATCAGACACATAATTGGTCACATGGGTGGTCGTACCCAAAGATGAAATTCGCACCTGCCTTAGCGCTGGTGGCGAGTTCCGACATTCAGCCAACAACCAATGGTGGGGTCTAATGACCATTAAGCAACATTAAAATGACTGAAAACACTCAAAGTGGGTGTCGCAGTGGCGCCCCCTAGTATACTAGGGAGAGGCTGATACTAGCAATAGCGTATAGTTACTGCAGCAACTATGGTAAGAGGCGCTAAAATAATGGCAGCAACTGGTGACTCAAACTCTATTAAAATACCTAAAGATGTTATATTAATGCCCATTCTCTGTATATTATGTAGGGTTAGTAGTATGAACACTCAACCAATAGGTAGATGTATTAAGCTTGGTGAAGTGATAAAGTGAAAAGTGATAACGCAGCAGCCAATCAGCTCCTAGTTGTCAATTTACAGGCTGAGTTTGAAAATTGACAGGAGCTCATTGGCTGCTGCATTATTACCTTCAACTTTATCACTTCACCTTCCACTTTATCACTTCACCAGGCTTAATACATCTGCAACCAAGTTACTTATTATTACTTATTATAGTAATAGTAGTAGTAGTAAGTTTATTTATAAGGCGCTGCAAAGTGTCCGCAGCGCCGTATATAGCAAACAAAAAAAACAAATTACAAGGTAACGTACAGGGTGAGTTGAAGAATACAGTATGAATAGGGGTATAGCTGGTAGAACTAAAATCAGCATCAGTTCAGAAGTAGGTGTGGAAATTGTCGAGGAGACTGAAGATGAAGTAGAGGAAGGGAAGAACAGGACAGGAGCACAGGTGAGGTAATGAGGTAGGGTGAGTACGTGAGGAAGGAGGGCCCTGCTCATAAGAGTTAACATACTAAAAATAGGTGGGTGGACGAACGAAATACAATAGGATAAGTAGGAACGGAGGGGAACGGATAGGAGGAGCAAAAGAGGTTAGGAGGAGGGATAGGCTAGTCGAAAAAAGTGGGTTTTGAGGGAGCGCTTGAAGGAGGTAAGGGAATCAGATAGCCTGATGGGTGGCGGGAGGTTGTTCCAGTGCAGGGGGGCAGCGCGAGAGAAGTCTTGGACACGGGAGTGGGAGGAGGTGATTAGGTGAGAGGTCAGTCGGCGGTCAGCGATGGAGCGAAGAGGACGGGAGGGAGTGTGGATAGAGATCAGTGAAGAGAGGTAGGGAGCTGTGGAGGAGGAGAGAGCCTTGTAGGTGGTGGTGTAGTAATAACAAGAACTAGCAGTAAATGACACATACATAATATTAGCCTTACACAGAATAGATATTGGTGATTTTTTTTTCTATCTGTGTCATTGACAAAAGATGGGATGTGCTGATATATCACAGGCATCCTAGGGCTTGCTATTACCTGTACTCATCCATGACACCCACACCTATAGTATAAGCCTCTAGGCTGTGTCAGACTGCGCTAAGTCCGGCATGGACGATCCCCTCTATAAACCTGTGTGCCTGGCTTAGTCTGCTCTGGAGAAGGGAGTGGTTGTGGTCTCAGTGAGGCCCCATAGGTACTCAGTGTCCTAATATAGTGTTTTACTGAGCAGTTAAACCACAAATGGATATTTAGCTTAAAGACGAGTCTCATGATGCAACTTGCCAGCTAAGCCTTGATTCATTACACTCTGCTGTAGCTGATCATCACTGTTGTGTCATGCAGGGATTACTTGTGTACACTGAAGATGCACTGGTGTAATAGGGATGTACACATATACATAGTATACTTCACTAGATATATAACATATAGTATCGCATATCTTTAGGTGCCCCCCTGGCATTTTATTGTAGACAATCGAATCCATTGCCTAACAGCTCCCTCCCACTGATTCATTACTCCCACCCACATTTTAACTCACTGCCTAACCACTCCTACCCCTAGCAAGCTTCACTCTCCCTAAAATTGTAATATAGTCTTAATTGTACAAGTGTGTACACACCATAACTACTCTCACTCACAGCCTAGCTACTCTCCCACTCTGCCTAACTACTCTCATACTCTGCCTATCTACTCTCACACACTGCCTAACTACTCTCAGACTCTGATTAGCTACTCTCACCACTGCCTAGATACTTTCACCCACTTGCCTAGATACTCTCCCCCACTGCCTAAATACTCTCAGACTCTGATTAGCTACTCTCACCCACTGCCTAACTACTCTCCCCCACTGCCTAACTACTCTCCCCCACTGCCTAGATACTCTCCCCCAATAAATACCTACTCTCTCCCACTGCTTAGATACACTCACCAACTGCCCAACCAATCTCCAACCCACTGCATAGATACTCTCACCCACGGTCTAGCTACTCTTACCCACTGCCTAGCTACTCCTACCCACTGCCTAGCTACTCCTACCCACTGCCTAACTATTCTCACCCATTGCCAAGCTACTCTCACCCACCGCCTAGCTACTCTCACCCACTGCCTAGCTACTCTCACTCACTGCCTAGCTACTCTCACCCACTGCCAATCTACTCTCACACTATGACTAGCTACTCTCACCACTGCCTAGCTACTTTAATCCACTACCTAGATACTTTCACCCACTGTCTAGCTACTCTCACCCACTGCCTAGCTACTCTCACCCACCGCCTAACTACTCTCACCCACTGCCAAACTACTCACACTCTGACTAGCTACTCTCACCACTGCCTAGCTACTTTGTAGACAATCCAACCCATTGCCTAACAGCTCCCTCTCACTGTTTCACTACTCCCACCCACCTTTCATTCACTGCCTAACCACTCCTACCCTAGCAAGCTTCTCTCCCCCACTGCCTAACTACTCTCACGCACTGCCTAGCTACTCTCCCCAACTGCCTCGCTACTCTCACTCACTGCCTAGCTACTCTCCCCGGCTGCCTAACTACTCTCACCCACTGCCTAGCTACTCTCAACCACTGCCTAGATACTATCACACTCTGACTAGCTAATCTCACCCACTGCCTAACTCCTCCCCCCCACTGCCTAGATACTCTCCCTCAATACATAACTACTCTCTCCCACTGCTTAGATACTCTCACCCACTGCCCAACCAATCTCACACCCACTGCGTAGATACTCTCACCCACGGTCTAGCTACTCTTACCCATTGCCTAGCTACTCCTACCCACTGCCTAGCTACTCCTACCCACTGCCTAACTATTCTCACCCATTGCCAAGCTACTCTCACCCACTGCCTAGCTACTCTCACCCACTGCCTAGCTACTCTCACTCACTGCCTAGCTACTCTCACCCACTGCCAATCTACTCTCACACTATGACTAGCTACTCTCACCCACTGCAAAACTACTCTCACACTCTGACTAGCTACTCTCACCACTGCCTAGCTACTTTCATCCACTACCTAGATACTTTCACCCACTGCTTAGCTACTCTCACCCACTGCATAGCTACTCTCATCCACTGCCAAATTACTCACACTCTGACTAGCTACTCTCACCACTGCCTAGCTACTTTGTAGACAATCCAACCTATTGCCTAACAGCTCCCTCTCACTGTTTCACTACTCCCACCCACCTTTCATTCACTGCCTAACCACTCCTACCCTAGCAAGCTTCTCTCCCCCACTGCCTAACTACTCTCACGCACTACCTAGCTACTCTCCCCAACTGCCTCGCTACTCTCACCCACTGCCTAGCTACTCTCCCCGGCTGCCTAACTACTCTCACCCACTGCCTAGCTACTCTCCCCGACTGCCTAACTACTCTCACCCACTGCCTAGCTACTCTCACCCTCTGCCTAGCTACTCTCATACTCTGCCTAAATACTCTCACCCACTGCCTAACTACTCTCATCCACTGCCTAAATACTCTCATACACTGCCTAGATACTCTCACCCAATGCTTAACTACTCTCACCCACTGCCAAACTGCTCTCAGACTCTGACTAGCTACTCTCACCACTGCCTACTTTCACCCACTACCTAGCTACTCTCACACACTGCCTAGATACTCTCCCCCACTGCCTAGCTACTCTCACCCACTGCCTAGATACTCTCACCCACTGCCTAACTACTCTCACCCACTGCCAAACTACTTTCACACTCTGACTAGCTAATCTCACCCACTGCCTAACTACTCTCCCCCACTGTCTAGATACTCTCCCCCACTGCATAACTACTCTCACCCACTGCATAGATACTCTCACCCACTGCCAAACTACTCTCACCCACGGTCTAGCTACTCTCACCCACTGCCTAGCTACTCCTCCTACCCACTGCCTAGCTACTCTCACCCACTGCCTCGCTACTCTCACCCACTGCCTAACTATTCTCACCCATTGCCAAGCTACTCTCACCCACTGCACTGCCTAGCTACTCTCACCCACTGCCTCGCTACTCTCACCCACTGCTTAACTATTCTCACCCATTGCCTAGCTACTCTCACCCACTGCCTAGCTACTCTCACCCACTGCCAAACTACTCTCACACTCTGACTAGCTCCTTTCACCCAGTGCCTAACTACTCTCACCAACAGCCTAGGTACTCTCACCAACAGCCTAACTATTGTAACACACTGCCTTGCTACTCTCACCCTCTGACCCACTGCCTAGCTACTTTCACCCACTACCTAGATACTCTCACCCACTGCCTAGCTACTCTCACCTTCTTACCCACTGCTTTGCTACTCTCACCCACTGCCAAACCACTCTCACACTCTGACTAGCTACTCTCACCCACTGCCTCACTACTCTCACCCACTGCCTCACTACTCTCACTCACTGCCTCACTACTCTCACCAACTGCCTAACTACTCTCACCCACTGCCAAACTACTCTCCCACTCTGACTAGCTACTCTCACCCACTGCCTAACTACTCTCACCCACTGCCAAACTACGCTCCCACTCTGACTAGCTACTCTCACCCACTGCCTAACTATTCTCACCACTGCCTAGCTATTTTCACTCACTACCTAGGTACTCTCACCCACTGCCTAGCTACTCTCACCCTCTCACCCACTGCCTTGCTACTCTTACCCACTGCTTAACTACTATTGTTTGGGATGGTCACATATCAAGTTATGGTCCTTATAATGCATCGGCTAAACCAATCATTGGAGATTTATCACAGTCCATTTTTTAGGATACAGATGTCCCCTGGATAAACGGGAGTTGCTCTGGGAAAACACAGGTGTCCAAACACAGGTGTCCAATAACTGAGATCTATGATAACACAGAGCTCTAACCTCATGAAAACTAAAAAAGAGAACAAGGTAGTGGATATACTTTGTGCTAATGAACAACAAATGTTTCCTACAGTAGGAAGCATCCCATGTCTTCCTCTACAAAGAAGGCTTCCTGAACTAATGGGACGCCAACCTTCTTCTCTGGCCTGCGGTCTCGTCCTCCTATCGCTAGGTAATTTCTTTTTTGATCATGTAACGCTTTCCTTGTGTCATCAGTCCCTTCTTAATTATGGCATATTCTTTACAGCTGTCCTGTTAAATAACTGTAATTGAAATAGCACCGGTATGAATTTCCGTAATGTCCCCCCTAAGACATCCCAAAAGTGACTGGCGGAGGGGAAACAGACTGAAGTCACAGCTGGAAGCACCGTCAAGGATCATTTACACTTTTACATGATTAATTTGAATTTAATATCTTAAATCAAAACCTGATTAATTTAAATAAAATTTTGATGGTGCCCTGCTTCTAATATACATTGGCGTAATTAGATTCAGCTTAATGTGATTTTTTTTTTACATAATTAAAAAAGAGAATAAGTCATGTGTAACAATTTTGTTGGTACAAATCTTCCTAAACGTAGAAGGGATTATTCTGTGGGACATTAATCAGTCGAAAGATGAAAAAAAAAAATCTAATTGAATTGGCAGGTGATAGGTCAATGGTAAGAAGCGTTACGATAAATAATATAAAAAGCATAATCAAGAATCGGACCCTTAGGTAGAATAAAGGAGTCATTAATTGCATAATTATCTTGTTAGTTATTAGTATAAGGGGGAAAAAGTTCTGAGAGGGAGAAATTATTCTCGAAGATTGAAACTAGTTCGTTGACGAAGATGCTCAAAATGCAGTTTGAGAATACATCAAATTAAAAAGACTAAAAGTAAAAAAAAAAAACACTGTAAAAAGCCTAAATGAAGTAAAAAACAGAAAAAGACACAATGTAAGCGGAATAAAATTGCATATTTGTTGTGTTTTCAATATTAAAGGACTACATGAAAAGGCTTCGGAGAATCCAGACAGATATTTTTGAATTCTCTCAAGCCAAGATTTACATTAACACAAACTTAATCAAAAGGCTTTATCTATAATGGATCACAATTCTACTTTAAAAAATATCTCTTACTCCAGTGCAAGAGAGAGAATTGTGAAGAGGAGCATTAGGCTGCAGACCCTTAGCAGGAGATTACAAATCTCCCGTAATAAGCTGTAAGAATGAGGACTCCAAGGAACCTTCTCATATTAGTGCGTTTCATGTACGACTGTGGGGACTGTGTCTCTTCTTTGAGTCTGATATTGATGACTAATTGAAAATAAGCAGAGAGGGAACAGCTCTTGTGGCTAAATATTACAGAGACAATCTTATCTTCGTTAACAGAGTGTCAACGGAAATCATGTACTCCTTTTAGTCTGATGCCACGCAGAAGCAAAGAGGCGATGTTTAATCCCTTGATTTCAGTGGCAGGGAAAATATGTTCCTTAACACTCAATAAATTATGCATGCAATGCAACATAACATAATATATATACTCTCTCTCTGTGGCCGCTTTATTGGGTAAACCTGTACACCTGCTTGTAAATGCAAATATGTCATCAGCCAAACATGTGGGAGCAGCTCGCGGTGTAAGTGAATGAAGACATGGTCAAGAGGTTCAGTTGTTGCCCAGGCCGGACGCTAGAATGGGGACGAATGCGATCTGCGCCAAGCGACTGTGGATTGTTTTAGTATGCCAGAGAATGGCTTCTTGACATTCAGAATTTTACCAAGCTGGATAGCGACATCAGTTTGTCAAATCCTACAGGCTAGTATATGGATAGAACGCACCATATTTTTCAGCTGCACAACTCAGTCTAAACATGATGCTTCACCCAAGTTGTGATTAAGTTGTAATATGCTTTACATGATAGTGCTAGCATGAATGCATGCCGTGTGTGACCTACCCTACCTACCATTGGTACGTGACGATATTCTGGATATTTAGAATATAATTACATCCCCAGATGGTTGGCTTGACTGCTCGTCTTCTGGGATGTACATGCACCACAGCAAATGATGCGCAAACCATCCAATCATCCAAGCAGTTGGACCTTAATAATGACCGGACAGTATAACCAAAAGAGCATCACTGACCAGTACGTAGAACCTTGAGGTGGTTGGGTTACTGCAGCAAGGTGATTTCTGGAAATAAAAAAAACTAATAAATTTGGATATCTGATGCGACATGTGGTGGGTATGGTAATGATTTGAATATGAATCCATCCTGCCCTTGCCAAAACCTCCAATTGACCTCCTTAGAAGATTTGATCTTGGTGTGAGTCAACAATAACTTACTTAGACCCAGTCTGAATTAATATGGATGTGGATGGGATGGGGCACAACTGCTGCTCCACCCACCCTAGAAATGTTCACAGCTGGATAATAGGCCTGGTAGGGGGAGTAATTAGAACATGTGACTGCTTGGCCCATGGTCCAGCCTTTGGAAAGTCAATCTGGCACCACGCTCCTACCCCCCATCACAAAGAAGCAGAAAGCACACAGGTGGACCAAAGGCACACAGGTGGACCAAAGGCACACAGCGCAATGCCAGAAAGAGTTTATAAAAAGTAATTTTTATTTAGTTAAAAACACAGGATTTTTAAATGTATTTCAACAATTGGAAGTGTGTTTTGTGTGCACATATACATACATATTACACATCTAAAGGATACATTATATATCTGTTTGTGAGTGTTTGTGTGTGTGCATATACAGTATATATGTGTATACATGTATATACATACAAACGCCTTCAGTATAAATATATATATACAGTAAAACATCATTGTTATTCCATTATAGTGCCTGCACTGCCTGTGTGAGATGGATTTCAGTTTCATTTGTGAGCATATAAAAAGACTTACTTGGTGCTGGTGTAAAATGAATTAGAGGCAATATGGTGTGGTCTAAAGTGAATAAGGGGCAAGCACAATGTGGTATAAGGTAAATAACACTACCGTGTGATGAAATGTGAATAAGGGATACTATTGTGTGATATAATGTGAATAAGTTTGCAATACTGTGGGAAACAATTAAAATTTTGGTTACTATGATGTGGCCATGCCCTTTCCCAGTGTGAACACACCACATTTATTGAGCCCTATACTGTATCTTTGGCATGCAATGCACATATTTGAAATATACTGTAGGAGGCTGGGAGTACGTTAATAGGGAACTAAAATGCGGATTGCTCTAGGTGAGGGTTGATGAGTGTTGCTGGTTGCTGTTCTGCTGGGTGACGGGTGCTGAACTGTGATATGGGTACTGGGTCAGTAGTGGCGGTGCTAGGGGGCACCAGCCAAATCCTTGCCAAGGGCATCAAAATAGTTAGTATTGGTACTGTCTCCAGAATCCAAATCTGCCTGAATTCAAGGACCCTGAACCAAAACCCAGTCTGAATCTCCCGGAACTCAGTTTGACTTTCCCACAGTTGGGAATTCAGATTTGAAATCTGAATTTCGTGTTTTGGGTTGCAAAAAATACATGATTTTACCTGTTTTTACATATATGTACCGCAACACTGGAAGGTAGACTTGACAAAACCAAAACACGATGATAATATAGAATAAAAAAAAAAACAGCAACCCCGGAGGGTCAACGGAATCTCTAGTGCAAAATAAACTGAATAACTGATAACATAAACATGAAGCTGAAAGTGACAGGAATACATCAGAACGATATAGTCAAAGTCACAAAAAGGCACATACTGTAGGGACTGATTCTGGTTTGCCCCGAATTTGTCCGATGTCTGCGGTTGTGCACATGCGCAAGCGCGTATTTGCGCATGTAGAGACCCCCAACAACGAATGACCTTGGCAAGTTAAACACTCGCCGGGACGTTCGTCGTGGGGAGGGACGGCGGGGGGTGGACCATGGAAATGCCCACCATTTATGGGCGTCCCCATGAAAACTCTGGGTGTTCCCAATGGGTACACGGACGGGCCAATGCCTGCCGAGGGGTGGGCGCCTGATATCACAGGACGTCGATTTGGACGGGCGTTGGGCGGTGTCTCAGGCTCTCTGTAGTATATTATTTAGTCAATAATAGGTGTCTCCAGACTCTTCCAAAATCAGACAAAAATATGTATATATGGATGTTTTTATTTGTTTTTGTGTTTCAGGTTTTTTTTTTGTATCGGGACCAGATAAGATCTGCATCTCTGTCATATCGCATCTGTAAATGAATGTTGCTCTATTGTTATGTACAGTAGTCAAACAGACATGTATATGCCCCTAACAGCTATCTTGTTTTCAATTTACAGACCATACTGTGCCTAATCCCACCAGACAACCCGTGGCTCGAGATCTGAATTTAAAAACATAATTAGCCCAGCGTTGGAGCTCTCCCTAAGACGGAAAGGACATGTTACTGGCAGGTCCAGAGGGGTCCTCTCGGGGTCCTCGGCTGGTCACAGTCCCCCTCCTGTTTTATTACTGCTATTCATGTATTTCCCTTTGTGTGAAACAACTTATTTGCTCATGAAAATTTAAATCATGTTATTACTAGCGGAAAAAAAATTAGGGCATGAGAAAAGGTCAGCGAGTGATTGTGTCTTTTGAACAAAGCAGATGAATCCTAGAAAGGGTTTTCTTTCTTCTGTATTCCAATCTCAGTACAATGGCTTCGCTTCTGCAGTGGATTATAGCGAAATAAATGTTTAATTTGGGGAACAGATTATCATTTGTGTCAGCACCTCTCCCAAACATAACAGATCACTTACTGTTTACACACACACACACATATATACTGTATATATATATATATATATATATATATATATAGATATAGATATATGGGTAACAGGACGGCACTCCTTAGGGTATGGGTTTCGTCGGTGCCAGGTCTGTAGATAGGAAATGCAGTACACTTACCCCCCCGCAGAAGGATGAAGACCAGCACTCAGACGTTTGTAGGTGAAAAAAAAATCAATGTAGTTTATTCCATGTGCAGTACAAGCAACACAGGCAAGACAGCCTGCACATGTACTGCACATGGAATAAACTACATTGATTTTTTTTCACCTACAAACGTCTGAGTGCTGGTCTTCATCCTTCTGCGGGGGGGTAAGTGTACTATATATATATATATATATATATATATATATATATATATATATATATATATATATATATATATTTATATATATATATATATATATATATTATACACAAGCAGACACACACATATATATGTATATATACATACATATATATATTTATATATATATATATATGTTATACACACACATGGTCACATACTGCACATATACACACACACATTCCCGGGTAGTACCTGGCACTTTCACGTAGGCAAGTATGATAAACACACACGCATACCACATACTGTAACATACAAATAGGGTGCGATTCAGGTACATTTGCACGAGCTGCAAAGTTGCAGCCCAAGCGATAATCGAAGGACCGCGCATAAGCACTGTACACCATGCGAATGTGCAAACTGTCCACCCGAACTGTGTAGCCTTCGCTCGCTGCTCGCAGGGTGAGACACCCCGGGGGCGTGCCGTCTGTGTTTTCTGGACATGCCCCAGAATATGCAGGCGTTCCACAGCCGTTGGGTGGGAGGTCCTAATGTCATCAGCGGCCTCCTTCTTCCTATGGCCTTTGCATTGCCGAGTGAGTTCATGCTCACTTGGCACTGTGAGCAGGGGGGAAATCATTCGCTGTGAACAGGGGCGGGGAAGTGTGTGTGTGTGTGTGTGGGGAGGGGGGTGCACTTGGCGGGGCAACGTTAAACCTTAAAACACTTGCAGACCTGCATGAAGGTCTATCGGACACCTATAAACACACATACTGTACATACATACATACATACATATGTACATAAACAGACAGTGATGTCTGGAGGATGCTGTAGAAAGTTAGGTCTATAAAATACAGTATATTAGGAAAATTTTCCTCCTTTGGGCTCTGTATGTGGAGCCACGTTGGTACACAGTCCCGTATTCTCTGGGCTCAAATGTAATTGAAAAAAATATCATAAACAGAGGTGGATCCAGGATAGGGTTTTGAAGCCTAGGGATGAGCCTTAGAATCATCTCCAAACCCTTTGCCTGCTTACTTGATGAATAAATAACAAAGAAATAGACCACAGCTTTCCATGAACCAGTGTTTGCGTCAATTGGCCAATGACTTTAATTCCTAAACCTTTCCTTCAATTCTGATCTGAATACCCTCATATTTAATTCGATAGGGGCATATGAACTAAGCCTTGTAGAGTAATAAAATTCAGAGAGATAAACTAGCAACCAACCAGATCCTAACTGCCATTCCCCAAATGTTACCTTGAAACGTGGCAGTTAGAGGCAAAATGGCTGGTACTTTATCACTATGCTGCGAAACGGTGCTTTCAATTTCTGAATACGTTTGGTGATCTCCTCTAAGCTTGATCACACATTTAGATGGTTAAAGAGTCACAACATATTGGTAAAAGCTTTATGCAACTGTTGAATTGAAAGTTGATATGTTAAACATTATGGGCCAGATTCTCTAAGCTTCAAAAGTGATAAAATAGAGAGTGATAAACAGCCAGCCAATCAGCTCCTGTCTGACATTTTTCAAACACCGTCTGTGACATGGCAGGTAGGAGCTGATTGGCTGGCTGTTTATCACTCTCTATTTTATCACTTTTGAATCTTAGAGAATCTGGCCCTATGTGAGAAATCATGGAAAATGGGACAATTTCTCTTGGCAATGCCATTGTACCTTCAATGGCTCTCTGGGAAAGTTGAGAGTCTTGACACGTGCCTCACACCTTGCAGTCACTAAATGGTTAATTGTTGTAGACACAGGACTTGCAGTAAAAAAAAAAAAAATCAACATCCGCTCTGTTTCAATTTCCTGGAAGTGCGGTTGGGCAGATGGTATAATTTGTGTCAGAACTAAATGATTCAATGGTTGAGTACAATAACCGGGGCTTAGTCTATGGTTGGGGGCTGTACATAGAAGGCATCAGGCCTCCGTCTGCAAAAGAGCCTGCTACCTTTTTAAACATGTAAAGGCCATTACATGGAATAGAGATTAGAATTTCAGAGATGTTGTATTGTTACAGTCTGGACCACACAAAGTGGGAGATGTATCAAACCAATCAAGAAAGTGGAGAGGTTTCCCATAGCAACCAGACAGCTTCTTTCATTTATCTAGCACAGTTTTTAAATGGACAGTTACTGTAGAACCTGATTGGCTAGTTTGGGCCACTTCTCCACTTTATCATCCACAGAGGCTTAGCACATCTCACCCTCAGTCTCCAGAGTCAAAAGTACAACTGTAACCCCTGGCAATGAGCAAGAAACCTTTGGCAATGAGCAGGAAACCGGGGAACGAGCAAGTTACATTTGGCAATGAGCATGAAACCACTGGCAACGAGCATGAAACCCTTGGCAATGACTTCTGGCAAAGAGCAAACTTTTTGGGCAGAAGGGGAAGGTGTGTGCCAACTTTCTAGTTAAGCCATTAGTTGTGGTTACAGACCTTGACCTCACGTTCCGAACCACAAGGCCTGTGGTGGCAGTAGTTCTGCCACTTTTGGGGTGAAATGACCTCCTGAACAGGGTCATCTTAACAGCATTATGGGCCCCTGGGCAATGCAATGCAGTGGGGCCCCTACCTACACAACCTCAGCTCTCTCGTCGGTACATCGGGTGTGATGGCATCACGACCGATATTCAGTACGACCCTTGGAGGCGGAGGACAGGAGGCCGAGAGATGCCGACCAATGCTAATGGGATTGCCGCAAGCAACATTTGTTTTTGATTTTCCCTCCCATGGGCTGCTCTGGGGCACCTACACTTGTGGGGCCCCTGGGCAGTATTCCACCCTGCCCATTGAGAAAAATGGCCTTGCTCCTGAATTGAGGATCTTTTGACAATATAGCTGAACATTTTACTGGGGTTATTCTTCATTTCCGAATATCTAACATTGAGAAAATGGTCCGAGCGTAAGCAAAAAATATCATCTACTGTAAGTCTTCCTTTAGGAATCGCAAATACATATGCAAATGTTCCATTCCTGGATTCAATGGATATTCATTGTTTTGTCATTTGTTTATGTCAGACAAGCTTTAATGCCCCTCAGGTGTGTAACTGACAGCAGTGGTGTAGGTTCATGCCAGATGTCCAGAGGTTGTGTCCCCCAGTGCCTCCAACTTGCCCATGTGCTGAGGTCCCAGGGACAGGCCAATGGCACATCTGGGAGTATGCACATTCCTTATTGCAGCTAGTTGTGGCGATAAGGAATCTTTATTTTCGGATGCTGGCTGCAAATGATAATTAATTGAGCCCTTTATATATATAAATTGATGTGTGTATGTGTGTATGTTCCCTATGGACTCCAAAAAGGCGTGACCGATTTTGATGAAATTTTCAGGCAATCTTCAGATTAGCCCAGCGGGTGATCCTGTGAAGTTTGGTAGCGATCGGATCAACCTAATGTTTTGGTTTTTTTGGCAATTTTCACCAAAGTTGTGCAACGGAACCAGATCGACCATCAAAAAATTGTCACCAAATTTAATCGAGGCAACAATCATCGGTGGCAAATTCAAAGGCGAAGACATACTGATTCCACGCATACCGATAATTTCCAAAGATTTACCATTCGAATTCAAGCGGCTCCAGTTCTCTTTGCGTCTTGCCTTTGATATTACCATCAACAAAGCACAAGGCCGATCGTTGACTATTGCTGGCTTAAATTTGGAAAATTCATGTTTTTCACACGGCCTGTTGTATGGGGCTTGCTCCCGAGTTGGCACACCGAAAAATGCATACGTTTTTACTCCAAATAAAAAAAAAAAAACATTGTCTATCCACTGGCCTTAAGATGAATTAATAAAATAAATATAATTTCCCATTTGCCTTAAATATATGTTTTTTTTTTCCTTGGGCGTAGCAAGGCACTGCGCCTATAGATATCTGCTAAAACTTTGTCACATGACCGCCCCCATCCATCCACCCACCAAAAGTGCTTCCCGTGGGAAGCCGGGGCGGGTCGCTAGTGTGTGTGTGTATATATATATATACAATTGTGAAAGTACCAGCCAATCAGCTGATGCCTGACATGTTACAAGCTGTGTTTGATAAATGATAGTTTGGAATAGATTGATTGGTACATTCTCTTTCACAATTGTATTTCTCTCCAAGCTTTGATAACCCCCCTAACATATTTATAATAATAATAATAATAATAATAATAATAATAATAATAATAATAATAATATTTAATTATTATTATTATGAAAAAGAAAAATTAGTGCATTTCCTTTAAATAACTAGTACCCTGCTTTCTGTAAGACACAGCAGAAGAGCTGTAGATCACTGTATAACACTTTGATCTGTTAACTCACCTTCTGAGTCTCTTCAGCTCAGTGGAACAGCCAATGGGTTTTGTAAGTCAGTAGTGACTGTAGTAAAACAGTATGAAATGAGTAGAGAGATCTGTAATAGTTTTTCAGCCCCCTTTCTTGGGGCCCCTTTGGTAGCTGGAGCCCAGTGCCCGCTCCCTCCAAAGTCTCTGGCAGTTATGCCACTGACTGACAGGAAGTCTTATAATGAATATTACCAGTAGCTTCATAAATGGCAAGTTGCCATTAGATATGTTTGCGGACCACGTGTTTTGGATTGGGTTTGACTTCAACTTTATGTTTTGGTGCTGTAAAACCACCTTCTAGTGTTCCGATTCAGTTTATGGTTCGGATAAAAAAAGTGATCAAACAGAATCGTTAATCATTGACAAAAATCAGTAAAATGCAGACGAAACAGCTAAAATCATGTAGCCTATTTGGTTGTATGTTGTTTAACACTGTGGTTTTTATTTCCTTGGGAAGTCATGAAGTCAGGCGGCGGCCGTACAGCGTATATGACATAATATCAGCACCTGCACTTCCCCCGCTGCCGACTTCACCAGCCTTCAGCATCCTGAGAGCATCACAGATAGGAAACAGCTCAATGACACATAACTTGTCAGATTGTAGCCTGGACGCAGCTTCCAGAATAATCCCGCTAATGGTACAGTGTGACTTCTCTAGAGTGTAACATGTAATAATTGTGTAATGCAGTCTGTATCACCCCAATGACTTCCTGTGGCTCCCATCCTAGTAAATTTACTCGGATGGGAGTTCTGTTAAAGAATGGAAGTTGCCCATAGCAACCAAACAGATTCTGGGCTGTATTCGCATTTCACACCTGCTCGATAGGCTGCTTATATAGGTTGCGGGCAGGTTACCGCCGCCCCGCGGAAAGCACGCCCACCCCACCAGCCAGATCCCCTCATTGCGATGCAATCCGATGTGTACGCTTACACATCTGAACGCATGCGCCCGCAGTGAGGAAAAATTATCCGATGGTTATTGACCATCGAATGATTTTTTCACTGTTCACAGATAAAAGTAAACAAGAACTTACTTTTAAAATGGACGGTCTTCTGCGAATTGGGGACGGGCGATGGCGTCATGTGACATCATCCGCCTGCCCCGCTGGGGTCTGCCTAGCATTTCTATGGGCACGCCCACCATTTTTGTGGGCACGCCTATGACACACCCCCTTGCCAGTCAATCAGGCAGCCAGTGCCCTGGCAAGCATTCTCCGAAGGCGCTCGCTGTGGGGATTTGCGTATTATCGCCTATGCACATGAATCACACACTCAGTCGCACACTGTGGCATATCAAATGAATCAGCGCAGTCTCGTGAAGCGAGGATTCCGCATCGCTCTGAGATTAGGGTGCAAATACAAGTGAGAAAGATGGGGGGAAAAAACACGCTGAGCCTGACCTGGTGTGCTGCAATTTGGCGTGACCTCAATAACAGTGTGCGAGGACCTGCCCTGCAGGATGGCTGCATGTGCGCAGCCATCCTGCAGTAACATTCCGCTGCTTTTTTAATTGCTGCCCGGGAATAGTTGATTGACAGTTAGCCGGCATTTGGGGATAGGAACCGGCCATTCTCTGGGATTGTCAGGGAAAACGCAGGCGTGCCCAGGTATATGAGGGGAAGTCATGTGACGTCAGCTCCTCCCCCGATCAGCCTGTTTCTATGGCAGCTGCTGAGTAAGTCCTGCGCTCCGCACAGACTGCACACACTGGGGATATCGTTTGATGGTGACTGACTTGCAAATGGATCTGCAGCTAATCACCGATCGTAATCGTAATTTGCGCATGCCCTGCTAAGCAATCCACCGTCTTTCACGGGGCGGGATTTCACTCTGGCGGGGCAGCGTATAAACGATAGCAGGTCTCTGCAATTTAGCAGGCGCCACCACTAGGCAAATCTGTGCCGCGGGGGTACCTGTCCTGCGGCTGTGTATATAAAGCTTGCGGCGGTGGCGGCAGCGGGGGGTCCCTGCAGTCAAGAAATAACGAGCGCTATCTGCCTGGCTACGCGGAAGTGCTTCTGTTGTGGAAACACTGGCCACACGCTGATTGGCTGAGATTCAGCCAATCAGCGTGCGCTGTGCGGCCAGTGTTTTCACAACAGAAGCGCTTCCGCGTAGCCAGGCGGATAGCGCTCGTTATTTCTTGACTGCAGGGACCCCCCGCTGCCGCCGCCGCCACAAGCTTTATATACACAGCCGCAGGACAGGTACACCACCCCACCCCCCCGGCACCGGGGCGCCCCCACCCCGACTCGCCTGGGGCGCTCCGGTGCCTTGCACCGGCCCTGTTTAACAGCCCAGCAATAATGTCTGAATTAGGCCCTCAGCCTGTTTCTCTATAAGTACAGTACACGGCAGATAATTTTTGGGCCATTATCAGTGAATCGGGATCTTTCAACCTGTTGAATTGGGAAATTGCGACAATCTGTTGCGGGTGCATGTGGGCCTTAAGTGTAGCACTCAAAAAGCCAACAGGGCTCGGAACGCAGTCATGTATTACATGTCAAAGCTGCTTGGATACTATTGACACTATCCCCACCTCTCTCTCTCTCTTTTCCGTCTTCCGCTGATACACTGCACTATCAGCCCTCTCTGGTAATCGCTCCTAGCCTGCAGCTACTGTCCACTTTGTAGACGCTGATCTGAGCCCCTACAATGTTATGACAGTTGAAATCCCAGTTTCGATGAACCTTACACCCCCCCCCCCTCTACGTTTAACGGATTATTCTTGAAATGGCAGCGTCAGACGAGTTGTGTGCGAGCCCAGCACACAGGCATCTCTCTCTCTCCCTTGGAAGCGGTGGTTAGCATGTGGTCAGAGAACAGTTTAATTACATCCCCCAAGGTGGGTCGAGCACAACAGGTGGCTCGGAGGAGCTGCAGATTGTGCTGTTCAGTTAAACTGTCTTACTGTACACAGTCTGTTTCAGTCACCGCAATACTTGTGGGAGAAAGGGTGATGTAATCGGCACACCGTAAGTGTTGTTATGGTGCCTCGCTACTTCCAAGAGTCGAACGTCAGGTCACCAATAAGGAGGATTTTAAAGACTCTAGGGCTGGTTTAGTTCTGCTCATAGAGCAGCGAATTCGGCGCATCTGTCGACGGTGGGGTCTGTATGGCGCATGTTGGCACATGCCGGTTAAAAAAAAATGCCTTTTGACTGTCGACCTTCTGACCCTGTTGACCTTAGCCATGTCGACCTATTTTAGGTGTCGACCTAAGGCCTGGTGACCTTCGGTGGTCGACCCAATGCATGTCGTCTTTAATAGGGTGGACCTGAGGACCTTAACCCTTTTCTAGGATGCAATATATTTAATTAGTTGCTATTGACAACATCACCCTTTTTAGAATCCTCGGTCAGCAGTCCCGATTTTAAAACTGAAACAATCAGGCCACACTTTGGAGGCACAGCGGGGGTGATTCGCGTTGGATGCACATATTTGCCGGGTGGTGGGCGGCTTTTCAGTGCTCGGTAAGCAAGCCAACCAGAATGAGGCCCAGTACTTCCGCTCAGGACCTGCCATCACCCCAAGCTGGAGTCCGCCTTCCCATCCCTTTCTGCAGTGTACTGTGCGACCTTGATCAAGGTCAAAGGGCGACGGATCAGCTGCTGGGACGTATCACGTTACAAGTCAATGTCCTGGTGGATTGATTGAAGCTTTGCTCTAAAGTATATCGTCTCGCACCACAATATAGCTGAGTTGCCCGGAACGGTGGGCAAGGTGGACTGCGCACCTATTTATATTTGTCTATGTTTCCTTGAAATTCTGCTCCAAGTTACTACCGAAATCTAAAGGAAGGTTGTTGAGGTGGAGATTTTTCCAGCCCAACAAAGCATTCAAATGTTCTTCTGGCTAAACGTTCGTCATAGGAACCGTCCCGAGGGATAGTTTAATGCAACCGCAGTCAGTCATATCTGCTTCACGTTCTACCCACTAGGGAAAAAGCCCCATTAGTATCAGAGTCCTGCATTTCAGCTTTAATAGTCATCGTGTTCACCAATTACACAGAATTAAAGTCCAGTAATTTGACACATCTTCTGAGCACCTCCCCACCGCAGACTACCTTCGGAAGACAAGGGCTGCGTCTTCTCCGCGATGGAAGCTCAGAAATCTAGCGCATCATTTCCAAGAATTACGGCCTCCAGGCCCTCGGAGATCTCCCCAGGCTTCTCCTGTCTTGTTGCACCAATTTAAATGAAGATTCGATTTGACTTATTAGTCACTTATTACGCAATTAGGAGATGTGCAGGTGAGGCGTTAGTGATCTCAGAGTAAAGGCGGTTGGCTAAGCTCTCCTGCCAGTGTGGAACTAAAAGTCCCATCATGCTCTGTGAGTATTTGATCCATTTAGGAAAAAAAGTTGTCTTGTATCAGACATTAAAACACAGTTTATGGTTCTCCAGCGATTGGGTCAATACACTGTTAAACCCGCAACATGTTTAACCCCTTCACTGCAGCTGTTCACCTGCAGACAATTGTGGCTGGAACATTATATGTTAAGTTACCGGCTCGGCTTGGGAGTTCGGGCGGCTCGGGGGGACTCGGGACTCGGGACTCGGGAAACATAATTATCGCATATCATGATCTAACATATGCGATAATTATGACAAAAGACAGCTCTTGCGTTAAGAGCTGTCTTTTGCGGTGGGGGTTGGCGGTCAAAAGGTCGACGCCGGGTTTTCCTTTTCTTTTTACCCTCAATGTTAAAACAGAGCAACGGGGTCCCCTCGCTGCGCTCGCCATGCTTTGACCACGACTCCTCGATAAGCATGGCACACTATTCTATTCTCCCACCACACCCTAGTGGATGGTAGGGCATGAAATACCGCCTGCCAGCACATGACGAAAAAACAGTGAAAAACCCCATGTCGACCTTTTGACTGTCGACCTTCCCCGGGTAGATCTAATGCTTGTGTTGACCCAATGACCCTGACGTGTCGACCTTTCTGCATGTCAACCTTCAGTAATGGCGATTTTCATGCATGTTGACCTAGTGGTGACGAACTAATGCTTGTAGACCGATTGACTTTATCCCCTCTCCCCCACCCCTGGAAGAGTGTGCACCCTTCCTGCATTCTGCCCACTTCCTAGTGAAGTGGGCAGAACGGGGGGGGGGGTGTCAACCTGCAGTGCAGTGATTATATGCAAATTGCGTAATTTCAGCCTATGCAAATTTGGACCGATTTCCTGCACAGGGGTGGGGCAAGATGACACAATTAGCCTGGCCAATGCCCCTGTCGTCTCCCACCCTCTTCTCCTTTCTTCTTCTCAGTATGGCTTAGAATCATGTTATTAGTCGGGATAGCAGTTTTACTATTCCAGGTCTGCGGGAGATTACCCGGCAAACCAGGAGTCTCCTGCAAGATACATGCATGAGACAGCAGGAGTAAGAAGCTGATTGGATGCTTTAAGGAACTACTTTATCTCTCTCCAAGGCATGACACATCCCACCCTGTGGTAGGGATGGCCATCGTTGCCATTGCCAACGATTGTTGCCATCGATGGCAATAATGCAGCTGGTCATCGATAGCGGCATACTATGCAATGGATGACCATCAATGTTGGTCATAATTTTCTTGACCATGGGGGTGGGGCTTCACAGGTGTCAGGGGAGGGGCTATGCTCCATGTCCCCGCCTCTTGGGGAGTGAAACCATCTGGTTCTCCCCCCATCTACGGCAAAACTATTTTAATTTTGAATCATCAATGGTCAAAATTGCAGACCATGAGCTGGAAGGTGGAAGCACTAGCGTTTACATGTGACTCCTCTATAGAACTCGCCGGAGAAGAAAATATACAAAGTGACACAATAATGAAACCATATTATTGAAAAAATCCATCACTTCAAGTTTTTTTTTTTTTTTTTTGCTGCAACACTCCAAAAACACTCAGTAATTAAATCTTATGAATAAGTTATTGTTCTCTCCCCTTTCAACTCGTCCAAAATATGTAGGGATATTTCTGTAACGTTTCCTGGATCGCTATCCCGCTCACTGAAATAAACCAGAAACAGACGCAGGGACATAATAACACACACTGTTGGGTCATTTTGGCTGCTATCCCCACCTTGGTGTTTGCCCATAAATAGACACAAGTTTTAGTATCCTTCGTTTTGTTGTAAGGGATTTGCTATGAATGGTTCCCACATTTTCTCATAATGGGCCTAATTCAACATCACTTGGAACGGGGCGAATTCGGCCCCGTTCCGATGTTTGGGGTTCTGCACATGTGCAAGTGCATATTTGCGCATGTGCACACCCCAGCACGAGCGGCCTTGGTGAGTTACACACTCGCCCAGTAGTTGGTTGTAGAGAGGGAGGTCCAGAGGCGGAAGGGGGGGGTGACGGCGCATTTTCATCCCCATGGGAACACAGACGGGCCGTTGCCTGCTCGGGGGCCTGCTCGGGGGCGGGGCAGCTGACATTGCAGGATGTCAGCGCCCACCCTGTCTTTGGTGATTTACTGACTTTTATTTCCGAAGGCAGCAGAAATCATTCGATAGTCTGCGACCATTGAATGATTTCTCCTGCTAATGGGCGCATGCAAGGGGATTTGTTAGTGAACAACACATCCCCTCGCATGGTGCCGAGGGGATTCGGTGGTGGAGAGGGGGGGGGGGTTGCATTCGGCATGCAGCTTTATGCCGTTTGGTAAGCAGCGAACGACCAAGCGGTGTTGAACCACCCCCATAATGTCCAGCAAACAGGCAAATACTAAGGGTTCATTTCCCAAAGCTTCTAAAAATAAGATGATGTTGTCCAACCAATCAGATTCTGCCTTTTTATTTCTCTACTGCATTCCAGAAAATGATAGACAGAAGCTGATTGGTTGTTCTGGGCAAGCATAAGTAAATGTACCGTTCTGTCTGACATGCATGGGGCAAAATGCGCACTTGTAGGTCCAATAAATAAAAATATTGGAACGGTGCGTTCTGTAATATTACTATTACTAGTTACCAGCCCATCAAAGTGGCGGAATAACATAACAGCAATGGCGGATGTGCGCAAAACGTGAATTGCTCTGTTGGGCTCCATCTAGTGGCCGCCGGGGTGCAAAGCCCCACATAGAGATGAGGAGCAAGGTTAGCCTTTTATTATATAGATAAATAAATTGCTTAGCAGTCATACCCAAGATTAGAACCTGTGACCTGTCTCACTGGAGGCAGACACCTTCGCTCAATTAGAAAGGTGTCTGCTTCTAGTGAAGCAGGTCATGGATTCTAATGCAGGGTGTGATACTTGCAAAAATGATGTGTAGAATAAGAGAGTGTGATGCCTATTGTCCTGCTAGTAGGGGGGGTCAGCCTTAGAAGTGATATTGATGAATTAATTGATTCAAACTCGCAAGGGAGGAGAGAGGTGTCCCCTTGGTAACAGGAGCCCTACGGCAGATGACTTCTTTGCCTCTGAGAAGGCCTTACGCCTTTGTGTAGAATGTCACAGAAAGATGACACAAGAACATACTGTAAGAGGAAGTGAGGCCCTGCTCCTGGGTGTAACTCCTGCCTCTGCTACAAACTATCTCCCCCCCCCCCCCCCCCCCACGTGATGCCGCACATCTGTGTTGGGCCAGCAGAGTGCACCAGGGAGCCCTGCTCGGCCGGCAGCTGGAGATTTGTTTAACCATCCACTGCTTCTCTGTAGAAGAGTTGATAAATCTCCCCCCTTTACATTTGGGACAAAAAAAAACATGAAAAGCTCGTGTTGACCTTTTGACCTTTAGCCATGTCGACGTATTTATGTGTCGTCCTAAATCATGTCGGCCTTCTGTGGTTGACCCAATGCATGTCCACCTAGTAAAGGTCGGCCCAATGACCCATACCCCAAGGATGACACATCCACTTTGGCACTGATGGGGTCAGGTGTGAATCAAAGCGGTCGACAGTCAATCGGACATCACCAAAACGTCAACGTGCACAATTTCAACATTGACAAATCAATAATATGAAAAAAGGTTAACATTGACAAAAGGTTGACACCAAGGCTATTTTTCAGTAGGCTCCAGCAGGAACTGAGGCCCTTATTCTAGTTCACTCTTTCTGACAAAATATTTCTTGGATGGACAAAACCATGTGCACTGCAGGTGAGGCAGGTGTAAAACCCCACCCAAATCTAATTATCTCTGCACAAGTAACACCTGCCTCACCTGCAGTGCACATGGTTTTGTCCATCTAAGAAATATTTTGTCAGAAAGAGTGAACTAGAATAAGGGCCTCAGTTCCTGCTGGAGCCTACAAACAAATAGCCCTGGTTGACACAAGCAAAATGTCCACAGTACAATTGTTGACATATTAAATGGTTGACATGAGTGTTTTTGCAGGGTTTTTAGCTACGTGGATTGTAAATCATGAAATGACAGAAAAAAAACCTTGAAAAGCTCATGTCGACGTTTGTTTTATGTTGACCGTTGGCACCTCAACATTTTGCTTCTGTCGAATTTTTGTCAGTGTCTACCTAGTGCATGTTCACCTTCTGTCAACATCGTCCAAGTGCATGTCAAAATGTTGGTGTCGTCATAGACACCGTCTACCTGTCCTTGACACTCCTATAAATAATTCTGATTTAAATACAAAATTGTTAAAGCATTGTGTTACTTTCCTCTTACGGCTAAGCAGAAATTCAGGCCAGTTACACACAACGCACGTGTACTGTATGTAATACCATGCCCAGCTCAGGGGAGGGCTGCGCTCCCAGGAGAACCCGGGACGGCGAGCGTTCTCCTGTCGCTTTTCAGCTTTAAAACTAAAGAAAAAAAACCTCCCCTCTGCTGGTAGGCTAGCCGCAGCAGGGCAATTAAGACGGTGCTGCAGAGGTTCACATCTGCTGCCAGACCGATACAGTTCCACTGATGCTATCTATAGGCACAATCCTTCCGAGAGATAAGCACCACACGAGAGAGATGAGCAGGAGGAAATGCCTTGCTGGGAAAGTAGTCGTCACAGAGCCGACAAGCAGCCCCTGTGGTCTTGCACTGACAATGAGAATGGGGGTGAGGTGTAGTCGCAGGTGAACGCAGTCACAGGGCGCATTGAGATAGAAATATGTAAAGATCTGGTGCTTCAAGTAAACAGATTTATGTAGATAAAAACATGCCCCGAAAGCGACTGCGATAAGACACTCACAGGCGGCTGATGTGATTATGTGGCGGATCCGGTTTCTCTCCCCTCAGCTGTCTGTTTTATTATATTGCTTGATATAGATCAACCCGATGAGGGAGGTGATTGCTATCGTATCCATTATAGTGTTTTGTATTACTGTAGGCAGGTATAATCCTGCATGCCTTTTTTAGTGTGTAGTACTAGCCAGTGGCGGATCCAGGAGTGGGGCAGCAGTGAAGTTCAAAATTCAAATAGGGAAGCCACACCCACCGCCAGTGAGTCAGTTAGGAAAGGCAGTTGCTGTGCCTCCCCTATTTGAATTTTGAACTGCGCTGAAGAACCTCCCCTGGAGCCGCCACTGGTATTAGCCCTATTAAGAGGTCCAGTGTAAGGCTTCTCGGCACCCTAGGCAAAACTTCATGTTGGAGGTCCCTTGCTGTCAGATGGTCATCCGGCACCCGACGTAGAGTAGCCGCAAACATGCAGACATGTCACATCCATGTTTTGTAGGGGTGCGTCAGCCTCCAATTCAGTATGCATTAACAGTGGGTGTGGCTTCTTACTTGCCGCGACCAGGGTCGTCAAGAGGGGGAGGAGTGGGTAATTTTTTCCCAGGCCCGGGACTGCTGAAGTGGCCCTGGGCCCGCTCCCCCCTCCCCCTTTGCAGAGAGCCAGGCAGTGGGGAGAGAGATGACAGGCTGCAACCTATGAACAGCCTCTCTCCTTATTGTTTAGGTTTTTCACAGGAACAGAGGCCATGCCCCACCCATTAGCCACGCCCCCTTCATTTCATTGGAGACCAGTCATCCTGTCGATGCCCCTGGCTGCAGTCATTTTGCACGACCATTGAGCTTCTAAAGAGTTTCATACTGGTCCGTGACCGGCGCAGCACTGGGACCAGCAAATTTGCACAGGATCTGTGTACGTATTCCAAGCTGTGGCGACATAAGCGTACAAATCAGTGGTTGAATGCAATGCTGAATTTTATAGGGTAAAAGGACGTAGAGATGTCAATGGGCGTACACTGTTCTAAAGTAAAGTGTACCGAATAATCGCAGATGTGCCTGCTCTGTTCTGCATGCCCTTGCATTTTCCCATACTAGGGGGGTAATTCAGACCAGACTGAGATTAGCAGCGTCCAGAAATCAGGTAAATGCTGCCTAGCGTAGAATTCATAGCTGAGAAAACATGTCCAAAATCCTTCTTGAGACACTCGCCATCAAATGATTTTTCCACTGGGCACCAGGCACCGCAGGATCAGAGGCATATGCGACCTGGAGCTGACGCCACCCATCCTCCCCCAAAAGGATTTGGCACGCCTAGCATTTTCATAGGCACACCTGGGGTTTTCTTAGCACTCCCACTAAACAGCCGGTTACCACTCTCGAGACGCCTACTTCCTTTCAATCACCTTGCGAATGGCTAGAGAAGGAAAAAAGTAGCAGATGCCTTTGCTAGCGGCAGTCACACATGTGTACTATGGACTGTACATATGCGCACTGTATCGATAATCATCTGCTGTGTGAATTCACACAGCAGCCATTGGGTCTGAATCAGGCCAGGGCCGAATATAGGGTTACTGGTGCCCGGGGCAAGACATACATTTGGGGTTTTACTTCAAAGTGAGATCTATATTGCAGTGTAAAAATAAAGCAGCCAGTATTTACCCTGCACAGAAACAAAATAACTCACCCAAATCTAATTCTCTTTGCACATTTTACATCTGCCCCCTGCAGTGCACATGGTTTTGTCCATCTAAGAAGGATTTAGTCAGAAAGAGTGAACTAGAATAAGGCCCTATAACACACACCGTAATGCCCAGTACACATTATAACACACACCGTAATGCCCAGTACACATTATAACACACACCGTAATGCCCAGTACACATTATAACACACACCGTAATGCCCAGTATATAGTATAGCACATAAGTGCTGCTTACCTACATGCTTGATGCCAGGGGTTATATGCTCCTTGCAGGGGTTACATGCTTGATGCCAGGGTTACATGCTTGATGCCAGGGGTTACATGCTTGATGCCATGGGTTATATGCTTGATGCCAGGGGTTACATGCTTGATGCCAGGGGTTATATGCTTGATGCCAGGGGTTACATGCTTGATGCCAGGGGTTATATGCTTGATGCCAGGGGTTACATGCTTGATGCCAGGGGTTATATGCTTAAATGCCAGGGGTTACATGCTTGATGCCAGGGGTTACATGCTTGATGCCAGGGGTTACATGCTTGATGCAGGGGTTACATGCTGGTTGGTGCATGGGGATCGCCACATAGGTCGGGGGCATTTTATGGCCGTTGCTGGGGGAAGAGAAGCATTTTGTGCTCGTTGCCCAGGGGTTGGAGAAGCTGGTATGTTGCTCAGCAGGCTGTTAGTGCGGCGGGGGACTGGATGTGGCTGGAAGAGCTGACAAGCTGCTCTTCTAGCCACATCCAGTCCCCCGCTGCGCTGACAGCCTGCTCACATCTTCTTCTGAGAGCGGCTGTCAGCTTTCATAGCCGCATCGCGCCCCGTCCCCCCGCGCTCAGCAGTGGCATAGACTTACATTGTGGGGGGCGGGCGGGCGGCCAAAGGACACACGCATGAGTCTGTGTGTGACTGTGACTCAACCCACTCAGGGCGCGCAGCGGCAGCAACTAGGAAAACCTGCAGTGATTGGCTGCCGGGCGGCCACTGAGCAATGATTGGGTCCCCGGCGGCCGCTGCAGTGATTGGTTCAGGTGCAGCACAGCGCGTCCTTGGGGACCCCTTCAGTTTTGAAAACGGAGTCCCCGGGGACAGTGACAGTATTGCGCCCCCCCCCTCCATTGCCCGGTGTGCGTGACCCCCTAGCCCAGCCCCCCCCCCTAGTTACGGCCCTGATCTGGCCCCAGGCCCCCTGACAGGTGTAATTATGCTTACGTGCTGGTTGGAACGCCCAGTATTTGCATGGACACACCCATACTGTAGTCTGCTTACTGTATGTGCGAATGTTTTGCGCGCCCTGCTTCTGCCTCTGTGGATAT
The DNA here is from genome assembly GCF_055691185.1 of Crinia signifera. Taxonomy (NCBI): domain Eukaryota; kingdom Metazoa; phylum Chordata; class Amphibia; order Anura; family Myobatrachidae; genus Crinia; species Crinia signifera. The sequence goes on along the minus strand of NC_139228.1, from coordinate 65,502,332 downwards.
ACGTGTAGATGTGATCTGAGGTGACATCGCTAAAGCAGCTGCATTGTACTCATTTGTAAATGCAGCAGAAAGCATCTGATATGCATTAGTGATCCGTGGTGCATTGAAAGGCACAGCATCGGATCACCTGCGACATCATAGTGCGGCTGAGTGACCCATGCAGCCACTGCATATCCAAGAAAGAGGCCAGGAAATGTCTGTCCTGACCTCCCACAAAAAAAGGCAGCGACACGCTTCTGTTTTGGAAAATGGTGCCTGTCTCTGCCCCCTCTGCACCCCAAAAAAGCAGCAGACTGCCAATCACTGTCTAAAAACACAACAACAGTTCAATTTAAAAAATATTGCACCAGCTTCCCAACACTACAGCTTCTCAAATGTTACTCATCCTATAGCTGTTGCTGCTCTCCAAAACCTTGTGGTTGGAGTTCCCAGTATAGATTTCACCAGCTGGTTGTCAGATCATTTATGTATCTTGGTAGTACAGTATGTCTAATCAGAAGAAAACTACGATAACTTAGATCATTACCCATTCTCAGACTTGTCTAAAGGGCTGGGCAAGGGGAGAAATACCCACCTCATCTGCTGCGTGACAGGCATTGTTTGCTTTGTACTGTAGTTCAAGCCCCCAGGATATGGCCATGACTACCCTATAACCCATGCCTACGATAGCTCTCTGTAACCCTGTAAATATTGGAATCATTGCAGATGTAGCTAAGACGTGTTAGTAGCTACAAGTTGGAAATGTTAACAGATATGAAGATTATAGCATTACAGGTTGAGTTATAGTTCTTTCATCCTGTATGTGGACTGACCCACAGGGGTAAAGGAGTTGGCCCAGTTTCCTAAGGTGCCCCTTCTCCTCCCACATACAAAAATTGTTACTCTATTAGTGGGTCAGTTGCTGCTTGATAGAGCAAGACCGTTGCTTGGAGGCTGCCATGAGTCCCTACTGCTGTGATTCATCCTGTAGGTTGCTCATGGTCGGACTGGCCCACAAGAGGATAGGAGTTGGCCCCATTGCCTTAGGACCCCTTCTCTTCCCTCAAAGGTCAAGTGCCAGATTGTATTCAAAAATTGTTACTCTATTAGCGGGTCAGTTGCTGCTTGATAGAGCAAGACCATTGGGTGAAGGCTTCCTTGGGTCCCTACTGTTGTGATTCATCCTGTAGGTTGCTCATGGTCAGACTGGCCCACAAGAGGATAGGAGTTGGCCCCATTACCTTAGGACCCCTTCTCTTCTCTCAAAAGTCAAGTTCCAGATTGTATTAAAAAATTGTTACTCTATTAGAGGGTCAGTTGCTTGATAGAGTAAGACCACTGTGGTGAGGCTGCTTTGAGTCCTGACTACTGTATTTCCCTCTGGTTGCCCATACATGCTCCCATCCGGCATTGACGTTGCTGAAACTGTCACTCAAGCCTCCGGAGGGTGCCAAAAATAAAACAAAAATCGCGAAAGGGGCTTCACTTGTTATTTAAAACGAATAGTCTTCATTTTAATTCCCTTCCTCCCACTCTCATCTAATACAATTCTAGTTTTAGACATTCAACCAGCTTGTCATCCAGTGGGAAGTGATGACATCATTAATTATGTATGGATTTGAAAACCTGAAGAAGTCTATAGCCAGATTAGATTGGCTTTTTAACTCTTTTGATTAATAAAACATAGAGGCTCAGGCTATTTGAATTGCTTGGGCGATAACCTGATAGAAAGAGATGAGTGTAAGGATGGAATGATCTGAGTCCTGATAAGTTATTTTACTTAACACAGCGGACAAACACAATAACAAATGAAACTGCACAATAGTCTTCTTCTCCAAAATGGCATTAATATTTGATGATTATTTGACGTCTAGATAAAAAACAATGTTCCCGTCAGTCTTTTTGAGCCTCTCTGTGTACAATTCCGCAAGAAATTCATCTTCTCCCTTTTCCTTGTGCAGAAACATCAGGGTGAATCCGACTTTCTTTTATCTCCGAGATGATTAAGTAAAAATAATGAAAATTACGCTCTACGACATTAATAATGTGAAGTGTTCGGGGACATTTTATTATTATCGGAAAAAAAGTTTTTCTTAATAATGTATAGTTATGCTGGATCTTCATTAAGAAGGTAGTTTATAATGTATATGTGTGTAATAAATTGCGTCCCAGTGGATTCATAGAAAAAGTTTCTGGCATAGTAAATCTGGAATATATTCTGTTATGAATACAGTAATCAGTCTAAAATCTGCTTCTGGATTTACTGGTCTGATTTGATGCTGTCATCATTATTACATCACCATTCAGGTGACAGTATACAAAATATGGATTTTATTATATTATGGGGCATAGTTATCAAAATGTATTTGCGGAATTTACCCCTGTAAATGTAGGTTTGAGGGGGCTACCTGTAAGTACTTAAGTGTAAATTAATTTACTAGGATGGGAGTTCTATTGAAGATGCTATGGGCAAAATCTCCAATAGAACTTCCATCTTGACTCAATTTTATTAGAATCACATCATATTGGCTCCGCCCATTCCCCACTGACCGTAATTTGCAACAGGTGGAGGGGCTTAATAATATCAGGCCCAGTCTCTGTCCTGTGCCAGGGGGTAATATTGGATACTCAGGAGCCGCTTCTCCCTCTGCATATGCTACCGTTCAAGTGTTTTGGGTTCAGTTTTTGGTTCATTTTTTTATTTTTTGAATAAAAAAAAAACGGTGATAAAATAAATATCGACAAAACAGCAAACATAATGTGAATTAAAGTTAGGAGCGCTTGTGTTAATGTGGCGTGTTTAATATATATATATATATATATATATATATATGGCTGAACCATGTATCTGAAAAAAGAACGTCAAAATGTTAAAAAAAGACACAAGGTGGATATATGAGATGAGAATTATATCACCCGTCGGTCTAAATATTGATATAGAACTTAATGCATTCCTCTAAATATAATAATATACATAATAAATCTATATTTTGAATATAGTTTCCTTTAAAGTCTTTTTTTTATCTTTTATTATCTTTTTATTGTTGTATATGCATATACTACATAGAGTATAGATTATATATCTTCTTTTTATTTATTTTTTTATTTTACTGAAGATTTCTTACAGAGCCGGCCCTAGCCTAAATGATGCCCTAGGCAAGATTTTGGCTGGTGCCCCCTAGCACCGCCACTAGTTTCGCCTCTGACCCTGCTTCCCTTTTTCCAGCACCATCAACCCTCATCATAGCAGTCATCATTTTGGTGCTCCTACCCGGAATATTTTAAATAGAAACAGTGCACACATTCGGTGCGCAGCCCAAACAGGGGTGTGTTCTTGCTGGGAAGGGGCATGGCCACACAATAGTACCCCCAATTCAAATTATGCCACACAGTAGCGCAACTTTATTCACATTATATCATGTGATGGTGTCCCTTATTCACGTTACATCACACTGTAGTACCACTTTACCTTATATACATTACTCCTCACATTATTTACATTATACCCTTAGAAAAAAATCCTGAGAAAATAATGTATATTAAGCATCTCCATGGCCACACTGCAACCCAGCACAAAGCAGTGTGTGCTGGGCAGTGGAGAAGAACTGCAGCTGCTGCTGTCACTTAAGGGGAGGGGGCCCAGGGCTGTGTGTGACTGTGGCTGTACCTGAATATGGAATTTAATGTTACAGTGATTTCCATGAATACACTATTTCATATGCAGATACAGCCTCACTCACACAGAATATAGGCATGCTGCATATCATTTTAATCAGCAGAAGCTGCTGATGCCCCTAGGCATTCCAAATGCCCTAGGCAATTGCCTAGTTTGCCTATGCCTAAGGCCGGCCCTGATTTCTTAGCCACATTGAGTCTATAACATTTGCTGAAGCACATGCCTGCCGCCAAAAGTGACATTGCTTCCGTTTTTAAAATATCCGTAAAAAATAAAGTTTTATGCAAATATTGCTTGAAAAAAAAAGAGAATAAATACACGGAATGGGACCCAGTAAAGACATCCTTGAGTAAGAGCGAGAGCGTGAAACGCATTGGATCGTACACACTGAGAGACGCTGACCAGAAGCAAGCCGCTGCACATTTCCGATATTAGGGAACAGGATGGGACCAGAGCCGCAAACACAAACACCTCTGGGCGCTTCCCAGCCTTCCAACTGTGCATGAGGTAGTATAGGGAAAGAATAGTACCCCCTGGACTCTCTGCACAAAAAAGAAATCGGCAAATCCCAGCTCCAACAAATATACCCATAAAAGAGCTGTACAACATTGCTTTAATGCTTGTTTTTCTTTTTCAGGTACACGCTTCAGCCATACATATATTTTAAACATATCACATTAACACAAGAGCTCCTTACATGTATTTATTTGGAGCTGCATAAACAAATAGCGCAGTCACACGTATCCTCTACAGAGCCAGATTAAGGTCTAAATGGGCCTGGAGCTGAAAATGATCAAGGGCCTATTATGCGCAATAATAGGGGTTGCAGCCAGCACCTAATAATGTGGGAGGCGTGACCAGTGTTCTGTTTGGGTGGTCTGCTCATGGGTGTGTCTCTATTTGTGTAAATACTGGCATAAGAAAAGTGCAGGGAGATATATTGGCGGGTGCCCTCCAAAGGTGCACCCGCAGGACGCCGATGTCCTAAGATACTTGCGGGGTGAGGCGGCACTACAGTCATAAAAAAAATACTGAAATCTGAAACTTGGTAGACAATATGTCAGCAACTTTTATGTGGTAACCTAAGTTTACCCCATCAAATGGGGTTTACCCCATCAAAAGTTTACAAATCATGCAACACAATAGTAACCCCCTTATACTGTACTTGCTTCTTCCACATTATGCCACATGGAATGAGACAAAATTCATACCGATTGAGCAAAAATTCACATTTTGACACATGGATTGAGCCAAAATACACACTATACCAGGCATGTCCAAACAGTGGCCCCCCAGCTGTTGTGAAACTACACGTCCCAGCATGCCTTGACATAGTTTTAGCATTCCCTAATTGCAAAACTGTGGCAATGCATGATGGGACTTGTAGTTTCACAGCTGGAGGGCCATAGTTTGGACATGCCTGCACTATACCAAACAGATTGAGCAATAATGCACAATATGCTTCATAAATAGGGGCATTGCGCGCCAAAGGCGCACATTAAAAATTTACACCATAATGCCCATTACATGTTAAGCCTCACACTATAATCTCCATTGCGTATTATGCCAAACACCATAAAGCCTATTAAAAATTATGCTACATAAGTGTTGCTTACCTACATGCTCATTGCCAGGGGTTCCATGCTCATTGCCATGTGGGATTACATGCTCATTGCCAAGGGGGAATACATGCTCACGGTAACTGGGGGACAGTCGCCGCCGGGCAGAAATTACAGCCATTAACAGCTGCGCAGAGAGCAGGAGGCTGCCCAGCTGTATTCAGAGCACTGCATGTCCTGGCTATTTGAAATAATACCCCTTTCACACCAGAAAATGCAGGGAATATGGTCCCAGGATCATGCAGGGACATTCTCGGACTGGCTCCTTTTACACCAGCCTAGTCCCTGCATTTTCTGGTGTGAGGGGGAGAGAAAACCACCCCCGCCCCCCTTTAAACAACCAGCTATATCTTCGGAACCAACTGACCCATTTACATGTAGCCTCCGAATGATTTTGGTCCTGTGAAACTGGGCCATTTGGTTCCAGAGAAATCTGTCCTCAAACAACATGAACAGCCATGAAATTACATTTCAGAAATGAAAAAAAAAAAAAAATAGTTTTACCTGCAATATCTCTAGAACCAATGAACCCATATGGACCAGGTATCAGATTGAAGGCCCAGCGATTTGGGTTCGACTGAGATCAACCTCGAGCTTCTGTGATGCCGGAGGGGGAACTAGCAGCCGTTGGAACCGGGTGGAGGTCGGAATAAGCGGGTCCCATGTTATCCTATGGGGAAAACATTCCAGGTTTGCCTGGCGGTATCTCCGGTTCCCGGGGGGCTAGTGACGCGGGGCTGGTCTCATTGGAAAGCCCTGGCCCTCAGCTACAAAATGGGCCTATTTGGAGAGTGGGCCTGAAGCTATAGCTCCATCAGGCCCATTGTTAATCCGGCCCTGATCCTCTATCACGTAAGCAAAAATAATGTAATCTGGACGTGTTTATCGTACATGCAATCCAAAACCCGAGTTTGGTTTTTTAATCCGAGTTCCGAACTGACAACAGAACCGAGTCAGGACTCGCCTCTCCTCGGAACCCCAAAGTGGTTCTGAACTGAGACTCGATTGTACTCCAAGCCCCTACATTTGGTTGTGTTTGTATTCAGTAGAGCTAAACCGATCCTCTTATCCAAAATGGTGGGTTTGGCTGTAAGAATATTTCTTGCGTTACACATGGCTGCCATGTTAGAAATCCAAGGATTCTGACATTTCCCCTAAATTGTTCCATCTAACCCTTTCAGTGCCAACATCTCCGTGAGAGATGTGCAAAACACCCGCTAAAAATGCCGGCGCCGCTAACATTTGTTATATAAATTCAAATAAAAAATGTGTAAAAAAAAAGATAGTGGGACAGATGTATTAAGCCTTAACAAGAGATAAATGCCAGGGTGATAAGGAGAGATAAACGCCCAGCCAATCACCTGCTAACTGCCATGTTACAGCCTGTGTTTGAAAAAAGTCAGTAAGGAGCTGATTGGCTGGATGCTTATCTCTCTTTATCACCCTTGCATTTATCTCTTGTTAAGGCTTAATACATCTGCCCCATTATTTCCTACATAAGGTAACTTTACAGGTCATTAAGGAGAATAAAATTGTTTGCTTGCCAAATTCACTTGGTGGCACTCAAAGTGTTAATGACTAAACAGTCCGGCTTTTACCTGTTGCGGACTGAACTCCACCCAATGATAAGTCCTGGGATTTACAAGCAACATTAAGAAACCACCAAGTGGTTTCTTAATGTGTCTGTTCCTCTGTCCTCAGCGCTCAGCCTAGCACGCCCAAAGACGAAACTCTCCACGTGTTAGTGCTGCAAAATTAAACAGCGCTGACCTTTTATTGTTTGTTGACGTGCTTGTTTTGAGCAATGGCTGAGGCTCAGCCGAGTAAGTGCTGTAGATCTGATGAGTCCGCAAGTTTCACGAGATTTGTCAAATGAAACTGCGAGAGCCTTTCAGCCATAAGCAGCTTTAACTAGCAATTTACAACATGACTGTGAGCTCTGGCGTAGAGATCACTGCGAAAGAGCGACGCAGATAATTTCACAATTTGCTACCCGAAAATTAAAGCGGAAGAATGCGAAAGAAATTACTTTGTTACAAGCCGCCGGCAGCCTACGGTGCTTTTCACAGGATTTGCTGCACGTTGCCATATTTTTAGAATATGTCTATCGATGTATCGAAAGCATTTTAAAGGAGTTTACAGGAACAGTTGCAGCTAGCAGGAGATGTACAGGTGATAGAATATGGGGCCTGATGCAGCTTTTTTTTTTAGCAAAGCTAAAAAGCACACAACTGGGCAAAACCATGCTGCACTGCAGGCGGGGCAGATGTAACATGTGCAGAGAGAGGTACTGTGGATTTGGGTAGGGTGCGTTGCCCCTGAAATCTAAATTGCAGTGTAAAAATAAGGCAGACAGTATTTACCTGCACAGAAAAAATATAACCCACCCAAATCTAAATTAAGATCCGGATGATAGGAGGAAAGGGCGCAGGCTGCCACCATGTGGTCGCGGTGCACTAGAATGATGCTGACTAAAGGTCAACACATGCAAACTGTCGACACGTTGATTGTTGACAAGTGAAAAGGTCAAGTCGCGATTAGGTGTCAACAATGACAAAAAAAGTAGCACCTCATTGCAAAGCTTTCATGTGTTTACTTTTTATACTGTCGACCTTTTGCTTGTGCTGTACTTGTGTAGACCTTTTCCATTGTGTCTTTTTCTTTTCTTTTTTCATGTGGAACTTGTACTTTTTGGCGGTTGACCTAAAGATTTTCTACCCTTTGCTCCACTGCCATCTAAATATCTCTGCACGTGTTACTTCTGCCCATTTTCTGCTTTGCTAACAAATCAGAAACGGGTCCATAATGCGGAATCTAATAGATTTTTTTTGACAACTTTTTAAAAAAGAAATCTTTATCATCAAGCTCTGTGGCATAAAACGGAATTTAATTGAACTCTATAATTTATTCCATTACAAAAAAAAAAAATACAGTTTTTCCCATTATACCTGTAGCTTTTTTGTAATGCCCACAACGCGCAGCATGGTTGTTTTCTGTGAAAATCTAGGAGTGTTTTTGCTACAGTTGCTGTCTATGGAAATCAGATTGCCGCCGGCAGGACGGCAGTAGCGAAAAAAAGTGACACCTACAGGCTATTAAAAGAAGGTTCGCCATCTGTTACATACAGGGCCTGCTCGAATAGGGGCATCGTTTAAGGCAACATGTTGAAGTACACCTGTCATATAGTTTCCAGAAATCTAACATTAATAATATAGTCTGAGGTAAAACCTAATTGCAGAGTGCGGTTAGTTATGCACACAGCAATTATCAGAAAACCAGATACAGAATAAAGTTCCCGCCTCTTTGTCTTGTATTTCCTGCTGTGTCTGTATATGGTAGATGTTGGTGCCGTGTGAATAAATGTCATGTGATCAGTCAGAGCCAATCGGCTGGAAGCTGGTAGACTTCTTACAGATAATAGGGGAGTTTTATCACGCCTCCTAAGGCGTAGAGAAGCCTGGATCAATGATAGTTAGACGCTGGTTGCTAAGGGCAACCTCTTTACTCATCTTCTCTGTCTGTAAATGGCATGCCGGTACTTCCGTGTAACATGTGTGGCTTGCAATATGATCACAGCATCATCGTCTCATTAAGATGTAAAAAATGTTGGAGAGCGATAAAGTAGATAAAGAGAAAATGGGGTTTATGTACTAAGCCTTGAAGAGAGATAAAGTACTGGCCAATCAGCTCCTAACTGCCATGTTAGCGGCTGTGGGGGGAATTTACTAAGATGGGAGTTATAAAGCACATGGGATGTTGCTATGGGAAACCAATCAGAATCTACTTCTTATCTATTTAGCCCATTCTGGAAGATAGAAGGTAGTATCTGATTGGATGCCCATAGCAACATCCCATGTGAGACAGAACTCTTATGCTGGGTACACACCAGGACGACTAGGGTCCGATCCCATCAATCTAGATCCAATTCCGACCGATTGGATGTAGATTGTGTGGTGATTGGGCCCTTTTCTGTCCTGGTGTGGACCGATACCGATCCGATGCGCGGTCCCGCGGGTCGGTCGTTCTTCAAAACCTACCTGCTGCAGGTAGGATCTGAAGAACGACCATACTCCCGGGTGTGGGTAGCCATCGGATCGGACCCGCTCACGGTGCACATCGTGAGCGGGTCGTGCCCCCTCGCGTCATCGTGAGCGGGTCGGAAGAAACACTAACGACCCGCTCACGATGTGCATCGTGAACGGGTCGTCCTGGTGTGTACCCCACATAAGTCAATGTCCCCCTGTGTTTGAAAAATGGAAGTTAGGAGCACATTGGCTGGTACTTTTTTTAAATCTCTCTCCACTTTTTTCCTCTCCAAGGCTTAGTACATCTGCCCCTTACGCAGGAATGTCCGTTGCTGCCCAGGAGATGAATGTAATTGTGCAGGGTACACTTACACAGTAAATGTAACTCATATGCATCAGTGACAGCGCTAGTGGTGGTTGTTGTATTGTGAATCGTACCTGGTGGTTCTTGGGTCCTTGGGTATTGTACTTGGTCGTGGACGGCTCTTCTGTGTCGTCTTCTTGTCCCCAAATCCCCAAGGCAAACACCTGGTAATAATTCAACGTCTATATTTATTAAACCACTGTCATTTGTAACAGTTTGAGGTTAAGGAGTAATTAGCAGATGTGGTATAACAGAATACTTTAATTTTATAAACCCATATAGGCATACACATACTGCAGGAGACTCCCTGAAATAGCAGCAATCTCCCTCTCTCCCTCATTAGTCTAGCAATCTCCCCCATGTCACCTAGCCCACATTACACTGTTACACCATAGTTACCTCCCCTCCTGCATTCTACAGGAGACTCCCTGACATAGCAGCAATCTCCCTCTCTCCCTCATTAGTCTAGCAATCTCCCTCATGGCACCTAGCCCACATTACACTGTTACATCATAGTTACCTCCCCTCCTGCATTCTGCAGGAAACTCCCTGACATAGCAGCAATCTCCCTCTCTCCCTCATTAGTCTACCAATCTCCCTCTTGTCACCTAGCCTACATTACAATGTTACACCATAGTTACCTCCCCTCCTGCATTCTGCAGGAGACTCCCTGAATCAGCAGCAATCTCCCTCTCTCCCTTATTAGTCTAGCAATCTCCCTCATTTCACCTAACCTACATTGCACTGTTACATTTTGGGGGGAAAAGGAATGAGAGACAGATACATTTACAGTTACATTGAATCATCAGCACCATTTCCCAGCACTTTACCAAGTATAGTAGCTCTTACTAACTGCTTTGTGGATCATCTACATTTTGATATAAGTCATTTTAAAAGATTCATCTCAGATGTAGCAGTACACACCCACACGTCTAGGTGCCACATTCACAATCTCTTTGCACAATTTGTCCATATATGGAACTAGACACCAGTGGCAGATTAAGCACAGGGTGACAGCGGAGGTTGCACCCACATATAAGGGGCCCCTACACCACACCCACTGCTGGGTTCCTGTCGCCCTGTGCTTGGGCAGCACAGGCGGTCGGCTCAGGCGGGCAGGGGGTTCCTGCAGCGGTCTGGGCAGTCAGCCCCAGGGTCCCTGCCATGAATGGGAAGTCAGTGGCGGGGTCCCTGCGGCGGATGGGAACTAGTAGCCAATACCTCTACTAGTTCCCATCTGCTGCAGGAGCCATGCCGCTGACTTCCCATATGCTGCAGGGACCACACCAATGACTGCTCAGACCGCTGCAGGGACCCCCTGCCTGCACTGCCCAGGTACCAACCTCCCCTGGGGGGGGGGGGGGGGGGTATGGGGTGGAATGTGTCTGTGTGTGGGGGGGGGGGGGGTCCGGTCATATCATCTTTGCCAGCACCCCGCAATGGCTCACAATGTCCGGTTCTGGTCACCACTCATTCGTCTCTCCTGAAGCACCCATGTAGCCCTCAGGCTCCTGCTCCTACTTTCAGGGGGACCACTGGCTACACACATGGCCTGCTCTGCAGCATGGTAACATATATGGCTCTCTGCAGCCACTGATTTTCAATAACAACATACTTGCCTATAATCCTGGATCAGCCGAGAGTCTCTGAAACAATGGGTGCCTTGCCCGGCCTCCCGGAAAGTTGGGCAAGTCTACCGCATGGTGGAACCTTATGTTCATCAGCCAGGCCCCCACTGGGTTCAGGTGTGGTATAGGGTTCCGACAGTCGGGATCCCGACAGTCATTAGCCAGACATCGGGATCCCGACTGGCCAGACTCAGACAGCATGGCGAGCGCAACAAAGCCCCCTTGCTGCGCTCGCCACGCTGTGGGCACAGTGGCTTGCTACGCTCCCCACCTATTCTATTCTCCCTCTATGGTGGTCGTGGACCCCCACGAGGGAGAATAGCCGGTGGCCGTCGGGAACCCGTCTGTCGGTGTTTTAACAGTTGGGATCCCGACGTTGGGTAAATGACTGGCGGGATCCCGACTGGCGGGACCCGGTCCGGCACCCCTGGGTTCTGAACTGATTGGCTGTTGCATTATCACCTTCCACTTTATCACTTCACCTTCCACTTTATCACTTCACCCCATTGTGCACAAGTGTAAATATAAAGGTTATTAGACCCAAGGCGAACCTCAGCTTGACAGACACATTTATTTATAGAAAATGAGTATTCAAATAAGTAGGTGGCAAGATTATGAACCACTTACTTTAGTAGCAGTGATGTAACGGACACATAAAGGTAGCTCAGGAGATCAGCCCGCTTACCTCCAAGGTGACCCCCCCCCCCCATATCCTTACACAAGTATGGGGACCTTTATTCATCAAACTAAGAAACTTTGTCCTGAGCAAAACAATCAGTCAAAAGAAAAATATAAAGATGAGCATATGTTTTATAAAAAAAAAAATTTTAAATTAAGAAAAAAACGTAATTTTAGAATGCTACAAAATAGTCCAGCCATACACAGAGCACCCTTGAGATCTTGGACAGTGATAACGTGGAGAGAGATAAAATACCAACCAATCAGCTCCTGTCATTTTGTTTCAAACAGGGTCTATGTCACAGCAGCTTGGTTCTGATTGGCTGGTATCTTCTCCACTGTAAATCTACCCCTCAATCTTCTCCTGTTCCTTCGTGTTATTTGGGAGACGTCCAGTGAGCTCTGCAGAAATATTAGCAGCGTTTGCCAGGAGGGAGCAGATCCGAGGTCCTTGGCCCGGCAATCAGTCTTCTGTGCACCCATTCCTAAATCATTATTGCTAAAGTGCCTTTTGAACCTACACCGGTGATGGAACTGTTCCATATATGCATGTCCTGCCACTCAAACCAGAAGCGGAGTCATTTAAATGATTGTTATAATGAAAAGAAGTGAAATGATTGTGCTTGATGGCCGGGCATTCTGCAGAGGGCTCACATTTCATTCCCAAGTACACTTTTTATGTCCTTATAAGACTGCGGAATGGGAATGCTGACTCCGGCAGTGTCGTTTTATTTACCATATCCGCCAGTTTCATGACACGGGGAAAGCAAGGCTCAGAGATAATTCATTAGGAGGCGAATCCCATTACCAGAAGTTGACTGAGCCCTCGTCTTTCACCCTCTACATTTAACCCTTAGTAGCCAACGCTGCTTTTATAGTCACGTCTTAGCATTTCCAAACAAGAAACTAGGGACTATCGTCATACAAAAGGGCCGATTTATCGCCATCGGCGTCCTCAGATGTGGATGGGCTGTGATAATATCGGCCAGATTTACAATGCAGTAATTGATTGTATTGCATGGATGATGTATAAATTATCGCATGCAGGGACAGAGCTGGCAGGAAGCTCTGCCCCTGCGATGGTGAATGCCAATGAGGTAACATAACGCAGATGTTTCCCTGTGGTCCAGTTCCAACAGAGTCTATAGGCCTGATTCAGACCTGCTTGCTAGGCAGCAAATATTTGCTGCTTAGTGAACAGGTAAATGCCACCCGGCCACTCACATGTGGCCACACTGAGAAAATAAATAATTTGATGGTCGTTCACTATCAAATGATTTTTCCTCCCTTCGTAGAAAAAAAGTCTATATTTACTCTCCTGGACGGAGATGGCCGAAATAGGGGAGGACGCTGGTGTCATGTGATATCTGCCACCCGCCCCAAGCAGGCAAGGATACTCCTGCGGTCGCAGGTGTCCGCCCAGTATTTCCATAGGCGACCTCTGGTTTTGTGGGCAAGCCTAAAACACTGGGCAGACCCCAGCGACCCCCCCCCCCCCCCTGTCCACCCATCATTGAGCGCACGCAGGGCCGGCAACAGAAATCTTGGGGCCTGGTAGATGGACATCTCGGGGCCCCCTCCCGAAAAAAAAACCTCTTTACGTGTGTGTGTGTGTGTGTGTGAGAGTGTGTATGTATGTGTCTAGATTTTTTTTTCTACAAACTACTTTAGATAGATAGATAGATAGATAGATAGATAGATAGATAGATAGATAGATAGATAGATAGATAGATAGATAGATAGATAGATCAGAGTGATGATAGACAGACAGACAGACAGACAGACAGACAGACAGACAGACAGACAGACAGACAGACAGACAGATAGATAGATAGATAGATAGATAGATAGATAGATAGATAGATAGATAGAACCTCTCTCCCCTCCCCCAAGGCACTTACCTGGTTAATTAAAAAGGTGGAGTAGGCATTAAGAAGAAAAAAGGATATGCAAGTATCCAAAGAAGGCGCTTAGTGTGAGTGGTTTGGCTAAGGAGCAGCAGTCTAAAAAAAGGGGTAGTCAGCCCCAATACAATATGCAAGAAGAAAAGTCGGGTGGTTGACTGCGCTAGGAGGATTTATAAAAAAACATTTTTTGAGCATATAATCTTAAAAAAGAATGGTCAGGTGTATAGTGAAAAAAGGGAGTTACAATTTATTAAAATAGACACAGTTGTACATATAAAAACAACAAGTGACAAATGGCTAAAGGTAATTAAATAGTCACCCTTTGATTTGCGACTGTCCAGTCCGCTGAAAAAAGACTTAGATTTGTAATCCACTAAAGCAATTTTGACGAAGGATGGTTTTACATCGAATGATGGTGTCCCGATGTGGACAATGATTTTCCAAGTGATGGACTGCAGGGGAACAGTGGGAAGGAAGATACCTCAGAATTTGTGGGGGGCCAATCCACTTTATCTGAGGGAAATTCAGACGGTGATGGTAGCCTTCTCAGTATTGGAAAATAATTTGTTACTCACGGGGAGCACTGAGTGCCTTCCTTGATAATACCGGGCTGTTGTTAGGGGGTAGCGTACCTCCAAAAAGATTGTATTCGCCTCGGATCGGTGGAAGGTCCAGGTGTTAATTCCTGTTGATGGAAGTAAAGCTGAGAAAGGTAGTAGTCCCACTGGAAGATGGAATAATTTTTTCCGGCTGCAGGTAGTAAGTGTGAATGGGGTTCGATGTTGGTAGTAGTAGATCTGTAGGGTGACTGGGGTCATCTGTTTGCACCTATTAGGAGTAGGCATTAAGCAGGTTCTCTGGACCTTTTTCTAGCAAATCTTCTCCTCACACTGACTCCTCCGTTAAGCCCCACCCCTTTTTTCTCTCTATATTTCCTGGAGAAGGAAACCCTGGCTTCCCATTGGTGGGCAGCGGCCATCTTTGTGTAGCCTGTGTGGGGGCAGCCATCTTCTTTTAGCTCCTGCTGCATGTTCAGCAGCATACAGGAGCAGAGCCATCCTCTGCCTACCCTGGCTTCGGCAGCTAGATGGCAAATACCAGATGACAGGTAACCGGGGCCAAGGGGAGAGGGAGATCGCTCTGCATGTTTGTTGTCTGCTCCGAGCCAGTGGCGGAGCAGACAGCATAATTAAAAAAATGGAGTGCATTTTTTTTTGTGCCCCGTGATCATGGGCCCCTCCAAGCCTTGGGGCCCAGGTCAGATGTCCCCCTTGACCCCGCTGTCGCCTGGCCTGAGCGCACGCCCTGGCATGTGTGAGACTCACCAAAGGTGTTCGCTCTGGGGTTTGCGCATGTACAACCCCCCCGCCATCAGCCGGAGAGTGAATTTGGACCTTAACCGAGCAGGCCTGAATCACCCCATGTACAATCTGCCCCTGCACTACAGCTTCTGCGCTTTTCTATGTTAAACTGTCCTATTGCAGGATTATTAGGTTCATCCTATTCACTTGTACTGACCGTAGCTGGCTTAGCATTAGCCAAGCAATGATGGCGCATTTACAACACTCATTCATGGAGAGATAATATCAAGCCCTTGAAAGAGCTAAAGTGGACAAAACAACCAATCGGCTTCTACCTCTCATTTCCCTAGCACAGCGTTTGGTGTGACAGAAGCTGATTGGTTGCTTTGGACAAGGGGCATTGTAAAAGAGGAGGAGGCCTATGTGCAGCCTCCTCCGTACGGGCCCTCCTCTCTGCCAGGAGTAGCGGTGCCCACTAGAGCGCTCAGACTACAGATAAAATGTCGTGGCGGACATTTCCACTGCGCACACTGCACCCATTGTAAGTACGCCCCTGATTTTCACACACTGAGCACTGGTCACCGACGGTTATGGTATGAATGGTCTAGGTCAACAGTCACTAGGTTGACCACTAATGTTCAACAGACAGAAGATTGACACATGAAAAGGTCGACGTGCCTTGGGTCAACATGATCAAAAGATCAACATGAAAAAGGCTGACTTGGAAAAAGGATGACTTCTTTTCTCTATGTCGACAAAAGTCGACATTTACACTGACTTAATGTACCGTGTTTGCTCGCCATGTTGCGCTTGGAACACTATTAGAATCTATCTCTCTTGACTGTGTCGTCCATTTGACCATGTTGACTTAATGCATGTCCACCATTTCCGTGTGTCAACTTTCTTTCTGTCAACCATTCATGATCGACTGTTAATCTAATGACCAGATTATATCACAGACAATTATGTCACGGCCACAGGCAAGAAGATGATGTCACCGGTCTGCACAAGATAAATGGGGGGGCAATTTGGAGCTCGGGGGGACAGCTATCGAGAAGCTGATGCTCAGGTAATAACCCAGCCTTATAGAATGTTCTAAATGTTTGTGTGCTGGATTCCATCCTGCGCTGATACATGTGATATATGTAATTGTACAGTTTTGGATGCGGGTGTCCTTTGCCCAGACATTCCTCCCACAGTCTGTGCATAGGGGACCAGCATATGTGCAGCCTTGTATAGGTAGATGGAAGAGAGAGGATCTGTGTGTAGTTTATAATGTGCAGGATGGGGAGACGTCCTGTGATTCGCTCCTCTGGATGTGTGATTTGTTGTAATGGCACTTAGCTTTGCACATTAAGCATATGGCAGCGGTAACCTGCAGGCCTAGCCAGGAACCATGTTTAATAAAAGCAGATGTTGCTAATCTTCCAAATATCACATTGAATGATGTCATTAATGATTGACAATTTATGGAGCATTCATCTCTCTCCTCTTCCACTGTCTGTAACAGGAATCCCAGCATCAGCTCACTGTGCCGCCTGTAACAGGAATCCCAGCATCAGCTCACTGTGCCGCCTGTAACAGGAATCCCAGCATCAGCTCACTGTGCCGCCTGTAACAGGAATCCCAGCATCAGCTCACTGTGCCGCCTGTAACAGGAATCCCAGCATCAGCTCACTGTGCCGCCTGTAACAGGAATCCCAGCATCAGCTCACTGTGCCGCCTGTAACAGGAATCCCAGCATCAGCTCACTGTGCCGCCGGTAACAGGAATCCCAGCATCAGCTCACTGTGCCGCCTGTAACAGGAATCCCAGCATCAGCTCACTGTGCCGCCTGTAACAGGAATCCCAGCATCAGCTCACTGTGCCGCCTGTAACATGAGGGACAATTACCTGACAGGGCCCTATGGTAATATACAAATATACTAATGCATCTAATGATAGATAGATAGATAGATAGATAGATAGATAGATAGATAGATAGATAGATAGATAGATAGATAGATGCAAGGGCGTAACTACCATAGGTGCAGGGGGTGCAGCTGCTATGGGGCCCAGAGCTGAGAGGGGCCCACTTTGCCTGTTAATGTTTCATGTGTTGTATCCATTTTTCAGCATTAGGTGATAAATCGGGGCCCTTACAATATTTTGCTTTGTGGCCCACTTGTATCTAGTTACGCCACTGGGATGTGTAGGTAGGTAGGTAGATAGACAGACAGACAAATAGACAGACAGACAGACAGATATTTGTGGCTCTTCTGGGATGGGGAGGAGCTAAAATTACACAATTTTGTCATTTTTGCCCCGCCTCCTCCCCGAAGAGCCGCATATACCGGCATTTGACCCGCGCCTACGGGAGCCATTCCGAGAGGGTAGGCAAGTACAGTATAAGATAGATATTTTTGGCCCTTATTCTGGTTGGTGCGGCCGGAGCCGACCGTGCAGGCGAATCCCCGCCTTCCATACGGATCGCCACGGCCGTCCGTACGCGGATATGTGGCGATCCGCATGAAATTGGACGGGGATACGCCTCCTCCATGGTGGGAGCAGCCCCTGCATTCGATGGTCGCCGAACATCGAATGCAGGGCCGCACGCTCCACCAGGTCCCGCAACACAAGACCACACGGACACTTGTCCGTGTGAAATCTTGTATGGGGGCGGGCAGCTGACATCCGGCGATGTCAGATGCCCGCCCCCTACACATGCGTCACGGCCTCATTACCATGCATACGCCCCGCGTTTGCATGGGAACGCCCATGAAACGCGGGGCGTATGCATAGGGTAATGAGGATAAGTAGCCCCTCACGCCCCTCTACGCCCCCTGTGCGGCGTATAGAGAATCCTTGCGGCGAAATCGCCTGCACATGCGCAGAGTGACCTCTGCACATGCGCAGAAGATAAACATCGGCGGCCCGTACGCAAGCGGGAATATCCGCACCGATCAGAATAAGGGCCTAAGTTATTTGTCCTGAATGTTTGTCCTTATTTGTCCTGAATTTGTCCTGAATGTCAGCATTCGGAACAAAAAAAAAAGTGAAAGCCCCTTTTGACTGTCGATCTTCCCAATGTCGACCTAATTCTTGTGTCGACCTAAAGGCATGTTGACCTTTTCCATATGTCGATCCTAAGGCCTATGGACCTTCAGTGTATTCCTACAGTGACATGATAATCACTGTAACACAGATAACAATGGGATGGGACTCCGGTGGGTTATGGGGTGGATAGGGGACATGTGTATCTATGACTCGGACGATGCACCCAGCAACACAGTGATATATTGGCTCACAAGTGTCCGCATTTCAAGGAATAAAGGTGTCAGGCAGCGTGTAACATTATAATGTCATCCTGCCGGAGAGTCAGTCTGTATCCTGAGCGCTCCGTGTGCCTAATGGAGCTGCAATAGCACATTTTGTGCTCTCATCTGAGAGGCTTTGGTTTGGCAGCAGTCTCAGGTTCGTAGCCTTAAGCTAAAGCGGCCGAGTGCATGGAGGAGGTCACACAATGAAGTCTTTTATTCCCCTGGGAATAAGCACTGAATAGGGCCATGGAAAAGAGCAGCCGCATTGGTGAGCTCTAGAGATATGTACTGGCCACCGCCGTCAACGGAACTGGGAAACAGCTGTTGTGTGTATGGAAAATGCGCGGCGAAATTCTGTTGATTAAAGTACTTTGTAATTCCTGAGGTAAATTGAGCGGTGCCCAGTTCTGGGGGGAAATAATAGCCAGGCTGCGGCCATGTTGCAAATACTGAGGGCGCTATTTCATCCTCACAGCTTTCCTCATGATCTGTGACCGGCAGATAATTATTCCAATGGCTTTTCCAACATTAATATTTAAGAACGTTGTCTGCTTAGACTGAGAGGAAGGGGTGTGTGTGTCGGCCATCTTGTGTCACAGAAGGAAACTGAATATTCATTTTTAGGACTGGGGCACATTTATCATGAGTGCAGTGCAATAGTGTAACTATTTTTTTACTGCTAACAAACTGGGCACCTCTGAGCTTATTAAAGCAATTACGTTTCCCGCTTAAATATGCTTCATTACGATAGACAATAGTAACAAACTCTTGCTTTCCTCGCCAGCTCCACAGCAGACAGCAGCCCAGCGCGGGCCGTGCCACTTCCTGTGGTATTATCAATCCCAGGTTACACAATTGTGCGGCATCTTTACAACTATGAGAAAAACACACGTTCTCGGCTGTCACAAATGAGCATTCTGGTCTATTTGTATACATATTATGCAGAGCCCCTGGATATATTATAATGTATGCAGCCTCTTATTGGTGCATTTTCTCGCACTAAGGAGTGTGAACAAAATGTCGCACCAGGATTTGTGCATGTAACATGTTCATGCAAATCAGGTAATGTATGCTAATTGAGATTGTCTTCTTGAGAAGCAGAGAAATGCATGCAGTATGTACAGTATATACTGTCTGTCGATGGCGTATACTATTTAAAATGGGTGCAAGGTGTGCAGTGCAGAAAGGCCACTGGGTCCAAGGAGGCCAAATACAACATACTATCTGTTTGACTATACTCTCCTCTCCGTTGGCCTGGTGCTGGCTGCACCACTGCAGATATCACTGGGAAAATGGCCGACATGGCCATTTTCCAGTGATTTGCGTCTGGACAATAGAGATGTCCCTGGTAACGTGGCGCAGGAGCCATTTTGCATGAGGCCTGCACATGCGCAGTCTAAGGACACCAGGGACAAAATTTAAGAGCCGCACAAGGCTGGGACGAGCTGCTCGACAATATGGAAGCATGAAGAGAAATACAAGATCACTGACAATCGCCCTCGACCTGGGCTCCATGCAAGATCTCACCTTGTGGGGTATCAATGATCTTGAGAACGGTGAGGGATCAGCCCAGAACTACATGGGGGACTTGGTCAATGACCTCAAGAGAGCTGGGACCACAGTCACAAAGGTTACCATTAGTAACACACTACGTCGTCATGGAGTCAAATAATTCAGCGCCCGAAAGGTCCTCCTGCTTAAGCCAGCACATGTCCAGGCCTGGCTAAAGTTTGCCAGTGACCATCTGGATGATCCAGAGGAGGATTGGGAGAATGGCATGTGGTCAGATGAGAGAAAAATAGAACTTGTCGTGTTTGGAGGGAGAAGAATGATGAGTGGCATCCCAAAAACACCATAGCCACTGTAAAGCATGGGGCTGGAAACATCCTGCTTTGGGGCTGCTTTTCTGCAAAGGGGCAGGATGACTGATCCATATTAAGAAGAGGATGAATGGGGCCATGTATTTTGAGATTTTGGCCAAAAATCTCCTGCTCTCAGTAAGACCATTGAAGATGGAACGTGGCTGGGTCTTCCAGCATGACAATGACCCCAAACACACTGCCTGGGCAACTAAGGAGTGGCTCCATAAGAAGCATTTCAAGGTCCTAGAGTGTCCTGGCCAGTGGAGGGAGTTGAAAGTCTGTGTTGCCCAGCGACAGCCTCAAAACATGACATATCTAGAGAAGATCTGCATGGAAGAGTGGGCCAAAATGCCGGCTACAGTGTGTGCAAAACTGGTCAGGAACTACAGGAAACGTTTGACCTCTGTAATTGCCAACCAAGGTTATATTACAAAGTATTGTGTTTAACCCCCCCCCCCCCTTTACACACACACACACATTCTACAGGGGTGTAAATAGATATTCGTAGGCCCCATAGCAAAAGTTTGTAAAGGCCCCCTATTTAGCGACTGATAGTGATAAATGTATGTAAAACATATTACTTAGACAGTAAAGATGGGCCCCCTTCAGCTGGGAGTGGTATAGGGGTCCAAGAGTCGGGATCCCAACAGTCATTATCCCTACTTCGGGACCAGACAGCATGGCTAGCGCAACTAAGCCCCTTGCGGGCACGGTGGCTCGCTACGCTCGCCACCTATTCTATTCTCCCACGAGGGAAAATAGCGGGTGGCCGTCGGGAACCCGGCTGTCGGTGTTTTGACAGTCGGGATCCCAACGTCGGGTGAGTGCCTGTCGGGATCCCGACTGTCGGGACCCAGTCTGGCACCCCTTCAGCTTTGGGCCCCATAGCAGTTGCACCCCTTGCACCTATTGTACTTACACCCATGCTGTCTCTCACAGTTGAAGTGTACCTTTGATGGAAATTACAGACCTCTCTCTTTTTAAGTAGGTCAACTCGCACAATCTGTGGCTGTCCAAATACTTTTTTGCCCCACGGTATGTTATTCTATGCAGATACTGTTACGTGCTGGTTTGCATATTCTATCTGTGTCACACTGAGGTGGCTGCCTTTTTGAATTCACATACTGTATGTAGTATTACATGTAGGTGCAGCCATGCACCCCACTCTTACACTTATTGGTTTCTACATGGTTTTGTCCCTGCTAGCAGAGTTTCTATTGGTGTGCACTGCACCCTTGTTTTATTACTGTACCTACCTCTCCAGAGATCCGCCTTGGAGCTGCAGCCGCAGTAAAAATCGATGGCAAAATGGCTATCATGCATGCGAAGTAGGGATTTTGCGGGTGATTCAGGGCCGGCACCACCACTAGGCAGCATTAGGCATTTGCCTAGGGTGCCGGTGACTGGAAGGCGGTAGTCGGGAGCAGGGACCCCCACCTTGATGGAGGTGAGTGGCTGTCATCGCACCTGGCAACCCAACCCCCCCCCCCCCCCCTATGGAGCGACCGCATCAAACCCCCCTCCCCACTCCTGTAGCGGCGCGGCGCCCCCCTCGCCTGGGGCGCTCCGGCCCTGGGGTGATTATAGTTGAAACGATCCCTGTCGACCATCAAATGATTTTGCCCCCACACACAAGGCTGCGAATGGATGTTTATGCTAAACATCTATTCACGTTCATGCAGGGTAGTTGGCATGCGAGGGGGTGGCAGACATTCATGCAGGCGCCGGGCAGTGTTTTAAGGACATGCAAAGTTGTGTGTTTAAGCTGCTTTTTGGGTCAATCAGAATCACCCCCTTTGTATCTTGAACAATGCCAGCATCGTGAAGAGGAGCACCCATCCCTGTTAATACAGCAGGCTGCTGATGTATTGTGGGAATCCTGAAGGTATGACCTACAGCACTTAGTTTGTATTGGAACAGTGTAAAACATCTCTACAGCTTCTGAGAAAGAGGATTAGTTTAAAAAGAATTATCTGGTAATAACAATGAGGGTCTTTCTAATGTAGAAATGGCATTTAGAGGTGTACCGGACCCCACCTTGATTTCTTTCCAGAGCCGCTGTCAGATACTCACTGTGATGTGATCAATACTCACTGTGATGTAATCAATACTCACTATGATGTGATCAATCCAATGCAGTGCATCCGGTTTAATGCTACTGACTACGGATGTGCAGAGTCTATTATGGCACAGGTGGTATCTCAAGACGGATCAAAGAGTAGATTTATTAAAGCTTGGGGAGAGATAATGCACCAACCACTTAGCTCATCGCTGCCATGTTACAGGCTGTGTTTAAAAAATGGCCTGCACCAACCAATCAGCCTCTGGGGGGGATGCTCTAAAATCCGCGCCCCCTTCCCGCCACCTTCCACAAACATATTTATCGCATATGATCTAACATATGCGATAATTATGACAAAAGACAGCTGTCTTTTGCGGTGACCCGGCAATGAGCGGCGGGTCCCGGCGGCTCCCTCTCTTACCCGGCCTGGATGCTGCTGCTGCAGGGGGGGCTGGCTCTTCTCCTCCCTGCACCCGGAAGAGGATGTACAGTGCAGGGAGGAGGAGGTCACAGGTCCGGGCAGCACAGCTCTGTGCTGCCCGGACACAGGTGGTGGGGGGGTCGGTGCGGGGCAGCGGGGGGTCGCGTTAGAGGCCCATAGGCTACTAAGGGGCATCACCAGATTTTTATGGCGATGCCCCCCGTGTGCATATGCAGAGCCCTGCAATGAACGGCTTTGGCGAGTTAAACACTCACCAGGCAGTTTTTTGCGGTGAGGGAGGGCCGGGGGCAGACAGGGCTATTACGGCGCTGGACCATAGAAACACCCATGGACTATACCTGCTGCACTTATGGTATAAGTATAAGGGTTTGCCAGTCGCTAGGTCGATACCAAATAGTCAACATGGACAGGTTTGATGTAGAAAAAAGGTCTCTGCAGATTTCAGGTGCACAGTATGGAATCTGCAAAAACAGCCTCCCAAAAATGGCGGTAGAGGTCCTAATAGACCAGGCAAAGCATATTACTTTTGCATTCTGAGCAGTAACCCCCTGGCAATGAGCATGTAACCTGCCTGGCAACAAGCATGTAACCCCCCTGGCAACTAAGAATTCAAACCCCCCCCACCGCACCTCCACCTTCAGGCATCAAGCATGTACCCCCTGAGAACGAGCAGAAAACCCCCCTACAGCAAGCATAGATAAACAAGACATCTATCCCCTGGCAACAAGCACAAACCCCTGACAATGAGCACATAACCCCTGTAAACAAGCACATAGGTAAGACACTTCAGTAGCTCCTATCTGCCATTTTTCAAACACAGCCTGTGACATGGCAGTTAGGAGCTGATTGGCTGGCAGTTTCTCACTCTCTATTTTATCACTTTTCAAGCTTCAAGTACATCTGGCCCTATCCGAGGTTGGAAACATCCTTCCCTCAGTATCAAACATTCCGATACTGCAGGTTTTCCGTAGACAATTTCTCCTTCTGCGACGAACCCCCTTACAGCCGTTCTGCCATTACTTAGTTTACTGTTCCTCTATGCGAATCGTGCCTCCCCCGTAAGGCCGTACCTTCCTTAGCTGTGTCAAGTCTGTTTGTTTTCCCTGAACATTATTCAAACACTTCAAAGAAAGCAAGTTTATGGAAGGACTCCACTCTTTGGAAGCAATAGAAAATGAAATTTATATATCGCGTTAATGTGCATGAACTGCCGCTGTTACACTCTATTGACACACCGCCTGAAACCACTTACATCTTGTTCTTACTGCTTGTTCTTAAGTAATTATTTTTCATATATTTCTTTTTTTTTTTTTTTTCTCTCTCCCCCTTCTTTTGATATAAACAGCGGAGGGGAAGCTGGCGCTCACAAACCCATCAATTTATTAAAGAATGAAACATGTGCTTCAGATCTTACCTGGATGATCAAAGCCGATGGGGTGACACATATCTCTCTCCCTTAGTACCATTATCTATTCATGGCCCCTAAAAAGTGTCACCACAGACAGTCTCCACCAACCCATGTTGATCAAAGCTGCTCGTTTGACACCATCCCTTGCTGATTAACCACAGAACACGTTGACGGTCCCTAAAATGTCACAAAGCCCATCAGCCTGTACTGATTAAGAACCGGCGAGGTGCAGAGCTCACCGGGTCTTAATGATATTCAAAGTCGTGACGCCGTGAATCCTGTCGAAGTGTTATTCGGCTCTTTTGAATTGTCCGTGAGACACGGAATCAAAAAAATAAAATAGAGGGAGGGGTTGCAAAGGTAATAAAAATTGGGCACAACAGGATTCTTTTAACGATCAAATGTTTGTTTTATAAATGAGAATAATTTATAAGGAGAGTGAACGAAGTGGCAGAGCAATGATTGGACTAAAAGTTCAGACATCTGTAACGCTCTACGCCGAGATTATATCATTGTATTCTGTAACTCTGTACCCTGGTATCGTGCCGCCTGGGCCTTGGTATCCTGGACATAAGCACATGAACATTGTTATTAATAAGGTTATACGGTACTTCCTCATCTTTGCGGCCACCGCTTACACTGCAGAACTTGAGTAGCACCATTGTCTGCTCGCCAAAACTTTACAAATGACCAAAATAGATGGGGGCGTGGACACAGGAGGGTGGGGCACTTTCTCAATGAAAATCCTTACGTAGTGATTAAGTAGCGGCGAACGTAACTTGTGTAGCGGTGGCCGCAATGATGAGGAAGTACCGGTTATACCTAGAAATGAGTCACATTAACCACCTGATAACCAGTTTATCCAAAGCAAACCGACAATTGTTGCACATAAGTAATATATATTTTGCAGCTTGTGGGGGGAACATTCAAGCATAGCTCCAAGATGTACAGCTGGGGAACGTACTGTTTGGTGCACATGGGCCTATGTTTGCAGTCACCATTCCACCAGAAGTTATCCCCAACTGCTGCCTCCACTGTATCTGCAAGGCCCCTCCTCTTCCCAACCTTGAAGGGACTTACCTGACTGTCTTTTGCTTTGGGCCAGATGTACTAAGCTTGAAAAGTGATAAAATGGCACATGATAAACCACCAGCCAATCATTTCCTACCTGCCATGTTACTGGCTGGGTTTGAAAAATGACAGGTACAAGCTGATTGGCTGGTTTTTAGCTTTAGGGCTTAGTACATCTCGCCCTTTCTGACCAATGTGTACCTGCAATCAAAGGAACATATGACATCACCAACAAATAAGTAACAGTATAGGGGGTGGGTATAATTTATGGTAGATAATACTAAGAATAAGGGGGTAAGGGTTTAAGGGGGGGGTGCTCTAACATCCGCGCGCCCTTACCGCCTCCTATTGCCGGCTACCGCATACATAATTATCGCATATGCTGTAACATATGCAATAATTATGGCAAAGGACAGCTCTTGCATTAAGAGCTGTCCTTTGCGGTGAGTCAGCAGGTCCCATTGGGACCCGGCGGCTTCCCCCTCCCTCCCTTACCCGGCACTGTGCTGCTGCTGCTGCGCCGGGCTCTCCTCCTCCCTGCACCCGGAAGAGGATGATAGTGCAGGGAGGAGGAGGTCACAGCTCTGTGCTGCCCGGACATAGGTGAGGGGAGGGGGGGGGGGGTCCAGTGCAGGACGGCGGTGGGTTGGTGCGTGCGGCAGGGGGTCACGTTAGAAGCCCATAGGCTTCTATGGGGCATCGCCAGATTTTTCTGGCGATGCCCCCCGCCGGGGTAACCCGGCGGGAGATGCATCCCAAAATCCGGTAAATTCCCAGATAACGGGGTTTTTACCACATTTTTAGTTTAAAGAATCACCCCCTAAAGCTTTATTGGGGTTAATGAAGACAAACATACTGTACATGAATGTAATTAGGGTATTGGAATCATTTTATGTTAGGATTAGTAAATGGGGATTATGAAGGTAATTGTTGTAAAGAGGTTAATTATAATAATGACATTGAATGGGGTTGCTATGATGGTGCATAAGTATTTAATCATTCTGTAGGAGGGGTTAATTATTGATGAGTAAATTATATTGTAAGGCAATTAAAAATACTCTCTGTATTGCATGACGGGCACTATTTCTCATTTGCATTTTTATATTGGTCTTATTTGTATTATACGGTAGGCAATGATACTGTGACATTAAAATGCAAATACTGATGCTCTCTGTCTACTATATGGCAGCCACTGGTGTTTTCTGTATTATATGGTGGTCACGCTATGTGGCATTCACTGATGTTCTATGACAGCGATTCCCAGCCTGGGGTACTTGAACCCTGGCAGGTACACTGCAGACCGTTTGAGGGTACTTGAAAATAAGACCAGTGCACAGGTATATGATTTATATAACAACGTAGTATTGAGAATCCACTGTTATAGAGTATTCTATAAAAAGATCCTTACACAAAATAACTGTAGTGGAGGTGCACCCCAGAGAGTCAAGGTAGGTATAGCTGGGTGGGAGAAAAAGCACTCTCTTTTTTGTTGGGGCACTCTTGTTTAGAAAAAAAGACATACACTGTAATAAATGTATACAGTAGTTGAAATGACGTACTGTAGATAATTAATACACCAAGGCGTGTATCCAAAGTGGCATTACAGTCTCAGATTAAGGTAAGTATCAAGGCAAGAAACTAGTGGAACTGGGCCCCTTGCAGAGGTGTTACTATGGTGTGGCAGCCCCAGCTGTGGCTTGGGGGAGACAGCTGTCTTGGGGTGCACTGAAAAATACCTGCTGTCCTGTACAAATACACAGTTTGCTGTCACTCAGTAGTAGTGGGCAACGGTGGTTGTGTACTGTAGCTATGAACCGTAAGTGACAGACCACCCCCCTCCCCAGTCTCCTCGCCTCCTCTGCACCTGGGGGCGGTCGTGTCATTACCAGCACACACTTCCGCTAGTATCCCCTGGTGACGGATGCCTACAGTATGTCAGTGCCGCGGACGGGATGTCCTACCTGTTACGTTGCACGGGTGCAAGTCACTCCAGTACTATACATGGTGGTGGACAGTGGCCCAGATAACCAGTCTGCACCATTGTCATGTTTTACTAAAGAAGGGGGAGAGGGGGGGGGGGGCTTTGGGAGGAGGGACAGGGAGGGGCACCACAATTTTTGGCAGGGGGGAGCTACATTTATAGTTACGCCACTGGTCCCTTGATTTGAATGGATGGATTAATTAAAACATGGCTTTTAATATTATTCAATTAAAATAGTTGCACACACATATAAACATAAAGACAAAAACATACGAACATACAGTAATGAAGTGAGACAAATGTAATCACGCTATGATTGGTGATGATAAAAAAAAAAAAAAATTAGACATTATAATATATATATATATATATATATATATATATATATATATATATATATATATATATATTACACAGTAGCCTGAGTCTGCAAGTTGTCAAGTGACAATTCTCAGTACAGGTGTGTACACATGGTGCAATATATTGCTCAGTGTCGTATTTTCCTCAGCGACCAGAGATGGTCTCTGATGAACAGGAGAATCTGCCGGGGAGCCGCAAAGGGAAACAGCTGATTGCAGGAGCAGAGACCATTAGGAGGCTGAACACGGGAGCGCGCACCCGGCAATTTATTGCTGCAGCACAAACAAATCATTGGCAATATGGTCGCTCAGCGACCATATTGCCATCAATATTGCACCGTGTGTACACAGCTTTAGGCAGATTTGCCAAGTATATCAACAAATAAATACAATGTTGTTAGGTTGTCGCAAAAAGGCTATCTGTAAGCACACAACTCAGTTACAAGTCCCCAAGCTGAGACTATGTAGCGACTATGTACACGATATGTACCAATCAGTTAAGGGACTCAGTTCCACTAGTTTCTTGCCTTGATACTTACTTTAATCTGTATTGCCACTTTGGATATACACCTACTACTGCTTTCACATCGCAAAATGCAGGTTCGCACAGGGACTTTGAAACGGTTCAGTCCCGGCGCGAACCTGCATTTTGGGATGTTCACATCCCCACAGCAAACCAGTATTATTGCTGGTTCGCTGACATCATCTGGGGGTGCGGCCGGGAGTCGACACCACATTGGGGGCGGGGGAGTGTGAACGGGAAACGGGTCGCTCCCCCGTTTCACTCGTTCACAACGCCAAGCAACACGGCAAAGAACCGGTAAGAACTCTGCTTTTTTACCGGTTCGTATTGCCGTGTTGCTACCCATTTACGGGACACGGTAAAACCTTTCACATTGCACTAATTACCGGGTCAAACCGGCTTGTACCCTGTAATTAGATGCGATGTGAAAGGTTATTCGTGTATTATTAAATGTACTGTAATGGCTGCCTACTTCTTTCTTGCCAGCTCAGTCCAATCAACAAAATGGCTGCCTCCATTATTTATGTATGACGGAGCACTTTCAATAAACTCATATAGATAAAGATGTCTCCTATGTTACAGGTACATTTATTAGAAACTGAAGTGGATATTTTAGCACGTGACTTATATCTATGTGTCGCAAAAAAAAACTCCAGCAGATGATGTCACCTTACGCCACCCGGGGCCTATTCAGTACTCAGGCGGGTCTACGGGGATCCGAGGAGAGGATATTGTGGACACATGTCCGCTGAGGAAATAGTTATGACCAGCTGCTCTTTTCAGCAGGTCACAGAAGAGCCTATTTGAAATAATTACTTGCGGTCCCTAACGGTCTAACCTGTATTACACCGCCCAAGTCTCTGAGGCTCTCATCTCTGAAGGGATAATGAGTCACTTTTACAGAGAGTTGCGTATACAGATTAAAAATGTTTATTTTTTTGTTTTAGAAATGATTGATACAGATAAAAGATAACACAACCATTAAATGTAGTTTTACATGGTGCTAGTTACAAGCGTGTCAAAATGAAAGTCATGTGGTCAGTGCCGGCAGCTGTGTGAGGTTGAACGGTGCAACACTCAAATTGTTCTCTTGGGCACTATCTAGCGCTTCATCCGTTAGCTTGGCCTATAGGCTACTGATCAGGAGAGGGATCTGTAAGGCCCCACCCCAGCATTCTCCACTTACTGTAAGTGCAGCTTACTCAAGCCGCCCTCTGAACCTAAAAGTAAATTGATCACATTTAATCGGAACCCCAGTCATTGAATGTTAATCTTGGTAGATTCCAGCTTTAATGTGTTATTGGCGGTGATAGGAAATTATAATTATTGTGTCTGAAACAGTTTTGATTCTTATACGGTGGGGTCTACAGTGAACAGGGGCTTCAGGCTCCGTAAAATAACAACATGGCACCTGTGCTTTGTTCCCAGAGACATCTCCATTGCACAAAAATGTCTGCCGCACCCATACACTAATTATAATTTGTTACCTACATGCTTGTTGCCGGGGTTTCAAATTCATTGTCAGGGGTTTCTTGCTCATTGACAGAGGTTAGATACATGGGTCTTCAACCGGTGGCCCTCCAGATGCTGTGAAACTACATGTTCCAACATGCATTGCCACATTTTTTCCTATAAGAGCATGCCAAAACTGCCAGGGCATGCTGGGACATGTAGTTCCACAACATCTGGAGGGCCACAGGTTGAAGACCTGTGGGTTAGAAGCTTGTTGCCAGAGGTTACATACAGTATTCCTTGCCAGAGGTTTCCTGCTTACAGGCAAGCATGTGTTCCAGTATGACCTGTCTCCACTAAGGCGGTGGCCATTTTTGTAAATCTGTTCTTAGAAGATTCCATGGGGACACCCAGCCCACAGAGAATCTGCAGACACCCTGTGCTTCTGTGGTAGCCCCTCCCCCTGCCACCGCTTGGACTGCTGTGGCATTGTTACACCACTGCCCTGTACCTAGGATCCCGTATGCATGGCACATCTTATAGGTACACCAAAGTGGCAATCGTTTATATTTATTTAATATTTATTTATTAACAGTTTATTTACTAACAGTTTCTTATATAGCGCACACATATTCCGCAGCGCTATACAGAGAATATTTGAACAATCACATCAGTCCCTGCCCCAGTGGATATTCCCTACCACATGTACACGCGCACACAGACATTCTAGGGTTAATTTTGTTGGAAGCCATTTAACCTACCGGTATATTTTTGGATTGTGGGAGTAAACCGGAGTACCCGGAGGAAACCCATGCCACCCAGTATGGGGAGAATATACAAACTCCGCACAGTTAGGGCCATGGTGGGAATCGAACCCATGACCTCAGCGATGTGAGTCAATAATGCTAACCATTGCACCATCCGTACTGTCCCAATCCATACATGGCCTGGTTTTGCCTGGCACGCTTTGCCGCTTTATAAAAAACTTCTGAGATCGTCCGTGAACCCGCGCCTTCGGGAAACAAATAAAATCAAAACTTTATTTAATTTATTTGCATTTCTTATTCAGTATCTCCAGCAGCTAAGAGAATACTGTTCCTGTAAATAATTACACACATACTCAGCGCATGCTCGTTCCTGCAAACCTGTGTCCATAAAAACAACTAAATGGGGATATTTTATTCCTAATAAACGATTGCCGTTCCTGCATTCTGCGCCGTCCAGGTCGCCAATTGAGACAGAGCCACCTAATAACGGCAAATGTTCTCCCAGAGACCTATTTATTGAATAAATGAATTTTCGGGAAACGCTCCCTTCATGATGATATTTTCTGTGAATTAGCAGAAGATCATAAGTGGGCTACAATTTAAATGACAGATTCCTCCCACGCCGCGGTGTTTGGTCAAGATTTTACTGCACAGAAGTAGCGGAAAATTACCTTTCGTAATGTGCACGATCCCACTATGGCTAATTGTGTGGACGATACGACCTACAAAAGAGCAATTCAATTATAAAATACATAACAGGAGACAAATCAGAATTGTCTTCGGTTCAGCTCTCTCCTCCTGCTGGCTGTGCTGATGGAGATTATGCAACAGTGGGCCTAATTCAGACCCACTTGCTAAGCAGGGTATATTCACTGCCTAGTGAACAGGTAAAAGTTGTTCTGCCCAATGCAAGCCCCCCCCCCTCCCTCCTATGAGCGAATCCCCACACTAGCATGCGAGTGGATGTGAACGCTTACACATGCACTTGCATGTGGCGGTACGGAGGAAAAAAATCATTGGATGGTTAAAATGGGGGCGGGCACTGACGTCATGTGACATCAATGCCAAGTAGGCATTTGGAGCTGGTTCCCCCCCCTGGATGGAGGTGAGTGGCGCCGGCAGCCGCCGCAACTCCCCTCCCCCCACCCCACCCCCGCCCTGAAGCGAGCCGCCGCCGCATCACCCGTTTCCCCCTCCCCACCTCCGCAGTTACTTAGCGGCACTGGCCGCATCACACGATACCCCCCTCCCCTGGCAAACCCCCCGTGTGCCAAATTGCAGCACCCCACCCGGGGGGGGCAGGTGAGCGCCGGAGCGCCCCACCGGCCCTGGCAAAGCCCCAATATTGGGACCAGGATCTTCATACTTCCAGCATGTAATCAATTGGGAAGAGAGGGTTTTGAAAACGTTACAGTATATTGGGGCTGATTCAGATACAGAAACTACCGACCCATACTGCCGCTATGACATACTGTATTAAGAAACCTGCGATTCACTGTGACTCTCCTCCACAAACTGCCAATCACAAACATTTTCCTACGGGGTTACAGATGGGTCCTTATTAAAAAATTGGTGTGTAGTGTATATGCTCAATATATTGTTAACAACCCCCTCCGTCAGCTGAGCATGTAGGTCAATTTTGGCAACAGTATGTAGCAAATGACCTGAATGTTCAGCAGGGTGGTATGCAGGCAGGAAGTTGTATGCAGGCAGAAGGTGGTATGCAGGCAGGAGGTGGTGGTATGCAGGCAGGGGGTGGTGTGCAGGAGGTGTTGGTATGCAGGCAGGAGGTGTTGGTATGCAGGCAGGGGGTGGTGGTATGCAGGCAGGAGGTGGTGTGCAGGCAGTAGGTGGTGTGCAGGCAGGGGGTGGTATGCAGACAGGACGTGGTGGTATGCAGGCAGGAGGTGGTATGCAGGCAGGAGGTGGTATGAAGGCAGGAGGTGGGGGTATACAGGCAGGGGGTGGTATGCAGGCAGGTGGTGGTATACAGGCAGGAGGTGTTGGTATGCAGGCAGGAGGTGGTATGCAGGCAGGAGGTGTTGGTATGCAAGGAGGACGTGGTGGTATGCAGGCAGGAGGTGGTGTGCAGGCAGTGAGTGGTGTGCAGGCAGGGGGTGGTATGCAGACAGGAAGTGGTGGTATGCAGGCAGGGGGTGGTGTGCAGGCAGGGGGTGGTATGCAGGCAGGAAGTTGTATGCAGGCAGGAGGTGGTATGCAGGCAGGAGGTGGTGGTATGCAGGCAGGGGGTGGTATGCAGGCAGGGGGTGGTATGCAGGCAGGAGGTGGTGGTAGGCAGACAGGGGGTGGTATGCAGGCAGGCGGTGGTGTGCAAGCAGGGGGTGGTATGCAGGCAGGAGGTGGTGGTATGCAGGCAGGAGGTGGTATGCAGGCAGGAGGTGTTGGTATGCAGGCAGGACGTGGTGGTATGCAGGCAGGAGGTGGTGTGCAGGTAGGGGGTGGTATGCAGACAGGAAGTGGTGGTATGCAGACATGGGGTGGTGTGCAGGCAGGGGGTGGTATGCAGGCAGGAAGTTGTATGCAGGCAGGGGGTGGTATGCAGGCAGGAGGTGGTGGTATGCAGGCAGGAGGTGGTATGCAGGCAGGAGGTGTTGGTATGCAGGCAGGACATGGTGGTATGCAGGCAGGAGGTGGTGTGCAGGTAGGGGGTGGTATGCAGACAGGAAGTGGTGGTATGCAGGCAGGGGGTGGTGTGCAGGCAGGGGGTGGTATGCAGGCAGGAAGTTGTATGCAGGCAGGGGGTGGTATGCAGGCAGGAGGTGGTGGTAGGCAGGCAGGGGGTGGTATGCAGGCAGGGGGTGGTATGCAGGCAGGAGGTGGTGGTAGGCAGACAGGGGGTGGTATGCAGGCAGGCGGTGGTGTGCAAGCAGGGGGTGGTATGCAGGCAGGAAGTTGTATGCAGGCAGGAGGTGGTATGCAGGCAGGAGGTGGTGGTATGCAGGCAGGGGGCGGTGTGCAGGCAGGGGGTGGTATGCAGGCAGGAAGTTGTATGCAGGCAGGAGGTGGTATGCAGGCAGGAGGTGGTGGTATGCAGGCAGGGGGTGGTATGCAGGCAGGGGGTGGTATGCAGGCAGGAGGTGGTGGTAGGCAGACAGGGGGTGGTATGCAGGCAGGCGGTGGTGTGCAAGCAGGGGGTGGTATGCAGGCAGGAGGTGGTGGTATGCAGGCAGGAGGTGGTATGCAGGCAGGAGGTGTTGGTATGCAGGCAGGACGTGGTGGTATGCAGGCAGGAAGTGGTGTGCAGGTAGGGGGTGGTATGCAGACAGGAAGTGGTGGTATGCAGACATGGGGTGGTGTGCAGGCAGGGGGTGGTATGCAGGCAGGAAGTTGTATGCAGGCAGGGGGTGGTATGCAGGCAGGAGGTGGTGGTATGCAGGCAGGAGGTGGTATGCAGGCAGGAGGTGTTGGTATGCAGGCAGGACATGGTGGTATGCAGGCAGGAGGTGGTGTGCAGGTAGGGGGTGGTATGCAGACAGGAAGTGGTGGTATGCAGGCAGGGGGTGGTGTGCAGGCAGGGGGTGGTATGCAGGCAGGAAGTTGTATGCAGGCAGGGGGTGGTATGCAGGCAGGAGGTGGTGGTAGGCAGGCAGGGGGTGGTATGCAGGCAGGGGGTGGTATGCAGGCAGGAGGTGGTGGTAGGCAGACAGGGGGTGGTATGCAGGCAGGCGGTGGTGTGCAAGCAGGGGGTGGTATGCAGGCAGGAGGTGGTGGTATGCAGGCAGGAGGTGGTATGCAGGCAGGAGGTGTTGGTATGCAGGCAGGACGTGGTGGTATGCAGGCAGGAGGTGGTGTGCAGGTAGGGGGTGGTATGCAGACAGGAAGTGGTGGTATGCAGACAGGAAGTGGTGGTATACAGGCAGGGGGTGGTATGCAGACAGGAAGTGGTATGCAGGCAGAAGGTGGTATGCAGGCAGGGATTGGTATGCAGGCAGGGATTGGTATGCAGACATGGGGTGGTATGCGGGTAGAGGATGGTGTGCAGGGAGGGGTGGTATACGGGAAGGGGGTGGTATGCAGACATGGGGTGGTATGCAGACAAGGAGTGATATGCAGGCAGGGAGGGGTATACAGGCAGGGAGTGGTATACAGGCAGAGGCAGGGTTGCCTACCCTCCCGGAATGACCGAGAGGGTCCCGGAAATCGCCTTTGTAGCCTTACTCCTCACTGTGCAATGCCTGAAATACCTGCGTTGCAGGGCAGGGGGTGGGGCCACAAGGATGTGATTGTGCTGGACAGCCCCCACTCCGATTGATCCACTGGTCGCCCCGCCAGCATCCCGCCCCTTTCCTGCCCCATCAGCGGCCCCGCCCTCCTTCCTCACTGAACTGGCTGCCCTCTCCCGGAAGGGGCAGCCATAAAGTAGGCAACACTGGGCAGAAGGTGGTATGCAGGCAGGGAGTGGTATGTGGGCCAGAGTTGGTATGCAGGAAGGGGGTTGAATGCAGGAAGGGGGTGGTATGCAGGTAGGGGGTGGTATGTAGGCAGTTGGTGGTATACAGGCAGGGGGTGGCAGTGCTTCTAGTGGTCCTGGAGAGGTGGTGGTTCTCATTTCCCATGCCATCTACCCCCACTCTCTTGAGGGGGAGCCAGGGCGTATGCAAGGATGTTTGATCCGTGCTGAAATTTTGCATGTCAAATTGATCAGCGTAATTTAGCAATGTCATTTTGTCGCCGATTTACTGGCCTCCTGCAACTTTTCCCAGACCTGTCTCCTCATCTGTAGTGTGACGTCTGTGCCTTTCAGCCATGTATTTATGTCATCAGATGTAAATGCTCTCTCTCGTTAAATATTACCATTCTGTCTTCCAGCAGTTGTTTTGCCTTTACAGACTCATTATAATATAATCTGTTGGCTACACAAGATTTGAAGCAAAACCGATGGTATGTTCCTGCAGATTCCACAGATGCCAGAAATGAAGGTATCTTCTGTGCAGGGGCTGAACACGTGCAAACCCCCCCCCCCCCCCCCCCCCCTCTGAATTTAATTATGTTTTTAATCCTGTTTTTTTTAATTAAAAAGATGTGATGCTGGCTTGTATGGTGACTTTCCACTTGTATGGTGATGTTCCTGTCAGAGGTGCACCCCTATTGGGGAACCCTTGTGGTATGGCCCAGAATCAGCAAACCCCTCTTAAGTGATGACCTCCAGGATCATCCATAAACACTGGCCTGTATATCTCCCACAACTGTGGGAGTGTTGATGTAATGAAGCAGATCTATGAACAGTGGCATTTCAGCATTTAATAAATAAGCAATAACAGGCTGCAGAGCTGGTTTATGAGGGATTAACACACTGTTGGGGGGCACTTTGCGCCTAGGGGTGTGTTAATCCTCACAGAGTCCCCTCCTGGTTTACAGTGAGGAGAAGCTAAAGAGGCCACATCAGGAATTCTCTGTGCACAGTTCTCAGGTTTTTTTTGTTTTGTTTTAATTATCTATTTGCGTGGTGATTATATGAACACAGATACTCCGGGTGAACCACGAGCAAGGCGAAAATATCAAGTAACGCAGTGGCAAACGCAGGATTTTCAGAAGGGGGTTTCCAGAGGGGCGGAGCAAAGAACGGAGATGGACAATTAGGTGACCCAGTATATGCCGGGTCAGTTAAAGTATTATAGATAGACCAAATGTATATAAATAATAATAATAATAATAATATATATATATATATATATATATACACACACACACATATATATATATATATATATATATATACACATGCAGGGGCGTCAACAGCAGTGTAGGCCCCTGGGCATAGCAATGTATTGGGGCCCCTACCGATCCTCCAGCAGTAGGGGTGGGGGAAGCTTTGATGTCCATCGGGTGGTAGGGGGTATTATATCAACCGCTCAGCATGTAGGGCCTGGATCAGTAATTTCCACTAATTACCCCTTTACTGCACAGATGGTGGGAGAAGGGGGCATTGGGCTGAATAAAGGGGCCCTGATACATAACTTCCAGGGTGGTAGAGGATGTTTAATATGCAGAGCAGGGGTGTATAGTGGAGTGGGCTTATTATTCATAATTTTCTGGTGGGGGGACAGCTTGCTTGACTGCAGATATCTCCAGTTCCCGGAAATAGATTTCTTAGATTTTAATGGATTTAAAAACTAGAGACTCCCACCTACCAAATGGTATTGGGGACTAGGGGATTAGAGTTCAGGAGCCAGAGCAATCTGCCCACGAGTATATAATACTACATACAAGGTGTGTGGAGCTGGAGCAGTAACCAGCTGCTGGAAGGCTGATATCTCTGGTTCTGGGAACAGTAGAGACAAGATACTAGTGTCCATCAAAGGGGGAGAGTCCCAGCTTTTGGAATATACCCTCAGAAAAACTCTAAGTCAGACAGAACCTGAAATATCTGATGGGGAAGAGCAATAAACAGGCTTGGATGGGGACCACTGCTTTGAAGTCAGATATCTCTGGTTCCCAAGGGCCGATTTTTAAAATTCTTGTACCCTTGGAAAGAGGGGACCCTCAGCTTTCAGGCTAGAGTCCTTAGACTCCTAGGGGGGTTTCTGGGTACTCAGAACCCCCCCCCCCCCCCCTGCGTGCGCTACTGTAACGTTGCCACAGGAACAAACCATAATGCAATGCAAGGGGGGGGGGGGGGTGAAAGATAGTTATTTGTTTTTGCTTGATAAATAAATACTAGCTGCTCTCTGCATGTAGCCCACAGATGGTGGATAGCTTTATTGTTTAGACATTAGACATACCGCCCAACATTTAGCAGCCTGAACTTGGGACCTGCCGCACCCGCCACTGAAAAGGTGTGGAGCTACAGGGCAGGTGGGCATGACTTCGACCAGAGGGGGTGTGGCCTAGCCCCACAATCTCCATTTTATGTCATTTTTGGGGGTGTGCCCAGCGCTCCTCTAGCAGCTGTTTCCCTCACTGCACTGCATATGCCATCTTTTCAGCAATCACCAACTGCTCATGAACTCCGGCTCCAACCAACTGCCCGCCTGCCCGCAGGACACTGCAGCAGGGCCGGCGCCACCACTAGGCACCACTAGCCGGCCACTGGAGGGCGGTAATGAGCACAGCAGGAACAGGAAGGGTCCCGCGGCACCGAGGAGAGCAGGAGCCAGGAGGAAAGCACCTGGGAGCATGGTGAGTGATTCTACCCCCGCCCCTGGAGCCTGCATGTCCCTCCAACAACCCCCCCCCCACTGAAGCATGGCTGGAGCTGCACCCCCCCCCCCTTCCCCGTGGAGCGCGATGCTATGGCCGCATCTCCCACTGCATCACCCCCCCCCCCCGCGAGCGTGTAGCGGCAGTCGCATCATCCCCCCTGGAGCGGGTGAGCACCAGAGCGCCGCCCCCCCCCCCCCCCCCCCACTGGCCCTGCACTGCCGCCACTCACAGACGATCATGTTAAAAATTTTAACGTGGGACTCTTATGGAGCGGCGACTAGCCAATCAGCCACGGAGCTCCCCTGGATTGACTGGGGAGGAGACCCAAGTGTAGTTCGGCTTGGTATCATGAGCCCTCTTTTTGTTATTTTAACCCTGTGGATGCTACATGGACCGAAGAGGACGCAATCTACACCAGATAGGTTAGTTAGTATAATTTCCTTTTGCAGGTCCCCTAATGGAATCTACTGGAGAAGAGGATGGGCCTACAGCGGAAGCCATAGGTAAGTATGGATGAGTGAATGTAGTATGAATTAAAGTTTTATTTTTCTAATGTGTCTTTTATATGACCATTGGTTTTGTTGTAGAACCACAAGTAACAGTGGGCCTTTTAATGCCCTGCATGCTGGGACTTGTGATTCTCCAAATGCCTGCATGCGGAGGAGGCTTGCTGGGACTTGTAGTTCCACAGCTTCACCCAATAGTTTATTACTTTAATTTTACACAATAATATCAGCCAGGTGCCCAC
Organism: Crinia signifera; assembly: GCF_055691185.1. NCBI lineage: Eukaryota > Metazoa > Chordata > Amphibia > Anura > Myobatrachidae > Crinia > Crinia signifera. The sequence continues at coordinate 65,464,017 of NC_139228.1, read as the reverse complement.
CGCCCTGGGACTATTTTTATAGTTAGATGGCGTTACCCACTGGGGCCAAACTTGAGGTCCGATTCAGACCCGATTTCGTACATATGGAAATACGGGCAAAACGTGATTTTTAGAATTTTGGGGCGCATTTCAGCTTAGTACATCCCACTCTCTGTTTTGATAAATGACAAGAGCTAATTGCATATCTCCCACCTCTGACCTCTACTCAATATATTGCTGTCGCTATCTGAAGAGCAGGGTCCTTCCTACCTTTGACTTTACATCATACTTGGCTACCTGACCCTGGTAATGTATGATTGCCATCACCTGTATGGAACTAGGTAATTGATAAGAAAGGTGTTTCACCACAGGTGATGGCAATCATACATTATCAGGGAAGACCAGGAACAGAGCATTTTCTCCCTCATGGAGAGGGTCAGGTAGGCAAGTATGCTTTACATAAGGGTTGGGATAGTTTAGTAGACCATAACTAGGTCAACAAGCATTGGGTCGACACCACTAGGTCGACATGCAGCAAGGGTGACATGGGTCAAGGTCCACATGGGTCAAGGTCCACATGGGTCTAGGTCGACATGCCATTAGGTCGACACTAGCGATAGGTCCACATGGGCTAGTTCAACAGTCAAAAGGTCAACTGGGGGGTTTTCACTGCTTTTTTACCCAAATGTCGACACAGTCGACATGGACAGTTTGAAGTGCAACGCATCCCCTCGCTTCGGTCGCGATGCTTCGGGCATGGTGCTTCGCTACGCTCGCCACACTATTTATTTCTCCCACCACGCCCTAGTGGATGGTAGGGCATGAAATACCACTTGTCGGCACATGTCGGCTTTAAAAACAGTGAAAAACCCCATATAGACTTTTTGACTGTCAACCTAGCCCATGTCGACCTAACGTTAGTGTCGACCTAATGTCATGTCGACCTAGATCCATGTCGACTTTGCTGCATGTCGACCTAGTTACTGTAGACCGTATCCCTTACATAATTTGTTCCAACTGACATGCAGGTGCTGGCTTTATGTACGCACTGCTTTCCTCACTGCTGCGGGGCGCTGAGCCGCCTTACCAATCAGGAACAATATGGTACTAAAATAATAATAATAAGTGGAACTTCCTGCTCGCTGAGGAAAGCTATATTTTGGCTCAGTGACCACAGTGAAACTTTTGCAATATCTTATTAAACTTAACGAGTTCTGTCCAGCCTTAAGGCTAATTAGTCAGTTGTTGTTTGGCATAATGACTCCAAGCACTCCCTAAAGCATCATTAGAAGGCTAAAGAATTATGTCTGCTCTGGAACTGTCATGTGCTCGTTAACCCGTTCAGCTCTACACAAATATGTTGTAGTGAGGAATTAAAATTCTGGAATTTCATTTTAATTTTATTAAAAGGTACATTGGGGGTTATTCTGGTTGAATTTGCAGCTTTGCGAGTCCACCAGATGCCGCCCTGCAAATGCCGGTACACCCCCCCCCTGGCACGTCGCAAGAGGGGGGGGGGGGTATAAGTCACATAATCATACATTCGGAAGCTGTGGGGGAGCAACCATATCATTCAATGGTCGCCAACCATCAAATGTTGTAGAAGGCCCACGCACATCTAAGGTTACTTGAGGTGTCTAAGGTTACTGAGGTAGCCTTAGATCTGCGTGGACATTCGGCAGGAAGTGGGCGGGCAGCTGACATCCGGTGATGTCAGCTGCCCAGCAACCACCTCACCGAGTGATTTCCATGGGAATGCCCATGAAATACTGGGCATTCACATGGGTGTGACTAAAAAATACATGCCAACCACAGAGGTTCTCTAGCTAGAGGGGGGCCCAGGGGTACTGACCCCTTGTGCCCCCATTACAATCCGGCCCTGCCTTCACCCGCAGTCTTGAGTGCCCCTGGCATATGCACAAACGCCAAACATCGGTCCAAGTGCGAACTACCGGTCCGTGCGAACGGGCCAGAATAACCCCCCCCCCCTTGTGTTGTGCACCCTGTTTAGTTATAGTTGGCTAGCCAGTATGGATGAAGAACAGGGGTGGTTTAACAGAGGAGTGGGCTATGTACAATGTCCCTGGGTGCGCCTTTTTATCTGCCCTTGCTCTTGATCCATACTTGCCGATTTTTAAAAACTCCTCTCCGGGAGAAGCCCGGAGAGGAGTGAAAGTAGGGCGGGACGAGGCGAAGTTACCGGGGGAGAGGCGATGCAGACGTCACATAGCCCCGCCCCCCACGATAAGCAGTTGCATTAAATCGCGGGTCTGTGGATGGGGGGAGGGGCTAAAATGATGCAAAATGACGCGATTTGCATCATTTTGCCCCGCCCCCTCCTGCGGGAGAGGGGGGGGGGTGCCGTGGCTGTGGTCAAATGCTGGAGACTTACCCACCTTCCCGGGGGGCCGGGAGGGGAACCCAATTTGCGGGACCCTCCCGGCCATTCCGGGAGGGTAGGCAAGTATGTCTTGATTCTTGCTCTGCAAAACCAATAGAACTAAACAGGTCTGAAGGAGGCCCATGTTTACTGTCTAAGTAATATGTTTTACTTACATTTATCACCATCAGTTGCTAAATAGGGGCCCTTACAAACATTTACTATGGGGGCCTACAAATATCTAGTTACGCCCTCGGTACCCTCCCTAAATCATCTCCTTCCTGTTAAAGATCAGTTATACATACATACCTCCCAACTTCTGCAGTTGGGAGGTCGGGACTCTCGCGCGGCGAAGCCGTGCGCGTTCCCGAAAAGGGGGTGTGGCCTCGTGAGAAGGGGACGTGACTGCGCGGGATGACGCGTCCTCTGGCCGCGCCCCCATTTTCCGCCATTCATCAGCGCTGAATAGACGCTGTGCGCATGCGCACAGCGTCTATTCTTGGCAGGCTGGGGGGACTCTCAACTGTGTCCCCCCCCCCCCACCGCGGGACAATGGCGGCCCCGGACGGGATGCAGGAACGTCCCCGAATATCGGGACATCCCGCGGTAAGCGGGACAGTTGGTAGGTATGGTTATATATCGCTTAACCCACCACGTGAAATCTTGTCTTAGTTATATGGCCTTAAGCAGTGGCGGAATTTGGTAATTCTAGTGATCCCTCCCACCCATAGGGTTAATTATAATGCTTTACCTACATGCTCATTCCAGGGGTTTCATGCTGTTGCCAAGGATTCCTTGCTCGTTGCCAGGGGCTTCTTGCATGTTGCCATGGGTTTCATCCTCCACTTCCAGGTAGCACTATACATGCTGCACTTTCCTGACTGACAGCAGAGGTCCACTAGGTCTCCTCCAAGGCAGAGGCCATATTTGGAGAGATCTTTAAAGCAGATCTGCATAAAACATGTGCCCGCTCCCCCAGGCCAACACTTGTACTGCGGGTGGCATTGCTGCGACACTGATCATAAAAATATGGCATGTTCCTACAAAGAACACCCTGACACAAAACTTTATTGATGCCCAGTCTATAAAATGAGGCAAATATAGGCTTCACAAAATGGCTATTCTGTTGTACGTTCTTGGGGCCCATTTATCAATGAGTTTTAGCTATTTAAAATTGATTGCCTATAATAAAGGGTGCTCCAGCAAATTAGCTCCCAACTGTCATTTTTCAAACAAATGACAGGAAACTATTAGGTAAAACACCATTTGTCATAGGCAATGAGGGGTAGATTTATTATAGCAGCGCTATAGACAAAAAGTTGACACACGCAAACATTCGACACAGCATTGGTAAACGGTTAAAAAATGACGACATGCGTTTTCTTTTGAACGCTTTTATACTTTACCATCCAAGTACTCTCCATATGGGAAGAAAAAAGCATGGCGACCAAATGGGGTACACTACTTTGGGGTCCATGTGATGAAATTTACAAATTAACCCCCCCTCCCCCCAAAAAAACCTCATGTCAACCTTTTCATGTGTCAACCTTTTGTCTATGTCGCCCTTGTCACTGTCTATTAATTGGTGTCAATTTAGACACTGGTGACCCTTTTTCCATAACCATTTTTAAGCCTAAACCCATTGCCCCTATGAAGCAGGAAATGTCCTTATGGCAGAAATCCAGTATGTGCGCGCACAGAAGCAGGAAATGTCCTTATGGCAGAAATCCGGTATGTGCGCGCTCAGTTCTTCAGTTATCCCCTGCACAGCAGCACAGTCCAGTTCTCCTGTAACTTGCTAAGGTGTGCACATAAACAAAAACCTTTGTTCAAGGGCACAACCATTTTTTTTTTTTTTTAAATGATCCACGAAAACAAGAGAGGCTTTTATTGGCTCTGGACTCTGATGAATCAGATCCGGTGTAAATGCCTTGGTGAAATCATTGCCCGGGCACAATAAAGTTCCCATTCTAGGAACAACGCTTAGAACCTGTGGTAACAGGAAAGTCACATGGGTAAAACTTTTTTCAAAGGTCACTTTGTATTGTACTTTAACTCCGTTTAGTCAGCCCAGCCCATTTCACAAGAGAGGAAGGAATGTTCTTGCTTATGGTGGAGAGGCCGGATTATTACATTGGGGAGAATAGGTTACACTGGACTTAAGGAAACAGGTGTGTGTATAAACACTGAAGTCTGAATCATCCCTACAGGTTTCAACACCTGCCAGTCACTGAGCAGCAAGGATGGGAAAAGTCTAATTACGGAGTATAATACAGGCACAATTGTCTAGCGCTTAAACATAATATCTTAATGAGTGTTGATGGGTTTAGTGAGTGCAGGAGAAAGGCCTTCTGGGTAACATGATTGCCTGGTTAGCTGTTTAAAAGCTACGCTCTCATGAGACTTGAATGCTATAAAGTGGACTGTATTGTGTACAGTATGTACGTGTTAGGACAAAGATGCCCAATGTTAGGGGTTAAGCAAGGCTTTCTGTCACCCTTGACAAATACTCTGCCACCCACTATGTAATAGCTGTGCTCTCTATATGACCAATGTATAATACAGAGGACATCACAGTGACCAACATACATATTGTTATGGGTGGCACCAGGGTGGTGCTAGGTGGCGCGGTTGTTCTTAGTCAACAGTCCTTAAAGGCTCTGGAAAACTAAGGCCGGTTTCACACACTCCGGCTCCTGCCGGATGGTGAAATCCCGCACGGCCAGGGAGCCGTGCCGCACACATTAGTTGTGAATGGACACTATTGTGTCCATTCACACGGGATGGCCACGGCCCGGCCGCACGGCTGCAGCCGGATCCCGTCACTGGAAGGGACGGCTGCCGGACTGTGGCCATCCCGTCCATGATAAACTACTGTGTGCGGCATGGCTCCCTGGCCGTGCGGGATTTCACCGTCCGGCAGGAGCCGGAGTGTGTGAAACCGGCCTAAGGCTTCACCTATAACAGCCACATTTCCACAGCAAATTAAGCCCACCCGGTACTGGGGGTGCCGCCTGGTCTTAAGTTGGACAAGGCTGCTACAGGAGGCTGGGAGAGGCAATCACAGGACTGGAGTCAGACTGGAACACAGGAGGAAGGACAGGACAAATAAGACACTTTAGTACACTACCGTGTGCAACTAGCAGGGGGCCGCTGCGGCAGGACTGCGGAGCAGCAACGATTACAGACATATAAAAAGGCAGGGCCGGAGTGTGAGAAGCACCAGTTAAGGATAGGCAAATGGACAGAATCCACAAGCGGATTAGCAGCTAATAGCGATGCTAGAATATACACACATAAGCTCTATCAGAGCAGGTACATACAGACTGGAGTGCACAGGTTATGCACAATAATAGGTACATGCAAAGAAACAGTTTATTCAGAGAATAAAGAAGTAATCAGGTATGACCACCAATAGCACTAGAAACTAGCAGTATAACCAGCACGGAGCTTAGGGCATGCTGGGTAATATAGGGAGCAACTCCCAATGAAAACATGCATTGCAGCTGGACAGCCAAACACACAGGCAGAGTGCTAATGGCCTAATTATGACAGGTGAGACTGCACATACAGAAGTAAGGCTGCAGTAACACAGACCTGCCAGAGGTGGCTCATAAAACATTTACAGGTACTCTTTACCTAGTCGGGGGTAAAAAATCGCGGGCATCGCGGGTACATAAAAAACGGGTGCGACGCGATGCCCGCGATTTTCCCATAAGGATCAATGTTAAAAGGGTGATTGGACGCGATTTTACTGTTAAATGCCTCAATGCCCGCGATTTGGCCATAGGAAACAATGTTCAATGGGCCACAGAGCCCTAATAGTGCCCTTGAACTGTGAAATGGCCCCCACAATTGTTAACGCCACCCCACGATCAACGTCAACCCGAAGCGTGGCGAGCGCAGCGAGCCCGCGAGGGGTGGCGGTACGCGTCCTCCGACCTTTTCATACCCCCACTATCCACGTCGGCGTGGAGTTGAGAATAGAATAGTGTGGCGAGCGCAGCTAGCCACCGAGCCCGAAGCGTGGCGAGCGCAGCGAGCCCCGCGAGGGGACGCGGATACCTTCACAGGTAAACGCGTCCCTTCGCGGGCTTCACAGGTGTCCGCGTCGCCATGGACACCTGGGAAGCCCGCGAGGGGACGCGTATAACTGTGACGGTATCCGCGTCCCCTCGCGGGGCTCGCTGCGCTCGCCACGCTTCGGGCTCGGTGGCTCGCTGCGCTCGCCACACTATTCTATTCTCAACTCCACGCCGACGTGGATAGTGGGGGTATGAAAAGGTCGGAGGACGCGTACCGCCGCCCCTCGCGGGCTCGCTGCGCTCGCCACGCTTCGGGTTGACGTTGATCGCGGGGTGGCGTTAACAATTGTGGGGGCCATTTCAGACTTCACGGTGACTATTTGGGCTCTGTGGCCCATTTAACATTGTTTCCTATGTAAAAATCGCAGGCATTGAGGCATTGAACACTAAAATCGCGTCCAATCTGATTTTTAACATTGGTCCCTATGGGAAATCGCGGCCATCGCATCGCACCCGATTTTTAGTGCATTCGATGGTCGCGATGGGCGCCGTTCTAGGTAAAGAGTACCCATTTACATAAAAAGCATTCTACTTAGCACTGCTGTGATCCCAATATAATGCTGAGTACATCACAGTGGGCCTTATTTTGGTTCATTCTTTCTGACAAAATCCTTCTTAGATGGACAAAACCATGTGCACTGCAGGGGGGGCAGATGTAAAATGTGCAGAGAGAATTATATTTGGGTGAGTAATTTTGTTTATGTGCAGGGAAAATACTGGCTGCTTTATTTTTACACTGCAATATAGATCTCACTTTGAAGAAAAACCCCACCCAAATCTAATTCTCTCTGCACAAGTAACACCTGCCCCACCTGCAGTGCACATGGTTTTGCCCATCTAAGAAGGATTTTGTCAGAAAGAATAAACCAAAATAAGGCCCAGTGACCGTCATATAATACAGAGAACATCACAGTGACCATCATATAATGCTGATTATATGACATTGACCTACATATAGGGGGTTATTCTGGTTGATTAGCTCAGATGCGAATTCGCACCCTAGCAAGTCAACCAGAACCCACCTGCGAATGGTGGTACGCCCGGCCCCCCTTTCGTGCGGTGGGTTCGTTCACCCGGCATGTGAATCAATGTTTTACATAAACATCCATGTGCAGGCAGGGGGAACCTCCCACACCTTTTGATGGTCCCCGAACAGCTGGCCACCCCCGGCACCCACATCCCCTGGTGATTTTGATGGGAACGCCCATGAAACGCTGGGCGTTCCCATGGGCCAGTACACCGGCCAGCCGCCCTCAATGTTGGGACAGTTTGTTCACCGTAACCGCACACACACAAGGTCTACAAAAGGTTGACATGAGTTCTTCACATTCTATAACCGATATGTGCCGCCAGGTGACATTTCATGCCCTACCATCCACTACGGCATGGTGGGAGAATAAAATGGCGCCTGAGGCATGATGAAAGCAGCGAGCCATGCAAGCAGATGCGGTACACTTTGACTATGTTGACATTCGTGACCAAAAACCATGAAAAACTCATGTCCACCTTCTGATTGTCGACCTTGCCATTGTCAACCTAATGCTTGTGTTGACTTTCCAACCCTGTCGACCTTAGTCAAGTTGACCTAATTCAGATGTCGATCTAAGCCCTGTTGACCTTCAGTGGTCTACGCAATACATGTTGACCTAAATTGTCTCGACCCAATGACCCATACCCCAGCGGAAGCACCATGCTTTTCATTGGTCTTGTATGCAGTCCGGGGAGATCGGGGAAAAGGAAGAGGGCCAAAGAAAAATATACTGTAGGGGCCAATATCTTTCTAATCAGCTTTATCCAGATTATTGCACTACACAGTTTATTCATTCGAACTTCACAGAGTTAAGATGGCCATACACACGCAGATTTATCTTCAGATCTGGCTAGTTGGAACAAAAACCTGGTTATGGATGAGCGCAAATGACAGTTGACCATTTGCTTGGAAATGCTGGAAAACTGCCAAACTGTCACTCATCCATAGCCATGTTTTTGTTTCAACCAGCCAGATCTGAAGATAAATCTTACTAGTGTATGGGCACCTTAAGATGAGGACAAACAGTGACATACTGTACAAAAATGGCCGTACAGCCGTTATCAACCGGCATAAATGAATCCACGTAGGTTGCATTATGAGCGATGTGGTTTTATAATCCTGGATGTAATTTTCCGTTAACTATTAGACATGCTAACATGACACATTTATGGGGACGGTGTTTGCCACTTTTTGATTGCATTACGCTTGTCTCAGTTAATGAAGTACTACAAATGGCTTGTTATATAGCAATTAAATAATTGAGCCCAATAAATATTGTCAAAAATTAAGTGAGAAATACTGGACCAGGAAAACATTTCCCTAATTAAATGGGTAATTTCAGTCAGTGTTTACATGGTATGTTTAATGAAATATGCATCTAGTCTTATGTGAGGTTAGAACGGGCCGTGTTTTCCTAAGAAGCTCAGAGGCTTGAACACAGTGTTTGAAAATCAGCAAAGAAGGGGTCATAGGGGGTTATTCTATTTGGTACGGTGAAACGTACGTACGGTCTGTCACACCGTAGGTTTTCCATACGCTCACGGTGAGCGTAAGTCCGCCCACAGAACAGCTGCACACGGACGGTCACAATCACCGACAATGGGGAGTGGCGTTCACTTGAGCGTACGCCACCGTGTACGGACGGATCTCTCTCTTAGCCACCGATACCTGGCGTACATCAGAGCATACGCCACTGTGTACGGACGGATCTCCCTCTTTAGCCACCGATACCTGGCGTATATCTGAACGTACACCACATGCAAACATGTTCTAATATTGTTCAAAATAAGACTTTAGAGTGTGATAGGCAGATGTTGGGATCCTTTGTTAGAGATATGTGATTGCAATAATGTGCTTGGTGGCATCTTATATACAGAGTGTGCTCCATAAAATTCATAGCAGATATGAAAGAGAATAATGTATGTTGGGAAAAAATTTAAAGATTGTGTGCAAAATAGTGGCCATGGCCTTAGGACATTGCTCCACCATTGCAAGTAGAAATTGAGTCCAAAAACATCCTTGTTGCTCTTAGATGTGGTTTATGTGTCTTTTTCCTAATAAAAAACTGGTATGTTTGTGTTACAGTGAAAAAGTTGACACATGTCGACTTCTGTGAATTGAGTGTCCTGCTTTTTAAAGTGTACAAAAACACGTTCTGAATGGGTGTAGATGGTTATAAACTAACTACCTGGACATATATAACCAGGTCTTAGAATGAATCTTACTTAAAATGAAACCAACCTTTACATGTAGAGAAGTGTAGAAAGATAAGCTTCCAATGTGTTTGAGGGCTGTGTGTGGCTTGCAGGTAGTGAAATAATGGTTTTCACTTAATAGACTGCAGCATTGCTTATTACATTCAGGTGTATGTGTTTGAGTAGTAATCAGCGTTAATTAGCAGACCTAGGCGTCCGCTCTCATGCGGTATATCTAGGGGTGGTCATGAGCACTCTTTGGCGTCCGCCTGTTTTTGTGCCAAAATGCACGGTGCGTTCGCCGATCGAGCAGTTGTAGCACCGTACATTTTGTGTGCACACCCCCGTGTACGCCCATGTTTACGCCCAGTTTTCCTCATTATTCCGGCCGCTCCCATAAAAACGCCCACATGCCGACCACAATGACCGTGCTCTTGCGGACAGGTTTTTTCGCACGGAGAGACCCGTCCGTGAGCAGTGTGAGGTCACCGCACATGCGCATAGCAAAAGCTACGCATGCGCAGATAAAAAAAAACCCGATCCGCCCGTATACGGTCCCACCGTACCAAGCAGAATAAACCCCATAGTGAGGGACTTCTATGGAAATGTTATCCAGTCCAACCCCAACACAGTGGGGGAGCTAGCATCTTTGGACGGTGTCATGGAAGCCCCTGCAATAGCGGTAGTCCAGCCACCTCTGCAGGCCCTATCATGTGAGGGACACAGTAGAACTAAGGTTGTGGGAGTATGAGCTGTGTTATGTGTTATCTGCGCATTTGTTGAGTGACGCACACACCGCGAGGGATGCTGGGAAAATCGGTTGTATCCCCTACAGCAGGGGCATTGCAATAAAAGCCCATAGGCATCTATAGGGCAATGCCATTATGAGGATTATGGTGCTCACCGCATCCAAGCCCGGAATCTATCAGATGCTACATATGCGTTAGGTGGCAAAACCTCTGAAAACTGCATTTACAAAGGTTTGTTGCTTGCTGCATCTTGCCCAAATGTCTACACCACTGCAGGCAAAAGTACTTTAAAGAAGGGGTGGAACAGAACCCCATAGCAAGTGCCAGGGGATGCCGCTCTGATGTCCCATTGCCCCATTTGTGCTCCGCCAGGGCATGCTCTCTTGAGCATTAATGGGAGGTCTAGGGGAGGAACATGTGAGGGCCTCAGAGGAGGAGCTATCTGGAATTCCAGATCAGGGTTCCTCACCTTAGGCTCTGCACACCGTGCCCCACTGCAGTTCCAGCAGGGTCTTTCCTTTGATTCCTATTAATATTTAACGGGGGGGGGGGGGGGGGGGGGATAATCTTCATGCATTATTGAGGATGTGCACTACACCCTGACACCTACCAGGGAAGCCCTAGAGATATTCTGGGTACCCTCTATGTATCTGTCACTGCTTCTGCGCCACAGATTCAGTGAGTTGATATGAAACAGGTATTGGGGAGCACTGAATCTCTCTCCAGCATCCCGAACCTTCCTCCCAAGGTTGCAGTCTTGCGCTCATTAAATGCTAATCTCCCTGAAGAGCCACTGAAGGCAAGGCCTGCGTGATTGCTCCCAGCGTCTGCGGCGTGACCTCATTAATTTGCGCTCAGCAGAAATTAGACCTTACACAGGGACCATCTGCATCTTGCTGTGGGACACAGGATGCTCACATGTACAGAAAAAAACATTCCATCAGGCTGGGGACCGTCGCCTGATCACCACAAAGAAACGAGGCGGCTTTCCAGATCTGACTAACAATGCAGGAAATTGGCTGCAGTCTTTGAGTTGTCACCCCCTTGGTGACTGTAATTCTGCAGAGCAAGAAGGGACGGAGTTACAGATTGCTTCCCGAATTACCCCTGGTGCAGCGTGGATCAGAGGCACGTCACTCTCATTTCAATTAGCGGCAGTAGAACAGCCGAGTTTGGGGAGTTCTGATCCATCCGATGAGGCTAAAGATTATAGTATTGGATGGAAGACATTCTGGGCAGTGTCAACTAAGGCCGTGGGGACAGATAACAGCACCTGGATATCTCATACGTTTCCAGTACCTACCTGAGATCCAGTGTATGGGCAGGCAGAAACTGGGGACATCTGTTTACAGGAATTTTTAACCCCTGCCTCACAAACTGGGCATGATCAACCAATAGGCTGGTCAGGCTGCAACCTGGAGAGCTGGGTCCTGGGTGGGGGCGCAGAGCCCGTTGTACCTACTACTGTAAGTCATGGCAGGGGTGGAGCCGGGTCGCTGCAGGTTTCATATGGGCTGCACAGAATATGCAAAAATGGCCTCCCAAAATTCTCCGCCACCGTCCAGGTCCTACTAGATCTTTAGCGTCAGTCACTGGAAGACAATGGAAATGAGCATGTAATCCAAACCCCCCGGGTAATGGGTATGTAGGTAAGAAAAATTATAATTAATTTATTAAGGAGGGACATTTTTTCATTAGCCTAGGGTGGATGGAACCCTTAATCAGGGCCTGCTCACTAAGAAGATGAACTGCGCCGTTAACTTCTGGTCTGACCCCTCCGGAGTGGGGCAGCAAGGCAGGGGGTGTGGTGCAGAGGAGGTGTCTGCAGTGTGCATGGGGAAAGGGAAGTGACAGCTTGATCACGTCATTGCAGCACCTCTTCAGCGATGATGCAGTTCAATAAGAAACCCCTTGAATTGATCTGTTGGGTGCCATCTAGTGGATGCCGGCAAGCACAACACAGAGGTGAGGAGCAGCGTTAGAATATTATTATGTAGGATATATTAGGCAATATATTTAGTTTGCAGGTCAGCGTTTACATCCAATGCATTCCACATGAGATCTCCTATTGCCGCGCTGGTTATCAGGTGTTTCCCATTGTTACTTGTTATATGCTGTTTCTCCAGTTGTGGTTTGGTGAAATGCCCACACTAAAACTGTGTAAATAGATTGTGTTAGAATTTGTGGTTGTGTTACTTTTATACACAGGGCAGTTTGATACACGAGCCAGTCAGTCTGTATATTCAGCCCCTACTCAGAGTTACAGTTGTCAGCTTGGGAGTTTGTGGAGCTACAGGTGGTCAATAGTCAATAGATGACCAGAGTCTAAAGGTCGACATGGTCAAAAGGTTGACAGTTAAACGGCCCCTATAATGGTACCCTTCCTGTAGTGCCTACCTTAAATCTAACCCTCCCACTGGTGTCTAACCTAATCCTCACCCATAATCCCTAACCTTAACCCTCCCTATAGCGCCTAACCTTCCCCCCAATTTGTAACCCTAACCTTCCCCTGGTGTCTAACCTTAACCCTCCCCTGGTGTCTAACCTAACCTTCCCCTGGTGTCTAAACTTAACCCTCCCCTGGTGTCTAACCTAACCTTCCCCTGGTGTCTAACCTTAACCCTCCCCTGGTGTCTAACCTAACCTTCCCCTGGTGTCTAACCTTAACCCTCCCCTGGTGTCTAACCTAACCTTCCCCTGGTGTCTAAACTTAACCCTCCCCTGGTGTCTAACCTAACCTTCCCCTGGTGTCTAACCTTAACCCTCCCCTGGTGTCTAACCTAACCTTCCCCTGGTGTCTAACCTTAACCCTCCCCTGGTGTCTAACCTAACCTTCCCCTGGTGTCTAAACTTAACCCTCCCCTGGTGTCTAACCTAACCTTGCCCTGTGTCTAAACTTAACCCTCCCCTGGTGTCTAACCTTAACCCTCCCCTGGTGTCTAACCTAACCTTCCCCTGGTGTCTAAACTTAACCCTCCCCTGGTGTCTAACCTAACCTTCCCCTGGTGTCTAAACTTAACCCTCCCCTGGTGTCTAACCTTAACCCTCCCCTGGTGTCTAACCTAACCTTCCCCTGGTGTCTAACCTTAACCCTCCCCTGGTGTCTAACCTAACCTTCCCCTGGTGTCTAAACTTAACCCTCCCCTGGTGTCTAACCTAACCTTCCCCTGGTGTCTAACCTTAACCCTCCCCTGCTGTCTAACCTAACCCTCCCCCCAATGTGCAGCCTCGTTGTGGCACAGGTCAGTAAATTGTGGAACTGTGCGCCTGCTATGTTCCTGTGGTTCATCTACTGTGTATGGCCAAAACATAGCGGAAATGGCTGCTGAGCTGTTCTCCAAGTGATTTGTGAAGAGGCTCCGCCACTGGTGCAGGATTCTGGAGAGGTGAGGATTAAACATGGGTGCAGGATGCATGTTGTAGGTCCCCTTTGGCTTTGATACCCACATGTACTGCATACCCTACATAGATACACCAGTGCCTAAATTAATTTCGGAGTTGGACGTATCTTTGATGGATCTCGCTTTGCATGAAATGGACTAAAACTGAGCAGTAACCGGATAACTGTCTCTACAAGTTTTAGTAGTCATCTGGCGGTAGGTACTGACCTCTGTTGCCACCATTAATATTATCAATATATTTAGAAGGTCGGACAGCTTTTAACGCCACACCTGTGTCTTCATTTATAGACATACCTGATTAACGACAAAAGTTTTGGTTCAACTGTCAATGACCACTAGAACGTGTAGACCCATGATGCAGATTAGACTATACCGCCCAACTGTCAAGACATTCCCATCTTCCTGGGACTATCCCATTGTCACACCTACGGGCCGCAGTGTCCCGCAGTGGATGGTAATTTGTGCGCCCCCCTGTCCATCACCACTCCTCTTAGCAAGATGTCTGTTCCCTGGAAGAGAATGACTAGAGCGCTGAGCAGGCCAACAGAGTCACTAAATCTAGAGGCGTGGCTTGCGAACCTGGCAGTCCCGTGAAGCCACACCCCCTTTGGTTGAGGCCTCACCCCGTTTTTATGCCTTCAGTGCACATAAAGTTTGGAGGTACGGATTAGGCTGAAACTTTTTAGACTAAAGAGTCCATACGTAAGCGGGTTAATCGGTGGCGGCAGGGTGACACATTTACGAGAATCCTGTACAAATGTCTCTTCGTCTCATTAACGTTATTCAACTTTAAGCTTCAACTATGCCGGATTCAATTAACATAACTTGTAAAAAGGTGATAAATTTCTTGTAACAATCCAGCGTGAACAAATACGTCCCACCACTGATATTTGTCACCTACCACCGAGAGAACCGGCATGAAAAGTTTCAATGAAATATTCGGCCTATTTTCTAAAGACGCTACTGCGAGCACCAGGGGCTATCGTTAAATAATTAGTGCTAAGCGTACTTAAAGTGCGCTCCCCACCCGCCGATGGTCCATTATCATTGTTTAATTCTGCGCTGAGCACTGGAGACAGATCAAGCTTCACAAATGCATTTATTTGATTTCTTCTCCTTGTGTAGGAGGCTCGTTTTTTTTCTCTCTCTCTCTCTCTTTCTTCCAGATATGTGTTTGCCATCGCGGCTTCAGAGCGCTCGCTAATTCCATCTGTCCACAACAGAGTCATCGCAACTGAGAGACAGAGCATTTCCATATGTGCAAATTAGCATCCAGCCTCTCTTAATCTGTGCTGTGCTCCTCTGATGTAAATGGCGAGGACGTCTGCCAAACCCATTAATGGCATTCAAATAAAGGACTTTATTGGCTTCAGTTGACACTTTTTTTTTTTTAATTCCACAATGTGAGACAGCGACCCTGTATTATTGTGTGGTGTTTTCAGGCACGCCAGGCAGTTAACCCTTCTTGCGCCCACTGAGGCCGGAACGTGCGTTGATATGTGGCCAGCATTCAAACGAATAGTTTTTAGTATAGAATAGCACGGAACTGACAGACTGATTCAGGTTGGCTTAGTAAGGTGGGAACATCGCAGCTTACCGAGAGCCTGAGACGCCGCTTGCGCCCCATCCGAACGCCGGCTCCCCGCCGCCACCTATTCCCCTCGGTAAAATGCGAGGGGACGTGTAATGAAAACACATCCCTCATCCCTCCCATGCCTCTGCTGCAGGAGAAATCATTCGATTATCGTCGACCATCAAATGATTCCTGCGGCCTCTGCAAACAGATTTGCGTGGGCCTGGACAAAGATGGGGAGGGCGGCTGACATCATAGGAGCCGGCAGGCATTGTCCCACTCGTGCACCCATGGGAAGGCCCAGGGTTTTCCTGGGGACTCCCATAAAATGCTGGGCGTTCCCAAGGGTGAGCCTCTCTCCACTGTGTCCCTCTATAAAGTTTAGTACATCTGCCCACCAGTGGCTGAGCTTCACTAGCCCCCCCTGTGCCCCTCCCAATATGTGACATCAGAACATTATGAAGAAGGGCCAAGGGCAGGAGGCTCTCAGCCTGCTCACCAGTACTCTGCATCCTGTGTGAAGAAGGAAGGCCCTGCATGTAAGATCTTACATTACCATTAGACAAGACAAGTATAAATCTCTTTGGTGTAGCTTTCAGCCTTGCTGTCGTGACACATGAGAGACAAGTCCCCACAGTCATCCACCGTGTGCCTCATGATTAGCTCATGCACCTCCCTAGCCATTAGGTCAATGTCCTACTTGAGAAAGGAGAGGGTTCGGATCAGACCGGCTCCTAAAAGGAAAAACCTTTTCAGATTCTTAAGTCCTTAGCAGGGGATGCGGTCATTTGGTCGAATGCATTATGGTCGAATGTCATTACATCGAATCCATTAGGTCGATCCCAACCCGCCAGACATCACTGCCTGTGGGTGTGACTCCCCTATTTGAATACTTCCTTAAGTGTTGAATTTTGTTTAAAAAAAAATCAATTTTGTGGGTGCTTACATCATAGGAGGAATAAAGGGTTCTATATGTGATACCCAGTCGGTGCTGGGTATGGCAGTGAAGTAGGAATGGTACTCCAGGCTGTCTCATCACAAAGAGTAAGCAGTTTATTTACAGTTCAGAGAGGGTTATCATGAAAATAACATGTAATCCATTGTTCTTCTCCTCAAGCACAACATTAGTTTAGATTATATCAGATTACATCTGTCCAACATTTCCTTCCACTCGCAGCATAAACAATGATTTGATAGCAATACATTACTAGGGTATTCTGAGACCAGTAGTGTCATGGCAACCTTTTGTGTATTCTCCTCCTATTTGCTGGGACTCTATGCAGTCTATCTAACCAGGATCTGGAGTCCATGGACTCATCCAACCACTGACCCAGATCGTTTTCTCCCAAGACTAAAGGTGCCCATACACTTTACAATTATTGCATACAATATTGTATACAATATCGTATCTCATCGCATCTTGGTTTTGCGATGAGATCTAGTACAAAAAGTATGTGCTGCACATACTTTTTGTACTAGATCTCATCTCATCGTAAAACCGATATGTGATGAGATGCGATATTGTATACAATATTGTATACAATAATTGTAACGTGTATGGGCACCTTCACACCTCTTGTCCTGCTGCTAGGGTTCCCCTAAAGGTGGGGATCCCCCTTGTTCCTTCCACTGATCTCTGTATACTGCTGCCCTCACACTGTGATCTCTCTCTGCATAAGGCATGGGGCCCTGAAATGCCATTCTGCCTGTTCTCTACTGCCCCTGGACACTAGCCTGTGCCCTCCATCTCAGTTTGGCTCACACTCTCCAACTCCCTGTCCTTTGTCCCTTTGTCTTAAGACTTCCCCTTGCAAGAATCTGGAACAACTGGTTTGGACCATGAACTCCCCTACTCACTGGTAAGGCTGCATGGCTTTTGTAAATCTTTTCTCCCCTTTTAACCGCTAAAGTGTCTGCAGCTAAGCTAAAGCTGGCCAGTAAAGATTGGGATGCCAAATATATATACTAAATCTTCGATGGAGATAAAGTAAAGAGTAATAAAATACTAGCCAACAATCAGCAGGTTAAACAAGCCATGGTCAGAATGTAGTTGGTCCTTGACTATCTTCGTTGCCCATTTTTTTGCTCTGGACAGGTCCAGGTCGTGGACAGAGGGAAGGTCCATCCTGATTATCTTCTCTGCAGTTTTTTGGCGGAGCCGTACCAGACACGTATTGAGGAGCACAGTACAGACTCCACAATTGCGGAGTAGAAGAGGAGCAGAAGCTTCTGTGGGATGTTGAACTTCCTCAGTTGCCTAAAGAAGAATAGCCTCTGCTGTGCTTTTCCAACAAAAGTATCAGTATTGGGCCCCCATTTAAGGTCCCGGGATATGGTGGTTCCTAGGAACCTGAAGGAGTCCACTAGCGACACCACACTGTCAGCAATCGTTAGCGGAGGAACACCAACAGCCTTCTTCCTAAAGTCCACTACCATCTCAACGGTTTTGAGTGTGTTTAGCTCAGGCATGTCCAACGTTGGCCCTCCAGATGTTATGAAACTACACATCCCAGCATGCTTTGCCACAGTTTTGCTATTAGAGAATGCTAAAACTATTGCAAAGCATGCTGGGATGTGTAGTTTCTAAACATCTGGAGGGCCAACGTTGGACATGCCTGGTTTAGCTCATCAAAGGCTACATAAATAGATGAATCAGTGAGAAAGGACATGAAGACATATACACATATAAAATCAGTGTCTACTTTAACAACCCCCCCCCCCCCCAAATCTCCTTTCTTATCTTTTACAGACACTGTAATCTATACATGTATGTTGTAAACACTTATGATACTGTCTATTCCATTCACATTTTGCATTGTGGATATTAACTGGAGAGTCAATTCATTCTTCTCCCTCTGTAGTGACAAGATTAAAAATTAAGTTTATACATATTTCATATCTACATAATAAAGGCTTTTTACAAAAAAAGAAAGAATACCACCGTTCCCCTAATTAAATCACAGAGAAGCGCCTGCAGCAATGTTACACTGTTACAATTTGACGTCTGCCAGGAACCAGCCTTTAAAGTCTAATACTCCTCTCCACAAAATATGTTCCCAATCTTCCCCCTGACAGTAGCAGGCCATTCCACTTTTTAGGGCAGCAGAAAGGGCTCGCTACGGCCAATACCCGCGTGGGCTGCTATATATTATGCGCTGGAGTTTTCAGATACAATTATTATCATTGTGTTCCTCATATTCCAAATGCACATAGATTAGAGGTACGCCGGTAGTGTCTGGGTTCTTGGACTCCAAAAGGGGAGTGGCTTCATGAGAAAGTGGGTTTGGCTTGGATGGGTTAGGCAAGGTTTGGATGCATTATGGGTGGTGCTTATGTTATACTATTTAACACTTTGGAAGATATTGTATCCAGTAAGCCATGAAGAAGAGGATGACAGTAAAAGTGGCCAAAGGGAATAAAAGTTTCAGACAGGTCCACCGTCCACGGAGAGCACTAATTATCCCGAATTCCATAACATGATCTGAAGACAACAAGAATACTACAGGTTGCCCAAACCGGGTCAAGGTTAACAACAATACAAGGATACAGGTTGAACTAGATGGCCCAGGTTGAACTAGATGGACGCAAGTCTTTTTTCAGCCTTACCTACTATGTGTCACACCAGGGGACTCAGTCGACAAGACTGAGACCTCTGGTGGGGACCTGGACCGGTACCTGAACCGGGGAGGTTGGAGAGGACCCCTGCGCATGAACTGCGCGACAGTGCACCCAGAGCCAATGAGTAGTCAGAGGTAAAAATACAACCAGATTTATTATGCAGAAGGTTGTAATGATACAGACAGTAAAGTATGCAGGAGTAATGACA
The DNA here is from genome assembly GCF_055691185.1 of Crinia signifera. NCBI lineage: Eukaryota > Metazoa > Chordata > Amphibia > Anura > Myobatrachidae > Crinia > Crinia signifera. Next base: position 65,444,799 of record NC_139228.1, on the reverse strand, counting down.
GTTCATGCGGATTGCAATACTTTACAGGGATGATGAATTGTGGAATCGATGGTGGAACATCGGATGGATATCGGAGATGGAGACTGTGGGTCCGGAATGACGGACGGAAGAAGAAGCTTGACTGTGGGTCCGGAATGACGGACGGAAGCTTGACTGTGGGTCCGGAGTGTCGGACTATCGATGGTGGAACATCGGAGATGGATGATGCAGGAGCATCGGAGGACCAGAGTCCTGGAGCTAGGCTGGATCGCTGGGCTGACGAGGCAGGCTCACAGGTGATGGAATAACCTGGATGTCGACAGGAGATGGAATAACCTGGAACGCTCTGCAGAATGGGAGACAACACCAGCGGAGAAATACACTTGCACGGAGACAAGGACAGCTGACCATATACAGGAGACAACTGAAGCACTAGCATTGATCTGAGAGCTCCCAGCATACTTATACCCACTGGGTGACCAGGATTGGCCGGGCAGGTATGACTGGGAGATCAGATCACACAGGATTGGATGGGAATGACATGTGACTGGGAAAACATGGCAGCCCCCATGTCAGACTATGGCGGGAAAGTATGTTTGCGCACACCATGCTGGATACTGGGAGCAATGGCGGCGGACAGGTGGATTGGCGTGCATTGGGTACTGTCACTGGGGACAAGGAGAGCGGTGCACCGCGCAGCCGCGGACTCAGCAGCGCTGAGCAGACTGGAGGATGGCAGCGATGATGGTGCACGGCAGACAGGACGCCGGCAGAGGTGACGTCTGGACCGCAAGCTGAACCTGCGGAGGCACTTGGCCGGTAAGAAAGTCTGTCTGACAGCTCGGATCGTGACAGCACCCCCCCCTTTAAGGGTGGCCCCAGGACACCTTTTAGGCTTGCGAGGAAACTTGGAGTGGAACGCCCGGATGAGTCTGGGAGCATGGACATCGATGGCATTGGTCCATGATCGTTCTTCGGGGCCGTAGCCCTTCCAATCGATCAGATATTGCAGACGACCATATCGGATGCGAGAGTCCAAGATCTTACTGACCTCATATTCTGTTCCACGCTGGGTGCAAACCTTAGGAGCCTTGGGGAGCTTGGAATGAAAGCGATTCAGAACCAGCGGCTTGAGCAGCGAAATGTGGAATGTAGCTGGCACTTTCAGATAGGGCGGTAACTTGAGCTTGTAAGCTACAGGATTGACGACTCGCTCAACTGGGAAAGGGCCAATATATCGGGGAGCGAACTTCATCGATGGCACTCTCAATCGAAGATTCTTGGTTGACAACCAGACACGATCTCCTGGACGGAGGGCTGGCACAGCTCTGCGTTTCCTGTCGGCAAATTTTTTGTACCTGCTTGAAGCCTTCAGAAGTGAAGAACGAATGAGCTTCCAGGATTTGACGAATTGCCGGATGGTCGTGTCGACCGCTGGAACAGAGGACACAGGTTGCAGAGTGAAGTCAGGAACTCGAGGATGAAACCCATAATTGGCAAGGAATGGAGTGACATTAGATGAAGAATGATATTGGTTATTATGGCAGAACTCTGCCCATGGAAGAAGTTGAGCCCAGTCGTCTTGGGAAGAAGAGACATATGTGCGGAGAAATGCTTCAAGGTCCTGATTCACCCTCTCCGTTTGGCCATTGGTTTGAGGGTGGTAGGCTGTGGAAAACTTTAGTTTGATTTGAAGCAGGGAGCACAGGCTTCGCCAGAATTTGGCTACGAATTGGACTCCTCTATCGGAGATAATTTCGAGAGGCAGTCCATGAAGCTTGAATATCTCTTTGATGAAGAGCTGGGACAGCTTGGAAGCTGACGGAAGACCGGTGAGGGGAACGAAGTGAGCCATCTTGGTGAACCGATCAACAATCACCCAGATGGTGGTGAACTTGTCAGACTCTGGAAGATCAGTTACAAAGTCCATAGAAATATGCGTCCAAGGACGATGTGGCACTGACAGTGGCATCAATTGCCCAGGAGGAGACTGACGACTGGTCTTGTGCTGAGCACATTTAGCACAAGCGGAAACAAAGTCCTGTACATCCTGTTTGAGGGACGGCCACCAGTAGGACCTGGTGATAAACTCGTAAGTTTTCTGAATGCCTGCATGGCCAGCGAATTTTGAAGAGTGCGCCCAACAGAGCAACTTCTTTCTTAGAGCTGGCTTTACATATCTTTTCCCTGTAGGGGGCGTGAGATTTGAAACTCTCGTTGCGGAGAATGCCACTGGATCAATAATAAAGTGTTGATGAGTGGACTTAGACTCACTTTCTTGCTCCCATGAGCGGGAAAGGGCATCAGCTTTTCGGTTTTGTGTCCCTGGACAGAACGACAGCTTGAACCGGAACCTGGAAAAGAAAAGTGTCCATCTGGCTTGACGGGGATTTAAACATTGAGCAGACTTGAGATACAGAAGATTCTTGTGGTCTGTGATAATTGTGATCTCATGAACAGCGCCCTCTAGAAGGTATCTCCACTCTTCTAATGCCAACTTGATGGCGAGAAGCTCTTGGTCACCGATGGCATAGTTACGCTCTGCAGGCAGGAATTTACGGGAGTAAAACCCACAGGGATGAAGACGACCATCGGGCGCTTTCTGCGAGAGGACTGCCCCAACACCCACAGAGGAGGCATCAACCTCGAGAATAAAGGGCAAGGTGGTATCAGGTTGTCTTAAAACAGGAGCGGAAGTGAACCTCTGTTTCAACAGATGGAAGGCTTCGATGGCTTCTGCCGGCCACTTCGCTGGATTAGACCCCTTTTTAGTTAAGGCAGTGATGGGAGCCACAATAGAAGAGAAGTTACGAATGAATTTTCTGTAATAATTGGCAAAACCCAGGAAACGTTGAATACCTTTCAGCGAAGAGGGAATTGGCCAATCTTGGATGGCCTGCAGCTTTCCTGGATCCATTTGAAGACCGGAACCGGAGACAATGTACCCTAGGAAGGGTATAGACTTCACCTCGAAGACACACTTCTCCAGTTTACAGTAGAGATGATTAGCTCGCAGCCGGGACAGAACCTCTTTGACCCAATAACGATGTTCTGTGATGTTATTGGCGTAGATTAAAATGTCATCGAGATATACAACTACATGACTGTAAAGAATGTCCCGAAAGATCTCATTGACATAGTGCTGGAACACGGCTGGGGCATTGCTGAGCCCAAAGGGCATGACGAGGTACTCATAGTGGCCGTCTCTGGTATTAAACGCCGTCTTCCACTCGTCGCCCTCTCGTATGCGGATGAGATTATATGCACCTCTCAGATCGAGTTTTGTAAAGATGGTTGCACCGCTGACACGGTCAAACAGCTCGGTGATGAGAGGCAACGGATATCGGTTCTTTACTGTAATGTCATTGAGGCCGCGATAATCAATGCAGGGACGTAGGCCTCCATCCTTCTTTTTGACGAAGAAGAATCCTGCGCCAGCAGGAGAAGTCGAAGGACGGATGAATCCCTTTGCCAGATTTTCCTTGATGTAACTGGTCATGGCTTGAGTCTCTGGGAGAGAGAGAGGATAAGTTCTACCTCTGGGTGGTTCTTTGCCTGGGATAAGTTCAATAGGGCAATCCCACGGTCTGTGAGGAGGTAGGACATCAGCGCCAGACTTGCTGAATACATCTGAGTACTCTTGGTAGGGAAGAGGCGGAAGGTCTGCTGCATCGGCTGAAGAATGACGAGCTGGGAGTACCTTTTGGAGACAGGTACCGGAGCAGGAAGGATCCCAGGAAAGGATTTCAGATGTCTTCCAATCAAGACGAGGATTGTGAAGACGGAGCCAGGGTAAACCCGGAACCAGAGCATGAGTGGCTCGGGGTAACACCAGGAAGGACAAAAGTTCAGTGTGCAGGACTCCCACTTTGACTGTAAGTGGCAAAGTTCTGCGGGAGACTGTCGCATCAGGAATCCTACTGCCATCCACAGCAGTAAGGAAGACAGTCTTGGAAAGACTTTCAGTGGGCAACCCCCACTTGCGGACCAGTTCTGCAGTAACAAAGTTGCCAGCGGCACCGGAATCAAGAAGCGCGGAGACAGTCTTGAAATGCTGACCAACTTGTAGGGAAACTGGAAGGACACAATCGGTTGCTGATGGAGAGGACTTAATTACTCCTAGCCTACCCTCTCCTTGACGGGCTAGGAGGAGGAGTTTTCCTGACGCTTTGGGCATGCAGAAATTTGATGTGCAGGATCGGCACAATACAGGCAGAGCTGTGCCAACCGTCGACGTCGACGTTCTCCTGGAGACAAACGGAAGCGGTTTATCTCCATTGGTTCTTCTTTGGAATGGACCGCTGGAGCAGTGGGTAAAGAAGGCGGAGGAGTTGGCACTTTAACTGGAGCGCTCTTGTGACGTTCTATAGCCCTTTCTCGGAAGCGTAGGTCTACTTTAACACACAACGAAATAAGGTCACTTAGACCTGAGGGTAAGTCTCTTGTAGCAAGTTCATCCTTGATACGATCGGATAGGCCATGCCAGAAAGCTGCGTATAAGGCCCCATCACACCAGGAGAGTTCAGACGCCAGAATCTGGAACTGGACCAGATATTGCCCGACGGAGCGGGATCCCTGTCTGAGACGGAGGAGTTCAGTGGAGGCGGATGCTGATCGCCCAGGCTCATCAAAGATACGCCGGAATGTTGACACGAAGTCCTTGTAATTGGACAGGATGGCATCAGATCTTTCCCATAAGGGAGATGCCCACTCTAGTGCCGCTCCACACAGGAGGGAGATGATGTAGGCGATCTTGACCCTTTCAGTAGGGAAGTTGCTGGGTTGCAGCTCGAAATGAATCTCACACTGATTGAGAAAGCCTCGACAGGTCTTGGGGTTCCCATCATACTTGGTGGGGACAGACAGATGAAGGCGAGGTGCAGCAGCCATTACAGGAGGATGAACTGGACTTGGAAGTTCTCTGACAGGCTCAGGGCCACTGAGAGTGGTCTGTAACTTATCCAGCCGGGAAGACAGATCTTGCAGGCAATGAATCACTTGGCTCTGCGCAGCCTCTTGCTGATCCAAGCGAACAGCCAGTTGCTGTACAGGGCTGGGTGGAGAAGCTTGGTTTGCGGCTGGATCCATTTGGCTAGTGCTTACTGTCACACCAGGGGACTCAGTCGACAAGACTGAGACCTCTGGTGGGGACCTGGACCGGTACCTGAACCGGGGAGGTTGGAGAGGACCCCTGCGCATGAACTGCGCGACAGTGCACCCAGAGCCAATGAGTAGTCAGAGGTAAAAATACAACCAGATTTATTATGCAGAAGGTTGTAATGATACAGACAGTAAAGTATGCAGGAGTAATGACAGTTCATGCGGATTGCAATACTTTACAGGGATGATGAATTGTGGAATCGATGGTGGAACATCGGATGGATATCGGAGATGGAGACTGTGGGTCCGGAATGACGGACGGAAGAAGAAGCTTGACTGTGGGTCCGGAATGACGGACGGAAGCTTGACTGTGGGTCCGGAGTGTCGGACTATCGATGGTGGAACATCGGAGATGGATGATGCAGGAGCATCGGAGGACCAGAGTCCTGGAGCTAGGCTGGATCGCTGGGCTGACGAGGCAGGCTCACAGGTGATGGAATAACCTGGATGTCGACAGGAGATGGAATAACCTGGAACGCTCTGCAGAATGGGAGACAACACCAGCGGAGAAATACACTTGCACGGAGACAAGGACAGCTGACCATATACAGGAGACAACTGAAGCACTAGCATTGATCTGAGAGCTCCCAGCATACTTATACCCACTGGGTGACCAGGATTGGCCGGGCAGGTATGACTGGGAGATCAGATCACACAGGATTGGATGGGAATGACATGTGACTGGGAAAACATGGCAGCCCCCATGTCAGACTATGGCGGGAAAGTATGTTTGCGCACACCATGCTGGATACTGGGAGCAATGGCGGCGGACAGGTGGATTGGCGTGCATTGGGTACTGTCACTGGGGACAAGGAGAGCGGTGCACCGCGCAGCCGCGGACTCAGCAGCGCTGAGCAGACTGGAGGATGGCAGCGATGATGGTGCACGGCAGACAGGACGCCGGCAGAGGTGACGTCTGGACCGCAAGCTGAACCTGCGGAGGCACTTGGCCGGTAAGAAAGTCTGTCTGACAGCTCGGATCGTGACACTATGTAACTATGTAACTGCGGACCCTCCAAAATGATCCGTCAGGTACAAACTGCACTGCTCCCCAACTTCCCTCTTCATTTATGATTGCCACCACCAGGGCTGTATTAAGCTTACTAGGGGCCAGGGCACTCAAGATAGGGGGCCCACACCCAGTTCTCTGGCCCTCACTGCAGCTAAGGACCACAAACACCAGCCGGAGTCATCTGAGCTTTCCTCAGAGGTGCTGGTGGGTTCCCGAGGATTTGGCTGCAGTGAGATACCAATGGTCTTGTAACTGATGACTAGCAGTCCTAGTGCCCAGTGAATGTTGTGCCGTAACACAGCAGAGTGCCGCCCTGGCCTGGGGGATGGGAGGGGGAGGGGGGCTTTGCAAAGGGTGGCCCCTTGGAATTGATGTATAAAGCAGGTAAAGGAGTGGAGAAGTAATCTGCTTCGCCACTATTTTCACTGCTTCATGTCAATATGACTTTATAGGAATTTAAAGCGTGACCTTAACCTACTATCCCCCCACCTGCCATGTTCTGGTAATCAGGTGCTGGGAGGGAGGAGTATATTATAAATGATAGCACCTAGAGAGGATCTGAGTGCTTCCCCTTCCTTCAGAAGATCTGCAGTGAATTTATGAAATCTCTCGGGAATAGCTGATGATGACATGATCCAAGCTGACAGGAGAACTATCTCTTTTCACAAGAGCCCATTTACTTCTCTGGCCCTTTCTCCACAGCTCTAAAGCTGAAAGTTATATAATTAAAGTCAGCAGGCTGGCATGCAGTCACAGTTGGGTGAACTTTAACCTCTACCACCAGCGTCGATGATGTCATCCGCATTTCAGATCTACAGCCTCCAAATAGATTCAAATTTTTTCCATACTTACTTATCTCATGGTGACAACAGAGAAGAGAACCGTGTCAGCTGTCATCTCAGAATGACATATAGAGGATCCCAGTGCTGAAACTGACATTGATGCCAGAACTGGGACAGTACTGGGTTGCTCTATCTAAAGGCTCCACCAACTACTGTATATCCTACCTGGCACCGCTGCTCGCCTCTTCAGCTCCCAAGTCTTGTGCAGTGTACCCCGCCACTTACAGCGCCACTACAATTTGCATATGTACTAAAATATGAGGGGGGGGGGGGGGGCGATTCAGACCTGATCGGTCTGAACATGGGGGGGGCAATTTAAACCTGATCGGTCTGAATTAGGGGGGGTAATTCAGACCTGATCAGTCTGAATATGAGGGGGGGATGTTTGGCGAGGCAGTGTTTACCTGCACATATACGCTGCATAGTGAGCAAGTCTGAGTCAGGCCCAATGAGATAAGTAAAGAAAAGGGCAGCTCTCACAATGAAAGCTGATGGATCAACTATCAACACCATGGGAGGCCGTTACACTTCAGAAAGTATTAATTGTGCACATTGGGGGTTATTCTGGTTTATTCGCTTGGATGCGTATATGCATCCTTGTGAGTCGACCTAACCCTGCCTTGTGTATGGTGGTACGCCGGCCCACCATTCGCAAGGCACGTTCCTTCACACTGGCTGCAAATGGATGTTTTGCATAGAGAGCATGCAGGGGAACGCCCACATCATTCGATGTTTGCCAATGTTGCGATGTTGGCTTCGTTAGCATGAGAACACCAAGCTTTCACATATGCTAAAGGGGCCGCCCCCCCCCCCGCCCACAGTCCTGGGTGATCCGTGTATTCACAGTGAGTACACGCACCATGTGTATGCACAGAAACAAACCATCGGTTCCCGTGCTAATGAACGGCAGTTGTGAACAGACCTGAATAAGGTCCATTATGTCATTTTGATACGTGCATAAAGTATAGTCCAAAGGCTGCTCTATGTGTTGTCCTATCGCGCATCGGAACCTTTAACATTGTAAGGATATTTGATATATATGTATTTGATGCAACCTTCCAGACCTTACTAAGACGGGAGTTCTATTGAAGATGGGATGTTGCCCATGGCAACCAATCAGGTCGTACTCCTTATTTATTGAGCACCTTCTAGAAGATAATAGATAATGGCCCTCATTCTGACTTACTCGGTACCTGTGAAGTTCGCAGCTTACCGAGTCCCAGAGGGCACACCCTGCCGAATTGAAAACACATCCCCTCGCATGTCCCGCTGACGGAGAAATCATTTGATGGTAGCCGACCATCGAACAATTTCTCCTGGGCACACAAATATAAGTCAGTGGACATCCGGCCGAAAACAGCCCGAGCATCTGACGACATGTGACGTCAGCTGTCCACCCCCGGCAACCATCGTCACGCCGCCATTAGCATGGGAACGCCCAGTATTTGCAAGGAAATTACAATGAAGACCAAAATCAGATCGGTTGCTATCGGCAACAGCCCATCTTCAGTAGAACTTGCATCTAAGTTAATTTACCCCATAGATGGGCCTTATACATTTCCACGAGTCCCTACTGGTATCAATATCTCGGTTGCAATAGTTAAAATAGAACACCCAGAAAGAGCCTTCAGCTCTGCGACAACTTGACCATTTTGCAATTCCCACTGGTCGTTTCAGCCACCCGTCGCTCGGGATGGTGATCATGAAATGTAACCGCTATCTCCTGTGGACGCCTTCTGGTTCTAAAGAGCGTTTTTATTTCCAGACACAGTCTAAACTCTCAGGAAAAAATAGTCCTAGTAATATGACTGTAAAGTGCTGTCATTTCGGTAGCAGAAGGAAAAGCTCTCAGCTGTCAATCATTGCAAACATTTAAGTGTGACACCTCAGGCTGATGTTCTATCAACATCACTTTGTCAGCAAAGTCATCTACATCTCCCCAGGATTACCATGCGCCACCAGGGCTGAGTACAGACGGATTTGCCAGCCAGGGTTAGCCAGCTGGAGGAAGACATTGCAAGATCTTTAAACAAAGCAAAACATTTTTCAGCAATCAACAGATCAGGCAAAGGGCCAGTAATAGATGTCGGGACACACGGATGTCTGATTGCAGACTGGTCCCTCAGCTCAGCGTTTCTTAACCTTTCTACATCATGTGACTGATTATAATGGATTATGTTTACCCAAAGCGGTAACCAGGCTTTGTTGTGCCCTGTGCCAGAAAGAGAATTGGCACTCCCACTTCCCCTCCATAAAATGCATTTCCTCATGGGGAATAGGCATAGATTCAATGAATATGAGTGCTTGACTGCAATGCTACAGGCAGAGGGTTTGAATCCCAGATTGATATGTCGAAATCTTGAGAAATAATAAAGGACCATGTGACTGAATAACAAAGAGCTCTCAAGTTCATGGTTGTTGTATAGGCTTTAGTGGTCGAAGACGGTAGAGGAAGGAGATGGGGTGGTCAGGAGATGGTGGGAAGCTACTAGTGAAAGCAAATAAATGGAAAATTAACAAATGAGAGGCCACTGTTCACGCCTGCCCCCTTCATACTATTAAAAATGTCCCTCCCAAAATGTCTGCTGCCTACGGTAGCGCATCCTTAATAACTGTCTCCTCTGAGGTGGTGGCCATTTGGCGAGGGATACTGTATCTCTCCAACAGTGCTGCTTCTAAGAGCGGTGGTTCCGTTATGCTGCACTGACAGCATTGTGGCCGTCCCCATAGCACCCCCAGCACCTCCAAGCCATCACAGGGACTGTTGCCACGCTGTTAAGCTTAATGATAACACAGGATGAGCACTCTAATGCTGGTGCACAGGAGATTCACTCTCTCGTTGATATAAATGCCCGTAGTGGCCCAAGAAATGAATATAGGAAAAAATATATCCAGCTGTAAATAAAAACATACATTTAATTTATATTAATATACAGTTATGTGCAGCTGATAGGAAAATCAATGAGGCATAAGGCACACATTGCCTCATTTTTGTCCAGGGTCGGCTGCTGCCTGTGAGTGGATCGGAGCCGCTCATCTCAGTTTCAGTTCCACTTCCTCTATAATCCCGCCCTAAGACTCCTGTGAAACTAGCCAATGGGAGTGCAGAAAAACAATATTGACCATTTTGGCTAGTATCTGACTCAGGTTCAGGCCAATTATACTGTATCTCTACTGATTAAATACAAGAAGCATTACAGAACTTTACTTAAACTTAAAAATGAAAACCTAGTGAAAAAAAATCTTTACGCACCGTCCTCCACAACGAGTGATAACTCCGGATTCATTGGAATTCTTCTGCGACTGATTTCTATACAGTGTGGGTTATTCTGGTTTATTCGCAAGGCTGTGAACGCCCAGTGCCCCGTCGCCCCACGCCCCTCTCCACCCCCCCACCCTGTTCGCCGTGGCTGCACGCACCTGGCGTATGCACATCGGCAGAAATGACCCTGCACATACGCAACCATCAATTCCCCGTGCGAAGATTCTGGTCCATGCGAACGATAAGGGCCAGTGTCCAGCGTGTCATCTGCGAGTATTACCTGAAGGGCGTCCTGCCGCTTGTTGTGTGCCCTTGCCGCCTTCTAAAGTCCCCGGAAGTTTCTGTTTACTAAAAGCCAACAAAACGGATAGCTTCACGCAACTCACAGTGACACATCATGATAAAGCCTTGTAATAAAATGTAATTGCTTCTATTTAATATAGAGTTCTAATTGATGCCTCACGGAGCACGGAATGCATTCTGTAACACCATGCAGTCTTTATTTCTGGAGATATAATTAATATATGGCATATCATTAACCAGTGAAAGAAAACGCAGTGGCGGAATGGACAAAAAAAGAATCATAAGACAATAGTGGGTTATAGAAGGCCTTCTAAGTAGTGTAATATACTTACTGTGTAAGCACCGGCGCTCATTCACCACACATGGCATGTGTTGGCCACGTCAGCCACGCCCTGTAGTAAGAGGGCGTAAATTAAATGCACAACCGTGGAGTCTTCTTAGTTGCACTGTAGCCGTAGAATGGGTCCCACTTATGAGATCAGTAACTTTCATTGTAGTGCTGGCATAGGGGGAGATTTCTCAATGCCTGGAAAGAGAAAAAAATCCTGACCAATCAGCTTCTACTTTTACGGTTGTGTTTTAAAGCTAGTTGGGTGGCACTTTTTTCTCACCACTTTATCTCTCTCTCCAAGCTTTGATTAAAAAAATAAAATAAAGCGCACTGGCCTCAATAGGGAAAAAAAAAGCACATTGGCCCTCACAGGAAAAAACAAACAAACGCATTGTTCCCCACAGGTTAAAAAAAAAAAAAAAAAAAACACAGTGGACCCAAAAGAAAACAATAAACCACACTGTTCCCCACAGGGAAAAAAAAAAACAGTAAAAGGATAAAAAAAACTCAATTTCCTCACAGTAATAAGATGATAGCTGCAAATAGAGGTAGTGGGGTGGCACAACGTACACATGCAGCAATGCATTCAGTCGCATTAGCATTCTGTTAACAAAATATTGGCACTTGCAATACGGACAAATACAATAGGAAGCTGCATGCGAATAAGGGTTTTATTTACTAAGTCGTGAACTTAGATAACATGGAAAGAGATAAAGGGCGAGATGTACTAAGCCTTGAAAAGTGATAAAATGGTGAGTGATAAACCACCAACCAATCAGCTCCCACCTGTCATTTTTCAAACACAGCCTGTGACATGGCAGGTAGGAGCTGATTGGCTAGTGGTTTATCACTTTCCATTTTATCACTTTTCAAGTTTAGTACATCTGGCCCAATGTGCCAACCAGCCTGCTCCAAACTGCCAAGTTACACATGTCTGGCAATGACAGTTAGGAGCCAATTGCTTGGTGCTTTACTCTATCTCTCTCAGTGTTATCTACCTCCAAGTTGCGGGACTTCGCGACCGGGTGCTATGACGTCACCCGCCGGCTCCGTCTTCTGTAGCAGATTAGCGGCAGCGTTCTTCTGGGTGGCTGGGGCAGCTTTGTTCTCCTCTCCTGGTGCTCTTAACGTAACCAACGCGTTTCACACCGCGTGGGTGCTTTTTCAAGGATAAATAAAACTGTTTTTTTTCCCTTTATATAAGGGGAACTTTATTGAAAAAAAAACGGAAGTTTAAAACCGGAAGGTGATGTTCTTCCAGCGGGAACCTCATGGCTTTGTAAAAGCCTAATATTATCTGTGAGGTTTTTTGAGCAAATATTTTAAAATGCTAAAAAAAATGGTCAAAATTAAATAAAATGAAAATAAATGTAAAAATAAAAATAATAAATAGAGTAATAAATAAAAATAAATATAAATACAAATAAAATAAAAGTAGATATAAAAAATATAAAAAATAATTAAAAATAAAATTAAATACAAAAAAATTGATGAAAATAGATGAAAATCCAACTCTATTCCTATCTATTTTCATCTATTTTTTTGTATTTAATTTTATTTTTTATTATTTTTTATATTTTTTATATCTACTTTTATTTGATTTGTATTTATATTTAGTTGTATTTATTACTCTATTTTTTATTTTTATTTTTACATTTATTTTCATTTTATTTTATTTTGACCATTTTTTTAGCATTTTAAAATATTTGCTCAAAAAAACCTCACAGATAATATTAGGCTTTTACAAAGCCATGAGGTTCCCGCTGGAAGAACATCAACTTCCGGTTTTAAACTTCCGTTTTTTTCAATAAAGTTCCCCTTATATAAAGGGAAAAAAACAGAGTTTTATTTATCCTTGAAAAAGCACCCACGCGGTGTGAAACGCGTTGGATACGTTAAGAGCACCAGGAGAGGAGAACAAAGCTGCCCCAGCCACCCAGAAGAACACTGCCGCTAATCTGCTACAGAAGCCGGAGCCGGCGGGTGACGTCATAGCACCTGGCCGCGAAGTCCCGCAGCTACAAACATACGCTGCAGACTTCAAGAAGAATACTCAGGGTAAGATAGGGCTAGCTTCTCCAAGGACTGTGCTGCTCCCACCTTAACACGAAAGTGTGTAAACATATATGGTCATTTATTATTTTTATTTTTATTTTTTAATTTATTTATTATAATTTTTTTTATTTATATATTTTTCTATTATTATTTTTTTCTTTTTTCTATTTTACTTATTTTCTATTTATTTTTATTTCTATTTCTATTTATTTTTATTCTTATTTATTTGTATTTCTATCTTTATCCTATTACTCTATTTCTGCATCTCCTTTCCTTTCTCTCCTTTTATTGCAAAGCTGAACACTCGGTCGTGCATCGGCCTCTATAACCCTACCCTCCCACAATTTGTTTGTGCTCCCCAGTCTGTCCCCACCTCTCCCCCCTAGCGCTTGACCACCAGTTGTGTCCGCACAACTTTACTACTACATTAACCCCTATATCAAGCTGCTCCCCCCTCAGCGCATATCCTACCTGAAGGATTTATTCCTTCACCCCCTCCATCTACCTCCAAGGCTTAGTAAATTGACCCTTTTTGTCCTGCAACCTGACATGCAATATCTGGGGAACCCCCGGATGACCACTCAGCTGCGTTTCGCTGATCGCTGGGCTCCGGATATTTGCAGCGCAGCAATCAGGGCTGAATGGTGCCTAGAGTCCCTTTAATAACATTGTGGCTACAATTAACAATTGGTTAATGTCCTCGCCCACCAGTGACCCGACTCATCGTGATTCATTTTCCATTTCTTTACAGCAAAGTTGAATACAAAATGCTTCTTCCTAAACATGTTATAATTACTTTCTTTTCAATGATAACAACAAACTAAAGTACAAAACCTGATTACAATGAATTATGCATTGTTATGGCCCTGGAAATGTAGCAGCGCTAACAAGTAGCACCATTTCTGGATGTCACTTTAATTACTTTTCAAAGTAATGAGTGTAATACAACAGCATCTGGGCCCAGCGCCTGCTGAAGTCATGACATTTGGGGGTTTTACTAACTTAATTTTCATTTATTATCATTACTTTTTGTTTATTTCTCTGTTTATTTTTATTTTTTTATTTCCCATTTGAACCATTCTGTTTAATAATTAGCTGCGCTGTTCAGCTGATCCTGATAACGGTGGACGTGAGATTACACCTTGGGACCCGGGGGTTAGGGGCCACTAAGTCACTGAATGAATAAGTGGTGGATGGACAGTAACATGAATTGTTCAATGTTTTACTACATGTGGTGTCCACCCAGATGAGTGCCGACCATTGACAGGACAATAATGTGGTGCTGGGGGGTATGGGCCATAGGGTGGACTGCATAAAGGTTGACCTACATTAGGTCAGGGTTGCCTACCCTCCTGGATTGGCTGGGAGGGTCCCAGAAATCGGGTCCCCCTCCCGGCCCCCCGGAAAGGTGGGCAATCCTCCCGGATTCTGCCTCACCCTCCACTGAGTCTGCATCTCCCCAGCAGCTGCCCGGCCCCCTCGTTTAATTAATACAATTTGCGGCTATTCGCGGGGAGAGGGTGGGGCTAAATATGCAAATAGTGCTTTTTAGCCCCGACTTCTCCGCGAGGCCCTGCAAATCGGGGGGATCTCCAGTGCTGGGGGCGGGTCTTGATGACATCTACATCAGGCCCCGCCCTCAGACGGGATTCTGATAGTCTCCTCTCTGGGCTTCTACCGGAGAGGGGAGCTTAAAAGTAGGTAAGTATGCATTAGGTTGATCACTGAAGGTCGACAGAGCTTAGCTCGATGCCTGAAATAGTTTGACATGGCTAAAGTCAAGCATTATGTCGACAATGGAAAGGTCAACATAAATTTTTCACGTTTTTTGTCGAATGTCGATTTAGTCCGGCTCCCCTTTGCATGGCTCGATATTCTCGGCATACTGTTATTTTGTCCCACCACGCCATAGTGGACGGTAGGTTATGAAAAACCACCTGTCGGCACATGTCGGCTGAAAATCTTTTTTAAAAATGTATGTCTACCTTTTGACTGTCGACTTTCCCATTGTTGATCTAAGGCTTGTGTCGACCTTAGCCATGTCAACCTATTTCAGGTGTCGACCTAAGCCCTGTCGTATGTATGTCGACCTTCATGCAGTTGTCCTTGACACCGTATTCCGTCCTGAGCAGGAGCGCTTTAAGAGAGGAGAGGGCCCGTGTGCATGTTCTGATCAGGCCCCCAACACTCTGGTGGTGCATAGACTCTGGCATTGTGCAGGACTGCAGGAAAATGGCATCTGAGCCGCGTTCCTGGGGACATCTCTATTGCGCATGTGTGAATCAAGACAGTAAGGAGCTGATTGGCTGGTACTTTGGAGGTTATTCAGACCTAATCGCACAGCTGTAAAATTGCAGGCCATACGATTATCAATAGAGTTTAATCACCGGCCATAAGCAACGTGATTAACAGGAAGCCGGCGTATTGGGGTGGTAACTGGACATTTATGGGAGTGCAAGGGAAACGCATGCATGCCCAGGTGGTTGATGGGAAGTCATGTGACGTCAGCTCTGGCCCCGATCAGACTGTTTCTGTCACAACCGATAGAGTCCTGGGCTACGCACATACTGCACACACTGGGGAATCATCCGATGGTGAGCGACTTGCGAATGGATTTGCAGTGAATTGCCGATCTAGCTAATTTTCGGAAGCCATACTAAGCAATACGCAGGCTTGAACGGGGCGGGGTTTCACTCTGGCTCGGTGGCATATACTGGAACGCAGGGCTCTGCCCAGTGATCATATCTTAATATCCCCCTTTATCCATAATTGCCTACCCTCCTGCATTCTGCAGGAAACTCCCTGACATAACAGCAATCTCCCTCTCTCCCTCATTAGTCTATAAATCTCCCTCATGTCACCTAGCCCACATTACATTGTTACATCGTAGTTACCTCCCCTCCTACATTATGCAGGAGACTCCCTGATATATCAGCAGTCTCCCTCTCTCCCTCATTAGTCTAGCAATCTCCCCCATTTCACCTAACCCACATTACACTGTTACATCATAGTTACCTCCCCCCCCCCCCCGCATTCTGCAGGAGACTCCCTGAAATAACAGCAATCTCCCTCTCTCCCTCATTAGTCTAGCAATCTCCCTCATGTCACTTAGCCCACATTACACTGTTACATTTTTATGGAAAAAAGGAATGACAGATAGATACATTTACATTGAGTCATCAGCATCATTTCCCAGCACTTTACCAAGTAAAGTAGCTCCTACTAACTGCTTTGTGGCTCATCTACATTTGGATAGAAGTCATTTCAAATTACACACCTACGCTTCTAGGTGCCACGTTCACAATCTCTTTTCACAATCTCTCCCTATATGGAACTAGACACGCCCTTTGGGTGGAGCATGACACGCCCCCTGAATGGGGCCTGTGCAAAATTTTATTACCAACTATAATCTCCCTGAAACTAGTTTCCAAAAGTAGGCAAGTATGCCTTTATCTCACTGCAAGCTTAGTAAATATACCCCACAGTTTTCAAATGTCCAAATTGTATAGATTGATATCAGTGGCGTGACACCCCTATATTACATCTGTTTGAGCCATGACTGTCCGTCTTTGCTCGTTGAGTGGATGCACATAAATAAATCATCTTTACACCATCGAGTCTGGATGTAACAGATAAAATCCTTGAAAATTGAGGAAAACTGTTGATATACTGTGTATACTGATCATAAGTACAGTATCCTCCTAAATTAACTATGTAGATTTTTGAGTGGTAATTATTTTAATTAAAATGAAAAGCCATTTGCCATGTATTCTGAGATCAGTGATTGCTGCATCCTCTGTAATTACTGCTCGTATAAACTTCTGTATATGCCAGTGCCTGGGCAGGAGCAGTCAGGAGAGGAGGGGTCCTGTGAGCAGTCGTACGGCCTGATTCATTCGGGTTCACTCAGTATGGCCTAAATTTGGCCAGTGACTGACGTTATGGGTCTGCGCATGCCTCGGTTCAATCAGGCCATTTGGGCCTTATTCTAGTTCACTCTTTCTGACAAAATCCTTCTTAGATGGACAAAACCATGGGCCTTATTCTGATCTGAGCTCAGAACAAATTTGTTCTTAAAATGGGCAAAACCATGTGCACTACAGGTGGGGCAGATGTTACTTGTGCAGAGAGAATTAGATTTGGGTGGGGTTTTACTTCAAAGTGAGTTTTGCAGTGTAAAAATAGAGCAGTCTGTATTTACCCTGTACAGAAACAAAATAACTCACCCAAATCTAATTCTCTCTGCACATTTTACATCTACCCCCCTGCAGTGCACATGGTTTTGTCCATCTAAGAAGGATTTTGTCAGAAAGAGTGAACTGGAATAAGGCCCTTTGTGCGGGTCTTCAATCTCACATCAGAAGACCCTAGGGCAAGTTTCTTAAGATTGGAGCATAATAAAGGAGATAAAGTAAAGTAAAAACCAAGCAAACCCAGCCTGTAGGAGCTGTTTAGCTGGTGCTTTATCTCTCTCCACTTTATCTGTCTCCAATGCTCAGTACTCTGAGACATGTGCAGGTCTTCAGAAGTATGGCGGCAGCACCATTTTCTCTGTGATCTCTGCAGCACTGGTGCTTGGCTCCGGAGAGATACTGTAAGTATAAGGTACAGGGAGCGTGAGGTAATCCTAAGTTCCTGGAGCTAAGGGTCCATATGCACAGCCCACCCTCCACCCATGATATATAAGCCCATATATATGGGCCAGTAGTCATCGCTGAGCCTCCCGTCTTGGTCTTACTGACTTCAGTAGTTCCGCCATGAATCTTGCAGCGCTGTGATCAATTAGCATGCAATTTTAGAAAATTGTTTTTTTCTTTGGTTGGTTTCACGCATAATGAGAAAAGCTGAACCATTTCTTTTGTGGTGTGTAAATTTCCTAATTTCAGTCAATTTGCATTTTGAATGATAACATTTTAAGCACACAATTACAAATGAAGTGCCTATTCTTCTAACTACATAAGACATACGTAACAACAGCCATGCAGTGGACAAATACAGTACACGGGCTCAGGACCTCAGCGAGTAACTGGGCCACAAACACACAATGGCGCGGAGGAAATTATACACCTTACCATGTAGCCTAGAGGTCTCTGTATTTCATCCTAATCATTACGTTCAGGAAGGGCCATGCACACTAAGGGGTTTATTCTGCTTGGTACGGTGGGACCGTAATCGGGCAGATCTGGGTTTTTTTTCATCTGCGCATGCGTAGATTTCACAATGGGCATGTGTGGCGACCGCACACCACTCACGGACGGGTCTCTCCGTGCGAAAAAACCTGTCCGCAAGAGTACGGTCATTGTGGGCGGCATGTGGGCGTTTTTATGGGAGCGGCCGGAATAATGAGGAAAACTGGGCGTAAACATGGGCGTGCACACGGGGGTGTGCACACAAAATGCACGGTGCCACAACCGTCTCGATCGGCGAACGAACCGTGCATTTTGGGCCAAAAACAGGCGGACGCCAAAGATAGCTCCAGACCACCCCTAGAGATACCACATGAGAGCGGACGCCTGGGTCTGATAATTAACGCTGATTACTACATCTGAATGTAATAAGCAATGCTGCAGCCTATTAAGTGAAAACCATGATTTCACTACCTGCAAGCCACACACAGCCCTCAAACACATTGGAATCATATCTTTCTACACTTCTCTACATGTAAAGGTTGGTTTCATTTTAGGTAAGATTCATTCTAAGACCTGCTTATATATGGCAAGGTAGTTATTTTATAACCATCTACACCCATTCACAAAGTGTTTTTGTATACTTTAAAAAGCAGGACACGCAAGACATTATGGTACCATCATGGAGAGAAGCCGGACTGGGATCAGGAAGCATATGGGGGAAGGAGATGGGGGGGGGGGGGGTGGGGGGGGGGACAGAGACATAGACAAAGTCCTGGGACATGACAAGGGTATAATAGGGGGTAACTCCCAGGGTGCATCAGGAATGTCATGTAATAAAATGTTATGTTGTAACAGTCACGTTACCCCATTACCGTTCTTAGGTACAGATGATCTTAGTATACGGGAAGGAGGGAAGGACAGAGGAAGAATTCCCAGAACTATAAATAGGACAGGCAGTGTGCATGGTGGGGAGGCCTGTAGAGAGTCTACTGAAGGGGAGAGGGGAAAGAGGAAGCTAGTAAAGAATTCAAATGGGTCCTGGGGTGAAACTAATCACAATATTAGAGCCATATCTAAAAATAAACATAAATTAAAATGCTTACTGGCTAATGCAAGAAGCTTAGTGAGTAAAATCGGGGAGCTAGAAACGGTGATCAGTAGGGACGACTACGACATCATTGGTATTACAGAAACATGGTGTAATGAGTCGCATGACTGGGCATTAAACATGGAGGGATATACACTCTACAGGAAAGACAGGGAAAATAGAAGGGGCGGGGGTGTGTGCCTATATGTAAATAATAGCTTAACATCATGTGAGAAAAATATGAGCACAGACCTGGAAGAAGACAACTCGGAGACAGTGTGGGCAGAGATAACCGACAATAATAAAAAAGCAAAAAACAAAATTATAATAGGGGTATGCTATAGACCACCAAATATAAACGAAAGGGAAGAGTCTCTTCTTTTAAACCAAATCAAACAAGCATCAAATCAGGGTCAGGTATTAATTATGGGGGATTTTAATTTACACGACATTGATTGGGAAAACGAAACAGGTAAATCAGCAAGAAGCAATGGGTACTTAAGCGTACTTAAAGACCAGTTTATTACACAAACGGTGGAAACTCCAACTCGTGATGAGGCGCTCTTGGACTTAGTATTAACAAATAACACAGACTTAGTTTCAAACACAAAAGTAATTGAACAATTAGGGAACAGTGATCACAATATGGTTTCACTGGAAATCAACTTCAGTAAATGACATAAAAAAGGATCTGCAAAAATACTAAACTTCAGAAAAGCGAACTTTGAATTATTCAGGGAAGCCCTGGGTGGGAAACGGTTATGGAGGGAAAAAATGCAGAGGAAATGTGGGATACTCTAAAAAGGTGCTTGATTCACTAACTATTGAATACATTCCTAAAGTAAATAAAGATAAATTCAATAAAATAAAGCCACCATGGTTGGACAAAAAAGTAAGGTCAGCTATCAACAATAAAAACAGAGCCTTTAAATTCTATAAAAATAACTTGAATGAGGAGGCGTTCGCAAAATACAAAGAATCAAAAAAAACTTGTAAAGGGGTAATCAAATCAGCTAAAATATTATATGAAGAGTGCATAGCCACTGAAAGCAAAACCAACCCAAAGAAGTTTTTTAAATACATAAATAGTAAACGTTTAATTAAGGAAAACATAGGCCCACTAACTGATACTAGTGGAAAAAGTGTTACTGAGGACAAGGGAAAAGCAAAACTGTTAAATGAGTTCTTCTCATCAGTATTTACTAAGGGAGAGCAGACTGTGGAACGAACATTTACCACAAACGGGACAAATAAGCCAGATCTCATTGTGGATTTCACGCCGAAGGAAATAATACTGAGGCTAAGCAAACTCAAAACAAATAAATCACCAGGGCCAGATGGGATTCATCCGAGGGTAGTAATGGAATTAAGGGATGAACTAGCTACCCCCCTACAATATATCTTTAGCAAGTCACTATCGTCAGGTATAGTACCAAAAGATTGGAGAATAGCAGAGGTAGTGCCAATATTCAAAAAAGTAAAAAAAGAAAGATCCCGCTAATTACAGACCCGTTAGTTTAACATCAATTGTGGGTAAACTATTTGAAGGATTTTTAAGGGATGGTATCCAGGAATATTTAGACCATCACCGTCTACTCAGTACTAACCAACATCGGTTTGTGAAAAATCGTTCATGCCAAACTAATCTACTAGGGTTCTATGAAGAGGTTAGCAAAAACCTTGATAATGGAAATGCTGTAGATGTGATTTTCCTAGATTTCGCTAAAGCATTTGATACTGTCCCACACAAGAGATTGATTAATAAAATGGAGAACCTAGGATTGGGTGAAAATATCTGCAGATGGGTAGGCAATTGGCTATGTAATAGAGAACAAAGAGTGGTTGTGAATGGTGCCGTATCAGATACGATACCGGTACTAAGTGGAGTGCCCCAGGGTTCGGTTTTGGGGCCAATTTTATTTTTATTAACGATATTGGGATAAGGTTACTCAGCAATGTATCCATCTTTGCGGACGATACAAAACTTAGCAGTCATCAAATCATCAGAAGACATCACATGACATCACCATGATATTGCAATTCTAGATGAGTGGGCAAAAAAATGGAAGATGAGGTTCAATGTAGATAAATGTAAGGTTATGCACCTTGGGAGACACAACCAGTGTGCAAGTTACAACCTTAGCGGAGATGAACTGGGTAATTCCATACTTGAAAAGGATCTAGGAGTCCAAATAGACAGCAAACTGGGATGTAGTGCTCATTGTAATGTAGCTACAAAAAAGGCCAACAAAATTCTGGCATGTATTAAGAGGGGAATGGAAACTAGGGAAGCAAAGGTAATTATGCCACTGTATAAAGCATTGGTGAGACCTCACCTCGAGTACGGAGTACAGTTCTTGGCCCCACACTATAAAAAGGATATCATAGAATTAGAAAAAGTCCAAAGGCGAGCAACAAAGCTTATTAGGGGAATGGAGAATTTAAGCTACGGGGAGAGATTAAGCAATTTGGGACTATTTACATTGGAAAAGAGACGTTTAAGGGGGGACATGCTCAACATGTACAAGTATATCAAGGGCCAATATGAGGAACTGTCACACACCCTCTTTTCTACTAGAAAGGAATCTAGGACACAAGGGCATGAGTATAGATTAGAAGAAAAAATATTTAATTCAGCTAGTAGAAAGAATTTCTTTACGGTCAGAACAGTCAAACTCTGGAACTCTCTTCCCAGAGAGGTGGTAACGGCTGGCTCATTAAATGCGTTCAAGGCAAAGTTGGACAAACATTTACTGGAGAAAAACATCCATGGGTACAAATAAGAAATATAATCTGTCTGTAAAATATCAGAATCTACCAAATCAGCAATGGATATCTATACCAGGTTGAACTAGATGGACGCAAGTCTTTTTTCAGCCTTACCTACTATGTAACTATGTAATTCACAGAAGTTGACATGTGTCAACTTTTTCACTGTAACACAAACATATCAGTTTTTTATATGGAAAAAGACACGTAAACCACATCTAAGAGCAACAAGGATGTTTTTGGACTCAATTTCTACTTGCACTGTGGCGTACGCTCAGATATACGGAAGGTGTCGGTGTGAAAACGGACAACATCCATCCGTACACAGTGGCGTACGCTCGGATGTACGCCAGGTATCGGGGCTAAGAGGGAGATCTGTCCGTACACGGTGGCGTACGCTCAAGTGTACGCCACTCCCCATTGTCGGTGTTTGTGACCGTCCGTATGCGGATGTTCTGTGGGCGGACTTTCGCTCACCGTGAGCGTACGGGAAACATACGGTGAAACGGACCGTATGTCCGTTTCACCGACCTAACCAGAATAAGGCCCTAAGTGTAACCCATACTTGCCTACCCTCCTAGAAGGGCCGAGAGGGTCCTGCAAATTGGCTCCCCCTCCTGGCCCCCCTGGGAAGGAGGGCAAGTCTCCCGCATCACTGCCGAAGCCCTTGCTCCCCCTTCCCCTCTGTATAAAATCCATAATGTCGCGGGTGTGCGGGGAGGGGCTAAAAATGATGCAAATCCCGTCGTTTTGTGTCATTTTAGCGCCTCCCACAAATTAAAACGGCTGACTATCATGGGCTTGGGGCTCAGTGATATTACTTTGTAATGTAGGGAGGAAGTTTACGTTACATAACATTACCTGAAAATACCTTCTCCAACAGGGTACACAACAAGATTCTGAGAGTCATGGAAGGTAATGCTGGCTTACAAAAATACAGTAGGTGGAATATAAGGGAGAAGTAGGCTGTGGTACATTCAAGGGGAGGGTACCCAGTAACTCACCTCAGTATAGCAAAACAATTTGGGGGGCCCGATAATACTGCCACCCACCTCCCCATGCCTCCTGTCTTGCCTGACAGCTGCCTCTCTTACCAGAATATGTCTCTGCTTTTGCGAGTGGGAAGGAGTTGTCACACCAATTTTGCTCCCCCCCCCGTAGATTTGCCACTGGCTGAGTTTCTCCCCTATTTGTCATGAAGCTACATTTGCATTTTCTGCCATTTTTTGGGGGGCCCGATAATACTGCCACCCACCTGCCCATGCCTCCTGTCTTGCCTGACAGCTGCCTCTCTCACCAGAATATGTCTCTGCTTTTGCGAGTGGAAAGGAGTGGTCACACCAATTTTGCATCCCCCCCCCCTAGATTTGCCACTGGCTAAGGGTCTCCCCTATTTGTCATGAAGCTACATTTGCATTTTCTGCCATTTTTTGGGGGGCCCGATAATACTGCCACCCACCTGCCCATGCCTCCTGTCTTGCCTGACAGCTGCCTCTCTCACCAGAATATGTCTCTGCTTTTGCGAGTGGGAAGGAGTGGTCACACCAATTTTGCACCCCCCCCCCCCCATAGATTTGCCACTGGCTAAGGGTCTCCCCTATTTGTCATGAAGCTACATTTGCATTTTCTGCCATTTTTTTCCAACGGGGGTGTGACCTCGCTTCCAAAAATGGTGGCATGCCTACCGAATTTTACACGTACACAGCAGAGCTCTCTACAGCACTGTTCACATGCACACTGTATGTGTATGCGAAGGGCCTGCATGCTTCACTGTATGTGTGCGCATATCACATACAATACAAAAAGAAACAAATTCCACAATATTTAGCATTTACAGTGCTGGATTATCCATGGGGCAACAGGGGCGGTAACCCCTGGGCCCCCACCCACCTGGAGCCCCCACACCGGTTCCCCACTCCCCTAGTACCTGGCCAGCACGGGGATCCAGGCAGCTGGGTCCATGCAGCACTGGTGAGGAAGTGGGGTCCCTGCGGCTGATGGGAAGTCAGTGGCGGGGTCCCTGCTGCAGATGGGAAATAATAGCGCTACTAGTTCCCATCCACCACAGGGACCCCGCCGCTGACTGCCCATCTGCCGCAGAGTGATAAACAACCAGCAAATCAGCTCCTGCCTGACATTTACAAACCCAGCCTGTAACATGGCAACTAGGCGTTGATTGGCTCTCCATTTTATCACCTTTGAAGCTTGATACTTCTGGCCCTAAATATGTACTCTAACATAACTATGTATCAGCTGAATCAGTAATGGTGGCTCAGAGAATGGAGGAACGCGCACATCGAACGCGACAGACTTTCACCTTCCAAGGAACCAATCTGTAAAATGCAAAACTTTACAGCAGGCTCATGTTTTTTCTTTCTACATTAAGTCAGCGCAGACTTTTCCAACAGCTCCGCTCAATGACTTCCACACGGCAGACTTCAGAAAGATTCTAATTGTAAGAGAAACGCACCGTTCCCTGATAGCAAACACAGCACATTAGCCGGTGACAATAGATGAAAACTATAGTTGAACAAATCCTAGTTAATATTGGTCAGTTTGTGTCTGATACCTAATTGAGAGCTTATTTTTTTCCACCACAATCCCCTGGGCAATGTTTCATCTTCAAAGCCTGAGCCAAGAAAATTCACATCTTCGGAGTTGACTGTGGGCTGTTTCGCGTTTCTCCAGTTTTCCATCTTGGCTCATTTAAACAATCCTATTAATCCCCAGTCAAGTGCATGCATGCAAAGCCTTGATGAAAGCAGGCGAATGCGTGTAATAAAGAATTCTAGCTGGCCGTGGTAAGGCAGCTCAACTTGTCTGCCGGACTGAATTCCAAGCACATTTTTCCTAACTGGCACGCTGGATATAAGCTCAGGAAGACACGCTCCGTAACCCTCCCCTTCACTTCCAAGGCAACTCTGTAACAACCTTGGTGGTATCTCCGAAGGTACATTTATGTCAGACTACTGTAGGTGGTGTCTCCAATAGATACATTGATGTCAATCACTAGATCTACAGTACGTTGTTTTAATGTGTCGATCGCAGGATGTGTCAATCAGGGACTATTTTCTGTTCACTCGGAGACAAGACTTCTTTCTCCTCTGATTTGAGACAGCGACAATCACTAAAAAACCTCTTGTTTGAATCCTTTTAATGGGTTTATGTCAGGGAATAAAATACCCCCAGGTTCAAACTTCTCAATGAACTTTTCAGAAGTCAATGAGTAAACATTACATCCAGTGTTTGTTCTGTAGCGACCGTGTTGAGAAATTGCTTGTAGAAAGGGATTTGCCCTGTTTCGTCTCTAGCCTGGAGCCAGTTGAAGATAGAGAAGCGGAGACTTGTTTCCTAGTGTTACTGTTGGGTTACTCAAGGCACACAAGAATATATATATATATATAAAAAATATATATTTATCGATGACTCATTGACCTGTTAGGTTTGTGCTGGTAATTTCCCATGCAATGGCCCAGGGGTTTAGGGCTTGGTCAGTACATTTATTTCCTTATGAAGTCATTGGCTTTTTGCAACAGCATACAGTCATCGCTTGTGCAACTGGGAACGTTTTTTCTTGTTTGTTTGTTTTTTTAATTGGTTTACAGTAACTATAGCCAAACATTATCTCCACGAGTTTGTCTGAAAATTGGAACATAAAGATAAGTACTCTCTTGGACTAGAGTGCCATCAGCAGATCAAGCAATGATGCAGCCCAGTCCTGGCACCGCCCATAAACATGTGACATTGTACAAGGGTGTAAGGCAATCATGTCCAAACTATGGTCCTCCAGTTGTTGTGAAACTACACATCCCATGATCCCAGCATGCCTTGCCAAAGTTTTAGCATTCCCTAATAGCAAAACTGTGGCAAGGCATGATGGGACTTGTAGTTTCACAACAGCTGGAGGGCCATCGTTTGGACATGCCTGGTGTAGGGCTTTCTGTAGAAGAAAGTGAGACCTGGAAAGGTTTTGTACATGAATTCGGACTGGAACCGGAATAACATAGCACATGAATCTGGTCTGGAACTGAAATAGTGTTCAGGTCTGACCAATCAGTGGCTCTCCAGTTGTTGTGAACCTACAAGTCCCAGCATACCCTCCCACAGTTTTGCCATTAAGGAATGCTAACACTGTGGCAGGGCATGCTGGGATGTGTAGTTTCACAATAGCTGGAGAGCCACTGGTTGGCCAGGGCTGGCGTAGCACACGAATCCAGGCTGGAACTGGTAAAGCTTGGTGCAAAGATAATATGCTATGTAAGCCGCAACGAACCATAAGATGCCTGGTGACAAACGTTACATTGATCAGGTAGCTCCATCCGATTGGTCTGGCTGCGGTCAGCTGATCTGGATTAACCCCTTCCTTGGTACTCCTGAGAATTTTCCATGGTTTGCTCCAGTGCGCAGACTGGCACACCTGGAAAATTCCCGGGAGTGCCACTGCCTGCACTCCCCCTTGCCAGGCAGCGCCCATGAGCTGAGCGGTGAGATCAGCGCTGCACTCAGCTTCGGAGGCTGCTCAGCTTCTGCTGCCCGGCCGTGCCTCCCTCCCTCCCCCTGCTGTGTGCGGCGTGATTTTGTAACGTCACGCCGCACATAGCTGCGCTGCCGGGGGGGCAGCGGCTATTACAGAGATCAGCGCCGCCGTCCGGACCCAGGTACACAGTGATGGTTTTTAATTTAGGGAGCGCTCCCCACTGTGTTCCTGGGTCCGGACGGCGGCGCTAAAAGAAAACCCACCACTGAAGGGATTAAGATGGTGGTGCCCGGAGTTCACAGACAGTAGGATATCCACCGTGGGTCTGGGTCAAAGTGTCGAGATACATTATTATGACCACTGAAGGTCGACAGGGCTTAGGCCGACACCTGAAATAGGTCAACATGGCTAAGGTCGGCAGGGTGGGAAGGTCGACACAAGCATTAGTTCAACAATGGCAGATCGACAGTCAAAAGGTCAACATGAGTTTTTCTTGGTTTTCATGTCCCAAAATTTGACATAGGTCGACATGGACACATATCAGTGTACCGCGTTCCTTCTCATGGCTCGCTGCACTAGCCATGCGTTGGGCACGGTGCCTCGCTGTGCTCAGCACACAGCTCAGAATTTTTTATGAAAAACTCATGTCGACCTTTTGACTTTCGACCTTTCCATTGTCGACCTAATGCTTGTGTCAACCTTCTGACCCTGTAGACCTTAGCCATGTCGACCTATTTCAGGTGTCGACCTAAGCCCTGTTGACCTTCAGTGGTCGACCTAATGTATGTCGACCTTCATAGGGTCGACCCAGTGACCGGTGTATCTCTCTACCGTGTGGGTGCCGGTTTGTAAGACAGGTGCTTGGGAGAGACGTGATGGCATCTCCGAGAGGTGACGGAGGAACCATGATGTGACTGGCATCTCCGAGAGGTGACGGAGGAACCATGATGTGACTGGCATCTCTGAGAGGTGACGGAGGAACCATGATGTGACTGGCATCTCTGAGAGGCGACGGAGGAACCATGATGTGACTGGCATCTCCGAGAGGTGACGGAGGAACCATTATGTGACTGGCATCTCCGAGAGGTGACGGAGGAACCATGATGTGACTGGCATCTCCGAGAGGTGACGGAGGAACCATGATGTGACTGGCATCTCCGAGAGGTGACGGAGGAACCATGATGTAACTGGCATCTCCGAGAGGTGACGGAGGGACCATGATGTGACTGGCATCTCTGAGAGGCGACGGAGGAACCATGATGTGCCTGGCATCTCCGAGAGGTGACGGAGGAACCATGATGTGACTGGCATCTCTGACAGGTGACGGAGGAACCATGATGTGACTGGCATCTCTGAGAGGCGACGGAGGAACCATGATGTGCCTGGCATCTCTGAGAGGCGACGGAGGAACCATGATGTGACTGGCATCTCTGAGAGGCGACGGAGGAACCATGATGTGCCTGGCAACTCTGACAGGTGACGGACGAACCATGATGTGACTGGCATCTCTGAGAGGCGACGGAGGAACCATGATGTGATTGGCATCTCTGAGAGGCGACGGAGGAACCATGATGTGCCTGGCATCTCTGAGAGGCGACGGAGGAAACATGATGTGACTGGCATCTCCGATAGGTGACGGAGGAACTATGATGTGACTGGCATCTCCGAGAGGCGACGGAGGAACCATGATGTGACTGGCATCTCCGAGAGGCGACGGAGGAACCATGATGTGACTGGCATCTCCGAGAGGTGACGGAGGAACCATGATGTGACTGGCATCTCCGAGAGGTGACGGAGGAACCATGATGTGACTGGCATCTCCGAGAGGTGACGGAGGAACCATGATGTGACTGGCATCTCCGAGAGGCGACGGAGGAACCATGATGTGACTGGCATCTCCGAGAGGTGACGGAGGAACCATGATGTGACGCATCTCCGAGAGGTGACGGAGGAACCATGATGTGACTGGCATCTCTGAGAGGCGACGGAGGAACCATGATGTGACTGGCATCTCCGAGAGGTGACGGAGGAACCATGATGTGACTGGCATCTCCGAGAGGTGACGGAGGAACCATGATGTAACTGGCATCTCCGAGAGGTGACGGAGGAACCATGACGTGACTGGCATCTCTGAGAGGTGACGGAGGAACCATGATGTGACGCATCTCTGAGAGGCGACGGAGGAACCATGATGTAACTGGCATCTCTGAGAGGCGACGGAGGACCAATGATGTGACTGGCATCTCTGAGAGGCGATGGAGGAACCATGATGTGACTTGCATCTCTGAGAGGCAACGGAGGAACCATGATGTGACGCATCTCTGAGAGGCGACGGAGGAACCATGATGTAACTGGCATCTCCGAGAGGTGACGGAGGAACCATGATGTGACTGGCATCTCTGAGAGGTGACGGAGGAACCATGATGTGACGCATCTCTGAGAGGCGACGGAGGAACCATAATGTAACTGGCATCTCTGAGAGGCGACGGAGGACCAATGATGTGACTGGCATCTCTGAGAGGCGACGGAGGAACCATGATGTGACTGGCATCTCTGAGAGGCGACGGAGGAACCATGATGTGACTGGCATCTCTGAGAGGCGACGGAGGAACCATGATGTGACTGGCATCTCCGAGAGGTGACGGAGGAACCATGATGTGACTGGCATCTCTGACAGGTGACGGAGGAACCATGATGTGACTGGCATCTCTGAGAGGCGACGGAGGAACCATGATGTGCCTGGCATCTCTGACAGGTGACGGACGAACCATGATGTGACTGGCATCTCTGAGAGGCGACGGAGGAACCATGATGTGACTGGCATCTCTGAGAGGCGACGGAGGAACCATGATGTGCCTGGCATCTCTGAGAGGCGACGGAGGAACCATGATGTGACTGGCATCTCTGAGAGGCGACGGAGGAACCATGAGGTGACTGGCATCTCTGAGAGGCGATGGAGGAACCATGATGTGGCTGGCATCTCTGAGAGGCGACGGAGGAACCATGATGTGGCTGGCATCTCTGAGAGGCGACGGAGGAACCATGATGTGACTGGCATCTCTGAGAGGTGACGGAGGGACCATGATGTGACTGGCATCTCCTAGAGGTGACTGAGGAACCATGATGTGACTGGCATCTCTGAGAGGCGACGGAGGAACCATGATGTGACTGGCATCTCCGAGAGGTGACGGAGGAACCATGATGTGACTGGCATCTCTGAGAGGCGACGGAGGAACCATGATGTGACTGGCATCTCTGAGAGGCGACGGAGGAACCATGATGTGACTGGCATCTCTGAGAAGCGACGGAGGAACCATGATGTGACTGGCATCTCTGAGAGGCGACGGAGGAACCATGATGTGACTGGCATCTCTGAGAGGCGACGGAGGAACCATGATGTGACTGGCATCTCTGAAAGGTGACGGAGGAACCATGATGTGACTGGCATCTCTGAGAGGCGACGGAGGAACCATGATGTGACTGGCATCTCTGAGAGGCGACGGAGGAACCATGATGTGACTGGCATCTCTGAGAGGCGACGGAGGAACCATGATGTGACTGGCATCTCTGAGAGGCGACGGAGGAACCATGATGTAAACCTATTTCAGATTTCTACTGCAGAACATCGCAGCTGTTTGCACTGATTTAAACGGGGTAAACCTATTTCAGATTTCTACTGCAGAACATCGCAGCTGTTTGCACTGATTTAAACGGGGTAAACCTATTTCAGATTTCTACTGCAGAACATCGCAGCTGTTTGCACTGATTTAAACGGGGTAAACCTATTTCAGATTTCTACTGCAGAACATCGCAGCTGTTTGCACTGATTTAAACGGGGTAAACCTATTTCAGATTTCTACTGCAGAACATCGCAGCTGTTTGCACTGATTTAAACGGGGTAAACCTATTTCAGATTTCTACTGCAGAACATCGCAGCTGTTTGCACTGATTTAAACGGGGTAAACCTATTTCAGATTTTTACTGCAGAACATCGCAGCTGTTTGCACTGATTTAAACGGGGTAAACCTATTTCAGATTTCTACTGCAGAACATCGCAGCTGTTTGCACTGATTTAAACGGGGTAAACCTATTTCAGATTTCTACTGCAGAACATCGCAGCTGTTTGCACTGATTTAAACGGGGTAAACCTATTTCAGATTTCTACTGCAGAACATCGCAGCTGTTTGCACTGATTTAAACGGGGTAAACCTATTTCAGATTTCTACTGCAGAACATCGCAGCTGTTTGCACTGATTTAAACGGGGTAAACCTATTTCAGATTTCTACTGCAGAACATCGCAGCTGTTTGCACTGATTTAAACGGGGTAAACCTATTTCAGATTTCTACTGCAGAACATCGCAGCTGTTTGCACTGATTTAAACGGGGTAAACCTATTTCAGATTTCTACTGCAGAACATCGCAGCTGTTTGCACTGATTTAAACGGGGTAAACCTATTTCAGATTTCTACTGCAGAACATCGCAGCTGTTTGCACTGATTTAAACGGGGTAAACCTATTTCAGATTTCTACTGCAGAACATCGCAGCTGTTTGCACTGATTTAAACGGGGTAAACCTATTTCAGATTTCTACTGCAGAACATCGCAGCTGTTTGCACTGATTTAAACGGGGTAAACCTATTTCAGATTTCTACTGCAGAACATCGCAGCTGTTTGCACTGATTTAAACGGGGTAAACCTATTTCAGATTTCTACTGCAGAACATCGCAGCTGTTTGCACTGATTTAAACGGGGTAAACCTATTTCAGATTTCTACTGCAGAACATCGCAGCTGTTTGCACTGATTTAAACGGGGTAAACCTATTTCAGATTTCTACTGCAGAACATCGCAGCTGTTTGCACTGATTTAAACGGGGTAAACCTATTTCAGATTTCTACTGCAGAACATCGCAGCTGTTTGCACTGATTTAAACGGGGTAAACCTATTTCAGATTTCTACTGCAGAACATCGCTTTAAATCTGTAAAAGCTGCTATTGTGGTTTTATCTGTGCTATGTGAAGAACTTAGAAATATTGGGATAGTGCTACTGCTCTTACATTGGTTTGGTCTGATTAGCACCTTTTGCTGGTGGGGGAGGTGTATTGGGAGGGGCAGCTAATTCAGGATGGACATATGTTTGTTTTAGGCTTATATATTGAGTATAGTTTGGGACGTCAGTCCTTTAGGACGTTAGGGGTCTAGTATCTGAAGGGTCTAGTTATAAAGGGTCATCTTAAAATTAATAGCAGCGTTATACCCGCGTTAACCCGAAGGAAACCAGAAGGCAAAGAACAAACCATCATTACTGCTGAAGGACTGCATTATACCCAAAAAACTCAGGAATATCATGTGGCCTCAACTCACCTTTGCCATGAGTGGACCAGGCCCACCACCCCTATGGCTGAGAACACCTGGACTACCCCCAGCCCTACCCCTCATGGTGAGCATGGAGCTGTGAGGGGAAGCAGCAGGGTCAGCCTATGCACCAACACTTCACCCATCAATCCCTTGTAAAAGTGTCAGTCCCCTGCAAATGTGTGTTCATGTCTTTTCTCTCCCCCCCCTCCTCTCCTGCAGCACACATCAACCCCACCATGTGCTTTTTCCTGTATTGTGTACCTCCGCAGATTGCACACCCTGCCAGCGCTGACCTATGCAGTGCACCAAGCTGGTTGCCTCAGATGGTATCTCCGCGGACAGGATGTGGATCACGTGGATGTTTCTGTGCAGGGTTTATCATACTACTACAGAAGTATTTGCTTTCCAATATATGCATTGGGTCCTTGTATGGCTCGCCCCTTACAGTGTAACCTTCATAGTGCGCCCTCCATGGCTGCCTCATCTGGTGCACTTGTGAATGGGATGAAAAATACATGGACCTGAGTATACATTGAAATCATCCATTTTGGGTAGTTTCTTTTAGGGGTAATCTATTTCACCCTGGGTAATCCTACGCAGAGCGCCTAAAATGGCTGCCGCACTTGGTACCTTGTCAGGGTGGAGTACACAACCCATGGAAGTTATTATCCAAAATGCTGCACCACTCCTGCATTATGCTTACTGTGTGCTCAGGGGCTTTTGTCTGTGACATGTCTGTTACTGTACCTCCAACATCCTCTGTATTATGTGCATTGTTTTTTTTAATGTCTGTAAGCGCCTTGAGTCCTGCTGGAGAAAGTGCGCTATATAAATTTTACTTACTTACTTACTTACTTACTATGTGACTGGCATCTCTGAGAGGTGACGGAGGAACCATGATGTGACTGGCATCTGAGAGGCGACGGAGGAACCATGATGTGACTGGCATCTCTGAGAGGCGACGGAGGAACCATGATGTGACTGGCATCTCTGAGAGGTGATGGAGAAACCATGATGTGACTGGCATCTCTGAGAGGCGACGGAGGAACCATGATGTGACTGGCATCTCTGAGAGGCGACGGAGGAACCATGATGTGACTGGCATCTCTGAGAGGCGACGGAGGAACCATGATGTGACTGGCATCTCTGAGAGGTGATGGAGAAACCATGATGTGACTGGCATCTCTGAGAGGTGACGGAGGAACCATGATGTGACTGGCATCTCTGAGAGGTGACGGAGGAACCATGATGTGACTGGCATCCCT
This sequence comes from Crinia signifera, assembly GCF_055691185.1. Classification (NCBI taxonomy): domain Eukaryota; kingdom Metazoa; phylum Chordata; class Amphibia; order Anura; family Myobatrachidae; genus Crinia; species Crinia signifera. Next base: position 65,411,771 of record NC_139228.1, on the reverse strand, counting down.
GAGAGGTGACGGAGGAACCATAATGTTACTGTAAACCTGTGGTGTCAAACTCATAGCCCTCCAGCTGTTGTGGAACTACACATCCCAGCATGCCCTGCCACAGTTTTAGCAATCCATCATATAAAATCTGTGGCAGGGGATGCTGGGACATGTAGTTCCACAACAGCTGGAGGGCCATGAGTTTGACACCACTGCTGTAAACCATAACGTTACCATAATGTAAACTTATGTCAACCTTTTAATGTGTCGACATTTTGCCTGTGATGACCTTGTGTCATTGTCGATCTAATTCATGTCGATCCTTTGCCATAATTGGCCTAGTGCATGTCGACTTTTTTTGTGTCGACCTATTGTCTGTCTACCTAGACATTGTCTGTGAGCCCACACCCTACTCACATGTGGCATGGCAATTGTATGGATGGGAACATAATAATATGTTTAGTTTGGATGTCATGGATTATAGTCAGCCGTCGGCAAAGAGTTAACTGGAAGATGACAGGAGACAGATCTGTCATGATTGGTCTAGACATGCCAACATTTTAAAAACAAAGTGAGTGACACAAAACTGTCACCTGAAATAAAATGCTGCTAAGAGTTTGAAAAAAACACGACAAACCCCCCTCCCCCCCCAAAGACACTGGCTATTTACTTTCAAGTCTTGATATATTAGTACTAATACTGTGAAGTGAGCAGCACTATTACGCAGATAATGTTTTTTTTTACATGTTAGCGAAAGGGGAAGTGGCACTGCAGAGGCATAGAGTCTCTGACAGCATTACAGAGACCCTGCGCCCCTCCAAAAATGGCCGCCACCACAGATAAGACATGCTAGAAGTACACCTGCACCTCTAGTGGCTTTGCTTTGTAGTCTCTAATCCTGTCGGAGACTGTGCTCCGCAACGCTGATCCCCCTTGCAAACAAAAACATTTAACTCCCCCTGGGCAACAAGCATTTAACTTCCCTGGGCAACAAGCATTTAACTCTCTATGTCAACAAGCATGTAATCTCCCCTTGCAATGAGCATGGAACCTCTGGCAATGAGCATGGAACCCACTATGGCAATAAGCATGTAATCCCCCTAGTCAACAAGCATGTAATTTCCCCTGTCAATGAGCATGGAACCTGTGACTACGAGAATTTAGGTAAGCAGCACTTATGTGCCTAACAATGCGATAAACAATTTTATTCGTTGCCCAGCACTAATTAGTACCTTATACTTATTTATGTATTTAATCCTCATGATTGTTACTGCTGATGTTATTTTATTGAGGCATCTTACTGCAGAATTGTAATGTTCCTTTGAAGGCAAAGTTCCCCAGTATCTGCGGTCTTAGAACCAGTGACAACCACAGCGCTGAAAAATTGTTCACACTTCAGAGGTCGACCAAGCGCGGCAGACAAATGGGCTTACGTAAGAGAGATTTACTTTAGGTTGCTATTGCTATTGACAGGCAGGTATGTTGCTAAATTTATTACAGGAGCGTTGTAGCATATATAATGCGCTCTACTGACATTACAGCCTTTGTAAGAAATAAGACTCTCATCAATTATATTTGTCAAATTATACAAAATAATAATGAAATATGGAATACTTTTTGTCCAGGCATAATCTCCATAGAATGGAACTGGCGATACAATGACTTATAGTTACAAACGACTATAGCGTAATAAGATTCATGTATAACAGTTAGGACTATCAATGCTTTAATATTCCAGCATCACGTGAGCAGAAGAGGGCACGTGGCATTAGGCCTGCGGAGGCCGGGCAATATCTTCTATGGCTCATCCCTTGTTCCACTTCTTCCCTAATTCCCTATATCAGGGGAGATGTATCAAGGGAGACAGGAAGTGAATGCTTAACTCTTATTGGAGGATAGCTCCAGCCATCCACCAATCAGATTGAGGACAGCCCCAGCCATCCACCAATCAGATTGAGGACAGCCCTTCACTGTCTGACTGCAGGATGGAAGGCATGGAACTTCTATTGGAGGATAGCTTCAGCCATCCACCAATCACCATGCTGACAGCCCTTCACTGTCTGACTGCAGGCTGGAAGACAGGTAGAGAATGCTGCACTCTGATTGGTGGATAGCTTCAGCCATTCACCAATCAGCATGCTGACAGACTGCAGACTGGATGGCAGGTGGAGAAAGCTGACTCGCTGCTTTGATTGTGTGACCACCAACCGCCCCTGCTTAAAGGCCCCTAGAATTGTGGTTCTGCCCAGTGTGCCTATAAGTTAGGATGATCTTGATTTTGAGTGTGTATTCATTAAAAACATTTTATTTTTTAAACTGAGTTAATGGTCTGTGTTACCCTAGGCATAAGTAACCAATGTTTTTAAATACTTTCTGCATACCAGCATGAAAAAAAGGATTACATAGGACAAGAGCAATTTTAATGAAATGAACAGGCTCCACCTTTTAAAATCAATATTAATAGATAAATAGGCCCAGTGAGTGGACAATGCCACCGCCGTCCAATTGGTGGCATGGGTTATAAAGGTGGCACCCCGGGGACACAAGGTCTCTGCAGATTCCATGCATCTCTCATGGGACTGCAACGTGTACAGATTTTCAGAAATGGTTGTGCCCCCGCAAACCCCTGGCAATGAGCATGTAACCCCCTGACAAAGAAAAGGTAACCCCTGGCAATGATCATGTAACCCCTGACAACGAAAAATAAACCCATGGCAACAAGCATGTAACCCCCTGGCAATGAAAAAGAAACCCCTGGCAAGGGCATGTAACCCCCTGACAACGAAAAAGAAACCCCTGGGAATAAGCATGTAACCCCTGGCAATGAACATGTAACCCCCTGACAAAGAAAAGGTAACCCCTGGCAATGAGCATGTAACCCCTGACAACAAAAAAGAAACCCCTGGCAACAAGCATGTAACCCCCTGACAATGAAAAAGAAACCCCTGGCAATGAGCATGTAACCCCTTAACAATGAGGAGGTACTTATGTAATATCTGGACTCCCTTTTTCTTATGAGACCGCGTCCCCTCGCGGGGCTCGCTGCGCTCGCCACACTATATAAAATCAACTCCATGCGTAGTTGGATAGTAGGGGTATGAAAAAATGGGGTGCATTTAACATGGGAGTCCAGATAATACATAAGTACCCAATGAGGATGTAACCCCCGGGCAATGAGCAAGAAACCCCTGGCAACAAGGATGTAACCCCTGGCATCAAGGATGTAACCCCTGGTAACGAGCATGTAGGTAAAACAATATATAATTAATGTATGTGGCGGGAGGGGTGCTATTACTATTTATTCTCCTTTCCTTTCTGTCTATTTGCATATCTTAAATATTAACGTTCAGCATGGTAATGAGTGGCCTTTCTCTGTTAGTAGGAAATGACACGCAGTATACCGAATGGTTACATAACTCATAGAAGCAACAAGTCAGGCTGCTGTCAGGAAGCACTTGGCTTGGCGCTGGCTCGGAGGAGCGGGCACACAGGTGAGATTGGCAGGGGGACCAGCAGAAATGTACCATTTATTATGTTCTAGACGGGTGATTTCCCAGGTTAATGAGAACATTAAAGATATATGAAGGTAAGACAAAGGTGAAAGGTTGAGAGATTTCCTGATGATCAATTTAGGGGTTATTTATTATAGAACCACAGTTTGAATTCCGAATGGGTTCAGATCAGTTATATTAGCGGTGAATATGTAATTCGGATAATAAGAAGGTTCCTAATCTGCAGGCACAAATAGCGCCTTCCTTCTAGCCAGGGAATCAGGATTTATACCAGCTGTGTTAATGTGGATGTAATACTTTATTTTTGTCTGTCATTTTCTAGGGTGCAATCGAGAAATTATAGACACTATCTGATTGGTTGCTATTCGGGTGACCACCTCATCCCTTTAATTACGGACACATATTAATTACACAAGTTCTGTGGCAGTTTAAAAAACAGGTGAAATGGAGTCTTGTAGTCAGCCAGCCACAGAACCTGTGTATTTAATATGTGTCCGGAATTAAAGGGATGAGGTGGTAACCCTAGTTGCTATGGGCAACATCACCTTTTTACATTTTTGTAAATTACCCTGTAGTCCTGTGCGAAAATGTGAACAGGCAGAACCCTCTAAGGGGAGGGAGAATGGAGAATACTGTTTCAGACCCGTTCTAGACACCAAATAAACGGGTTTGAAATGGGTAGGACCCTCCATATTTACCATTTCCAAAAACCGTATTTTTTTTGGAAACGTTAAGATCACTCAACACCTTTCAGACCGCACACATTACCGTTTTGAAACGGTACAAAAAACAGCAATATAACGGTTAATATGTGCGGTCTGAAAGGGCAATTACATGTCAATTTTTGCAGATGTCACTTTTGTTGGATCTGCCACGGTATGTGCAGGAGATGCCACGGAGTGAGCAGGAGATGCCACGGAGTGAGAGGGAGATGCCAGGGTGTGAGCGGGAGATGCCACGGAGTGAGAGGGAGATGCAACGGTGTGAGCAGGAGATGCCACGGTGTAAGTATGAGATGCCACGGTGTGAGCAGGAGTCGCCACTGAGTGAGCAGGAGAGGCCACGGTGTGAGCAGGAGATGACACTGACTGAGCAGGAGTCGCCACTGAGTGAGCAGGAGAGGCCACGGTGTGAGCAGGAGATGACACTGACTGAGCAGGAGATGCCACGGTGTAGGCTGGAGATGACACTGACTGAACAGGAGATGCCACGGTGTAGGCAGGAGATGCCAAAGTGTGAGCGGGAGATGCCACAGAGTGAGCTGAAAATGCCACGGTGTGAGCGGAAGATGCCACGGTGTGAGCGGAAGATGCCACGGTGTGAGCGGAAGATGCCACGGAGTGAGCTGAAGATGCCACGGTGTGAGTGGAAGATGCCACGGTGTGAACGGGAGATGTCACGGAGTGAGTGGAAGATGCCAAGGCGTGAGCAGGAGATGACACCGTATGAGCAGGAGATGACACCGTATGAGCAGGAGATGACACCGTATGAGCAGGAGATGACACCGTATGAGCAGGAGATGCCACGGATCTGTCTGTCCTTGGCGAGCAGCTGCTCTGCCTCCATTGATAACAATGGGCAGGATGTTCTAACATCCGCTGCCGATTATCGCCCCCTCCTTCGTCGGCCACCACATTATTAATAACCACATATGCTGTAACATATGCCGTTATTAACGCAAGGGACAGCTCTTGCGATAAGAGATGTCCCTTGCGATGCGGTGCCGGCACTGGACTTCTGGGTGTGTGACCTGGGAGTCCATCTGTGCATGCGCAGAGCGACGGGGACGGCTCCGGCCACAGGGCATGCTGGGAGGGATCCGTGACGGGTTCCTCACAGTAGCGCTGCGGTAAGAAGCCCATAGGCTTCAACAGGTAATCGCCAGCTTTTGCTGGCGATTCCCTCCTCAGCACTGCCACTGCGGAGGGGGGACAGAGCAGACAGAAATGCAGTAAAAACCCGATAACTGGGTTTTTACCGCATTTCTGCTTTAGAGAATCTCCCCCAATTCCACATTGTGTGTTCCGCTCCTCTGTTTCTTGCTGCCCTTATTGACACAGTGCTGTCCACGCTGTTTGATTGCACCGATGCTTTGGCCAATTACTGTGCTGTACACACTAATTACCTCTAATTGCTCCACTCTCCTGCCTGCCATAGTTGCTGGGTTTTCCCTGTAATACTTTGTTGCGTTTTCTGTAATATATTTCACATAAACTTTCTTTGTTATTAGGCGGGAGATACTATGTTTTTCTGTGTGTACACCTACTCATTGTTTTTGGACATAGGTCGGCATGTACACCGTATCAGTGTACCACGTCCCCCTCGCTGCAATCCGCATTTTAGCTCGGGTGTTAACGGATGCACATCCATTGGCACAGCGAGCACATTCATTCGCAAGGCGGGATTCACTGGAGCGGGGCGGAGTCGTGCAAATTCTGAATCAAGCCCCTTGTTTCTTTCACCGGCACTTTTAATTCTCCTGTGCTGAGCCCGCCTGTTAACCAGGACAGCATTTCTGCAACACACAAGGAGACAACCCTCTAACTCACACACACACACACACACACACATACGGAGACAATGCTCAAGGTAAAATAGCTGTATGCTCATTCCTACTTTTTGGCATCTGGGTGGATGTAATAATTCTCATGCATTATTGATCGGCCCAAAAGCCTGCCAAGCTAGGCTGCTTTTTGTGACAGACAAAGGAGGGTACAAGGATGGCATTTCTGACTGCTCGGGGCCTTGCTTTCATTAGGAACATTTGCCGCCTGTTCTCCAAGGGCACCCTCTGTCAGAGGCTGCCATACAGTTAAAATAAAATAAAAAAAAGACGCCGCTTTGAAGCCCACTGAACAGAAACAAAACGGATCCACGTTCAGGTGTTCGTGCTTCCTGATTACAAAGGCCCAATTCAGCGGCGTCCTTCACACCTTTCCACTTGTCCCCGTATAATCACGACACATCTTTTAGTCTCTTTCTGCCTTTGACTATCCCTTGTCCCTTTATTTCCTAATGCTCGCAGGTCCTCCAGGAAGACGCGAGCACTTACAGTTGTTGAGTGATTAAATATTTATCATCGGAGAAATGAGTGAGGTGCTGAATAATAAATGCTAAGGTTGAGGCGGCTTTAGATAATTTCTACACTTTTTTTTTTTTTTTTCATCCAGAACCTCTTTGATTTGGCGAAGGCAAAAAAAATAAAAAATCCTTTTAATTAACAAAAAAACTTTTTTTTTTCCTTTTTCCCTTTCACATCTGTGACAGTTGATGAACCTTTATCAGTGTTTTCCCCGCGAACCTTCACCCCGCGACAGCTCGAAGAAGAAAAATAAATAAATCTGTCATTAAAATGGCAAGAAAGTGTGACGAGCCGGCGATTTAAATACCTTGTAGGACGACATTGATAAAAATAACTGTGACAATTTCACAGTGGGGTACTGGAAAAAAAAGAAACATTGTTTTTCCTTCTCAACGGGACCATTGTTTAGCATAAACATAAAACTCTATATCATGCGGACCCCAAGAGATGCATCCACTGAAATACACAACTATTGTTGGGGCTGAAGCTTGATTTTGTCTTATTATTTTTTATTTTTTTACAGCAAGGCAGCAGAGTGGTTAACATTGCTGCCTCACCCTTCTTGAGTTTCATTCCAACCAGAGCCCTGTCTCTGTACAGTTAGGAAGTTCTAGTCGGGATTGCATGGGTTTATGTGAATGCCCATGCAACAGGTCATGCAACGGTGCATGCGTGTTATATCTCTGGGTATTGTACATAGGTTATAATTGGACTTATGGGTTAAGTTTGCAAAGTTTACACGTAAGTGACTATAATTTGATATAAAAATTCTACAAAGTCTCTTATTTAAAACAGACAGATCTGAGCATGACGTACACAGGACTTAAACGTTCAACCTCATATACTAGTCATAGGCGAATCTAGAATTATGGTAATGGGTGGTCCCAGATCTAGACATAACAGCAGGGAGACCTTTGCGCGGCGTAGCCGCTCTGCAAAAAGGGGTGTGGCCTCGTGTGAAGGAGGCGTGGCATCACAAAAAGGGGTGTGGTATTACACTTTAGACCATACTCAGTAATGCCCATTACACATTTTAGAAAACTCCGTAATACCCATTACACATAAAGCCACACGCCGTAATGCCAATTACACATAAGGCCACACACCATAATGCCCATTACACATTGTGCCACACATCATGATGCCCTTTACATACTATATAACAAACCGTAATGCCCATTACATATTTGCCACATAAGTGCTGCTTACCTACGTGTTCATTGATAGGGGGTTCTTGCTTGATGGCACCATAGTACCTATTACACATGATGCCGCACACCATAGTACCCATTACACATGATGCCGCACACCATAGTACCCATTACACATGATGCCGCACACCATAGTACCCATTACACTTGATGCCGCACACCATAGTACCCATTACACATGATGCCGTGCACCATAGTACCCATTGCACGTGATGCTGCACACATAGTGCCCCTTACACATGAAGCTGCACACATAATACCCCTTACACATGATGCTGCACACCGTAATGCCCCTTACACATTAAGCCACACATTATGCATAATGCCCCCACATACCGCCACTTGTAGCGTCCCTTAAGCAATGCCCCCCAAAGTGCCACTTACTGTAAATTTTTAAATGAGCCTTCGCTGCTGCTGCAGGGAGAGATGGAGAGCGGTGCAGCTGCTTCTATGGGGAGAGAAGCAGAGCGCAGCGCAGAGCACGCTCCCACTCCCCTCCTGGTGTCCCCTCTAGCCGAGTGGACATTTGAAATATTGTGTGCGCTGTTGTTGTGCGTGACGTCGGGGGAGCACGCCGGGCGCCGGCACCACATGATTAAAGGGGGGGGGGGCATGCTGAGGTGAAAGCAGGGAGAAGAATTGGAGCGGAAGCTGCAGGGGTGACAGTCATTGACAGCTGGACAGAGCAGGGGGCTGCCCGGCTGTATTCAGAGCACTGCAGATCACGGCTGTTTGAAATAATACCCCTTTCACAACAGAAAATGCAGGGATTTCCCTGGGAATATGGTCCCAGGATCAAGCAGGGACATTCCCAGGCTGATGCCTTATACACCAGCCTAGTCCCTGCATTTTCTGGTGTGAGGGGGAGAGACAACCAATCCCCTCTCCCTACCCAGGGCCGGCGACAGGGGGGGTCAAGGGGGACAAGTGTGACGCGCCCTGGTGATCTGAAGGGCCCCAGAGCCCGGCTGCGGCCCGTACGCTGTATTAACTTTGTGTGTGCACTGTCATCTGTGACCCTGTGGCCATCTACCATGCATGCTGCTGCCCCGCCCGGCAGACCTCCCTCTGTGCCGCACTGCCGCACACCAGGCCTCTCCTGTTTGTGTCCAGTGCAGTGCAGGCTGCCACAGCTGCTCAACGCTCGGCTGTCTCCTGTCTGCACTGGCACTGCGCACGGACGGCCTTACTGCGCATTTGTGGCACCTCTCCTGGTGATCTTCTTTGCGATCTATGGCTGCCTGCCCTGTCTTCTCGCCGCAGGCCTGCACCAGGAGACGGAGTCACGGGGGTAGGGGACACTAAAACATTCACAGTTGGAGTCTGGAGAAGAAAAGTGAATGTGAACTTTTTAAGTCCCCAACTGAACGAGGGCCCTGGAGCTTCGAAAGAATAGGTTAGGTGATAAGGACAAGGAGCTCATAGTTGTGTGGGTGTGGGATTACATGGGGGGCAGGCCCCAGAAATATCAGTGTACAGGGCCCCAAGATTTCTGTTGCCGGCCCTGTCCCTACACCCCTTTAACCAACCAGCTATATCTTCTGAACTAACTGACCCATTTACATGAGACCAGTATCATATTGAATAACTTTTGAGTTGGCTTTGAATGATTTTGGTCCCGTGAAACTGGGCTGTTTGGTTCCAGAGAAATCTGCCCTCAAAGAACATAAACAGTCATGAAATGACATTTAAGAAAAAACGGTTTAACCTCAATATCCCTGGAACCTATTAACCCATATGGATCCAGCCTGGTATCAGATTGAAGGCCCAGCGATTTGGGTTTGACTGAGATCAACCTCGAGCTTCAGTGATGCTGAAGGGGGAACTGGCAGCCGTTGAACTGGGTGGGGGTCGGAATTAGCGGGTCCCATGTTATCCTATAGGGAAAACGTTCCAGCTTTGCCTGGCAGTATCTCCGGTTCCCAGAGGGCTAGAGACACGGGGCTGGGCTTGTTGGGAAGTGCTGATCCTCAGCTACACAATGCGCTAATGGGTGGTCCAGTGCACCCCCAGACCACCCCCTAGATTCGCCTACAGTCAGAAACTGAACACATGTAGCTAGTTTCTCCTGCATCAGAAAACAAGTATCTATTGGCACTGAAAGGAGATGTTGGGCTCCCCCCTCATTAATGGAAATGGGGGCTTTCTTTTAGGCTTTACCCCTTAATCAGCAGTTGCTAAATCTTTACCACAAAGCTCCGACACTTTTCAGATGCACAATATCCTTATTTAAGAAATAGGACTGTTGGTATGTACAGATGGGGCACTTCTCATTCAACGTCAGGAATCGCCAGAATGTCCCCAGTGGCGGAGATAACACAGGTAATAGTGGAGGAAATAACACACAGGTAACAGTGGAGGAAATAACACACAGGTAACAGTGGAGGAAATAACACACAGGTAACAGTGGAGGAAATAACACACAGGTAACAGTGGAGGAAATAACACACAGGTAACAGTGGAGGAGATAACACACAGGTAATAATGTAGGAGATAACACACAGGTAATAGTGTAGGAGATAACACACAGGTAATAGTGGAGGAGATAACACACAGGTGATAGTGTAGGAGATAACACACAGGTGATAGTGGGGGAGATAACACACAGGTAATAGTGGGGGAGATAACACACAGGTAATAGTGTAGGAGATCACAAACAGGTAACAGTGTAGGCGATAACACACAGGTGATAGTGGGGGAGATAACACACAGGTAATAGTGGGGGAGATAACACACAGGTAATAGTGTAGGAGATAACACACAGGTAATAGTGTAGGAGATAACACACAGGTAATTGTGGAGGAGATAACACACAGGTAATAGTGTAGGAGATAACACACAGGTAATAGTGTAGGAGATCACAAACAGGTAATTGTGGAGGAGATAAAACACAGGTAACAGTGGAGGAGATAACACTCAGGTATCAGTGGAGGAGATAACACACAGGTAACAGTGGAGGAGATAACACACAGGTAACAGTGGAGGAGATAACACACAGGTAATAGTGTTGGAGATAACACACAGGTAATGGTGTAGGAGATAACACACAGGTAATAGTGTAGGAGACAACACACAGTTAACAGTGGAGGAGATGACGCAGAGGTAATAGTGCCGGAGATAACACACAGGTGATAGTGTGGGAGATAACACACAGGTAATAGTGGAGGAGATAACGCACAGGTAACAGTGGAGGAGATCGCCGGCGGGGAGGCGCTCCATCTGACTGGGACCGTGCGTCTCAGTTTTTGGTGGCAGGTGATTGAATTCCTGACAATATATGCTTCAGGGAGATGGGCAAGGTCAACGGGAATGTATTAACGCAGAGGTAACAGTGGCGGAGATAACACAGGTAATAGTGGCGGAGATAACACACAGGTAATAGTGTAGGAGATAACACACAGGTGATAGTGTAGGAGATAACACACAGGTAATAGTGTAGGAGATAACACACAGGTAATTGTGGAGGAGATAACACACAGGTAATAGTGTAGGAGATAACACACAGGTGATAGTGTGGGAGATAACACACAGGTAATAGTGGGGGAGATAACACACAGGTAATAGTGGAGGAGATAACACACAGGTAATAGTGTAGGAGATAACACACAGGTAATAGTGGAGGAGATAACACACAGGTAATAGTGTAGGAGAAAACACACAGGTAATAGTGGAGGAGATAACACACAGGTAATAGTGTAGGAGAAAACACACAGGTAATAGTGTAGGAGATCACAAACAGGTAACAGTGGAGGAGATAACACACAGGTAACAGTGGAGGAGATAACGCACAGGTAACAGTGGAGGAGATAACGCACAGGTAATAGTGTAGAAGATAACGCACAGGTAATCGTGGAGGAGGTAACGCACATTTAATCGTGGAGAAGATAACGCACAGGTGATAGTGCCGGAGATAACACACAGGTGATAGTGTAGGAGATAACACACAGGTGATAGTGGAGGAGATAACGGTACTTGTTTCCTAGCACGGCCACAATCTTGTGGATCGTGTACCTTTAAGTTAAGGTACACGATCCACACGATGGACCCGATTTCCATTGAAATCAGGTCCATTTTGCCGGCTAAGGCACAATATCGGGGGCATTGCGTCGCGGCATTAACATTGGTCCCGACGCGACCGACGCGATGCCCCCGATTTTTCCATAGGCTTCAATGTTAAAATATTTTTTAACATTGAAATCGTGAGAAAATGTGAAAAATGTGAAATGGGCCAATATGACCCATTTCACATTATAGATGTCCCCGTCGTCACCCCACGATAGACGCCAACCCGAAGCGTGGCGAGCGCAGCGAGCCCGCGAGGGGCGGTGGTGCGCGTCCTCCGACCTTTTCATTCCCCTACTATCCACGTCGGCGTGGAGTTGAGAATAGAATAGTGTGGCGAGCGCAGCGAGCCACCAAGCCCGAAGCGTGGCGAGCGCAGCGAGCCCCCTCGCGGGGCTCGCTGCGCTCGCCACGCTTCGGGCTCGGTGGCTCGCTGCGCTCGCCACACTATTCTATTCTCAACTCCACAACGACGTGGATAGTAGGGGAATGAAAAGGTCGGAGGACGCGCACCGCCGCCCCTCGCGGTCTCGCTGCGCTCGCCACGCTTCGGGTTGGCGTCTATCGTGGGGTGGGGTTTACGCCGTTAAATTTGGGGGGGTTGGAAATATTTTACATTGAATCCAATGTAAAATCGGGTCCCAGGGACCCGATTTACATTTCATTCAATCAAAAAATCGGGTCGGTCGCGTCGATCGCATCGCATGCGACCAAATCGCATGCGATGCGATCGACGCGATTTTTCCGACACGACCACCCCGATGTAAATCGGTGTGGCCGTGCTAGGAAACAAGTACCGAGATAGCACTCAGGTAATAGTGTAGGAGAAAACACACAGGTAATAGTGTAGGAGATAACACACATGTAATAGTGTAGGAGATAACACACAGGTAATCAGGGGCGGGCTGGGCCGGGGGGCAGGGTGCCATGTGTCCCCCGGGCCGCTCAATCTATTGTGTGCGGGCCGCCTGTTTGTTTCTGAGGCTGCTGCTGCAGCCACGGCTGACCAGTCTCTGACTGGTCTTCAGAAACATGGCCGCCGGCCTCATGCACTGAGGACGTCTAGTGCAGGAGGCCGCTACAGAGAGTGGGGCTGTGGACTCTCTGAGGAGATCAGTCCTCTGTGGCTGCCAGCAGCTGCTGCGCCTGTATCACACTGCATTACAGGCAGCAGCGTGGACAGCACAGAGGATCCCTCCCTGCTCCTGGTCAGCGTTCCTGTAGGGATCAAAAAAGGGGCGGGGCTAACGCCCGGAGGGGGCGGAGCTACACGACTGTCTATTGGAAAAGAAGGAGATGATGAGCTGCCAGCCTGAAGTGCCCTGAACCAGTTAAGTAAAATGTGAGTGTACTTTAACTGGTGTGGGCATGTGTACAAGCAGCGCTACTAGTGTCGGCAACTGGTGTGGGCATATGTACAAGCAGCGCTACTAGTGTCGGCAACTGGTGTTGGCATATGTACAAGCAGCGCTACTAGTGTCGGCAACTGGTGTTGGCATATGTACATGCAGCGCTACTAGTGTCGGCAACTGGTGTGGGCATATGTATAATCAGCGCTACTAGTGTCGGCAACTGGTGTGGACATATGTACAGGCAGCGTTACTAGTGTCGGCAACTGGTGTGAGCATATGTATAATCAGCGCTACTAGTGTCGGCAACTGGTGTTAAACATATGTATAATCAGCGCTACTAGTGTCGGCAATTGGTGTGGACATATGTACATGCAGCGTTACTAGTGTCGGCAACTGGTGTGAGCATATGTATAATCAGCGCTACTAGTGTCGGCAACTGGTGTGGACATATGTACAGGCAGCATTACTAGTGTCGGCAACTGGTGTGGGCATATGTATAATCAGCGCTACTAGTGTCGGCAACTGGTGTGGGCATTTGTACAAGCAGCGCTACTAGTGTCGGCAACTTGTGTGGGCATTTGTACAAGCAGCGCTACTAGTGTCGGCAACTGGTGTTGGCAAATGTACAGGCAGTGTTACTAGTGTCAGCAACTGGTGTGGACATATGTACAAGCAGCGTTACTAGTGTCGGCAACTGGTGTGGACATATGTACAGTCAGCGGTACTAGTGACGGCAACTGGTGTGGACATATGTACAGGCAGCGTTACTAGTGTCGGCAACTGGTGGGGGCATATGTACAAGCAGCGCTACTAGTGTTGGCAACTGGTGTGGGCATATGTACAGGCAGCGCTACTAGTGTCGGCAACTGGTGTGGACATATGTACAGGAAGCGCTACTAGTGTCGGCAACTGGTGTGGGCATATGTACAAGCAGCGCTACTAGCGCCGTCAACTGGTGTGGGCATATGTATAATCAGCGTTACTAGTGTCGTCAACTGGTGTGGGCATATGTACAGGCAGCTTTACGAGTGTCGGCAACTGGTGTGGGCATATGTATAATCAGTGCTACTAGTGTCTGCAACTGGTGTGGACATATGTATAGGCAGCATTACTAGTGTCGGCAACTGGTGTGGACATATGTACAGGCAGCGTTACTAGTGTTGGCAACTGGTGGGGGCATATGTATAGGCAGCACTACTGCTGTTGCGTCTGGTGTCAGTGTGGGCGTTACGTATAAGCAGCACTACTACTGTCAGAAACTGGTGTGGGTGTTATGTATAGGCAACGCTACTATTGTCGGCACCTGGTGTGGAGGAGATAACACACAGGTAATAGTGTAGGAGATAACACACAGGTAATGGTGTAGGAGATAACACACAGGTTATACTGTAGGAGATAACACACAGGTAACAGTGTAGGAGATAACACATAGGTAAAAGTGGAGGAGATAACACACAGGTAATAGTGCCGGAGATAACACACAGGTGATAGTGTAGGAGATAACACACAGGTGATAGTAGAGGAGATAACACACAGGTTATAGTGTAGGAGAAAACACACAGGTAATAGTGTAGGAGATAACACACAGGTAATAGTGTCGGAGATAACACACATGTAATAGTGTAGGAGATAACACACAAGTGATAGTGTAGGAGATAACACACAGGTAATAATGGAGGAGATAACACACAGGTAATAGTGGAGGACATAACACACAGGTAACTGTGTAAGAGATAACACACATGTAACAGTGGAGGAGATAACACACATGTAACAGTGGAGGAGATAACACACAGGTATCAGTGGAGGAGATAACACACAGGTAACAGTGGAGGAGATAACACACAGGTAACAGTGGAGGAGATAACAAACAGGTAATAGTGTAGGAGATAACACACAGGTAACGGTGTAGGAGATAACACACAGGTAACAGTGTAGGAGATAACACACAGGTAATAATGTAGGAGATAACATACAGGTAATAGTGTAGGAGATAACACACAGGTAACAGTGTAGGAGATAACACAAAGGTAACAGTGGAGGAGATAACACACAGGTAACAGTGGAGGAGATAACACTCAGGTAACAGTGGAGGAGACAACACACAGGTAACAGTGTAGGAGATAACACACAGGTAACAGTGTAGGAGATAACACACAGGTAACAGTGGAGGAGATAACACACAGGTAATAGTGGAGGATATAACACACAGGTAATAGTGTAGGAGATAACACACAGGTAATAGTGTAGGAGATAACACACAGGCAATGGTGTAGGAGATAACACACAGGTTATACTGTAGGAGATAACACACAGGTAACAGTGTAGGAGATAACACACAGGTAAAAGTGTAGGAGATAACACACAGGTAATAGTGTAGGAGATAACACACAGGTAATAGTGTAGGAGATAACACACAGGTAATAGTGTAGGAGATAACATACAGGTAATAGTGTAGGAGATAACACACAGGTAATAGTGAAGGAGATAACACACAGGTAATAGTGTAGGAGATAACACACAGGTAATAGTGTAGGAGATAACACACAGGTAACAGTGGAGGAGATAACAGACAGGTAATAGTGTAGGAGATAACACACAGGTAATAGTGTAGGAGATAACACACAGGTAACAGTGGAGGAGATAACACTCAGGTAACAGTGGAGGAGACAACACACAGGTAACAGTGTAGGAGATAACACACAGGTAATAGTGGAGGAGATAACACACAGGTAATGGTGGAGGAGATAACACACAGGTAATGGTGTAGGAGATAACACACAGGTTATACTGTAGGAGATAACACACAGGTAACAGTGTAGGAGATAACACACAGGTAACAGTGTAGGAGATAACACACAGCTAATAGTGTAGGAGATAACACACAGGTAATAGTGTAGGAGATAACACACAGGTAATAGTGTAGGAGATAACACACAGGTAACAGTGTAGGAGATAACACACAGGTAACAGTGGAGGAAATAACACACAGATAACGGTGGAGGAGATAACACACAGGTAACGGTGGAGGAGACAACAGACAGGTAATAGTGTAGGAGATAACACACAGGTAATAGTGGAGGAGATAACACACAGGTAACAGTGGAGGAGATAACACACAGGTAACAGTGGAGGATATAACACACAGGTATCAGTGGAGGAGATAACATGCAGGTAACAGTGGAGGAGACAACACGCAGGTAACAGTGGAGGAGATAACACACAGGTGATAGTGTAGGAGATAACACACAGGTGATAGTGGAGGAGATAACACACAGGTAATAGTGGAGGAGATAACACGCAGGTAACAGTGGAGGATATAACACGCAGGTAACAGTGGAGAAGACAACACACAGGTAATAGTGGAGGATATAACACACAGGTATCAGTGGAGGAGATAACACGCAGGTAACAGTGTAGGAGACAACACGCAGGTAATAGTGTAGGAGATAACACACAGGTAACAGTGGAGGAGATAACACACAGGTAACAGTGGAGGAGATAACACACAGGTAACAGTGGAGGAAATAACACACAGATAAGTGGAAAAAGCCTCCCATCAGAGGTGGTAGAGGCTAATGGGCTCCACACACAGCACAATTTCCAGGCAATCCCTGAAAACGCAAGTAAATCGCTTTGTGTGTTGACCACACAGCGATTTAAATGCACAGCCCCGCCGTTCCACAAAAAATGACCGGCCCCATACAGCAGACACTTTTTGAGGATGCTAGAGGAGGCGTTAGCCTCCTCTAGCATCCTCAAAAATGGTCTGCTGTTAGTGGCCGGCCATTTTTTTTGGGTCATTTTTCGTTAAGCCTGCCAGGAGGAGAGCCGCCCAGTACCGCAGACAAGAGATAAGTAGTATCTGTGGGTCCCGGCGGCAGCGGCGGCGGCGGCCGCCACGGAGGCGAACAGAGGGGGTAAGTAGCGGGGTTGGAGGCGGGGGGGTTGGGGGCCTTATTGTAAGGGAGGGGGGACGTGCAAAAATGTATGGCGGGGGGGGGGGGGGGGCACGCAAAAAATAGTTACGCCACTGCGGCTATGCCTCTAATGATCTCCAGAAGGACCCCCTACCAAAAGTTAACAAGTATGGAGAACTTTCAGCTCTTACAAGCACAACACGCCATGTAGCTTGTGATAAGTGACCCTTAAACCATCTATTGAAATCCGTGTAAATAAAATAATAATAGCTCAGAACATTGGTGTATAAACAACATAATCTACTCAATGAGTATTGACTGTGCTGTGATTTCTATTCTTATAGAAAGAAAATATGTATGTAACCTCTTCCAGGTCTCACCGGTAGACCGTCAATTATTGTCGCTATATTATTATTTTTCTCCCATCCAATACGTGGTTTTATGTCGCTCCGCACTGAGCCAACAAAGCATTGCGGTCGCCCGAGAGGTTAAACCTGACTCTGAGGGTATATTGTCAGGGTCTGTTATCCTTGGCTGTTCAGAACAAGCACTTATACTGAGCTACAGCAGCAGCAGCAGCAGCAGCAGCAGAGATCTCACCGAGAATGTCTACTTACACAACCCTCCACTGGCTTCCCCTCTGCCCACCAAAGGGGTAATTGCAAAAACACCAACAGCTAAATAGATTTATCAGCGAAGTGCTGAGTATGTTGCTGCTAAGTTCCAGCCAAGCTGTTCCCAGTAGGGGCCAATACCGTGCGTTAAATAGGAGAGTTGAGAGCAGAACATATATCACTGTGAAATAGGAGGGATGGGGAGAGTGAAGGCTTTCCTGGAGGGGAGGGAAATAGGGGGGGGGGGGGGGGGGGGGGGATACAGGCGTAACCAGCTGCCGTCGTTCTCTGTGCAGTGCAGGATGAGGGCCCCTGAGGCTAGTTGGCAGCGGTAGAACTACAAGACCTAACATGTTTTGTTGGCTGAATATGCTGGGACCTGTAGTTCACCAGTAGCTGTTGAGCTCTATGTTGCCTAAATTCGGTTTTAAGAAGCAAATACAATACAGTAGCTAGGGGTCTTTGGGATGTTAATATACTGTACTCATCCGGTCTAGGTTTCATGGCATTGTCAGACTAGGGCATGAAGGGCTCCCAGGGAATCTAGCCATAAGGGACCATGTATGGGGGTGTGACCAATCTGCAGAGCGGGTGTGGCCAGCCACCACAGAAGTTTGCCCATACCTCCTAACTGACTTTTTGCGGGACCCTCCAGTTTCATGCTCAGGCAGCACTTGCTACTTCTAATTGGACCAGGAAGAATCTCTGCCTCTGCTGGCCCCCCCACCCTGGTATTTTCCCTTTCATTGTCACCACTCCGGATTGCCCTCCTAATTTCTACCCTAGTTGGGGAACCTTCCACCATTACACCGTGGACTCCATCACTCGCAACATCGTGAGGACCCTTCAATTAGAAGGAATCAGATCATCCTCCAGCGAGAAACCAACTACAGTCCCCTCCTGAAATCAGCGCAACATAGTGAGGACCCCACAATTGGGAATCAGATCATCCTCCAGCGTTCCTTTACACCATCCAGGACGGCTTCTTGCTAACCCTCATCCTCTAGGGCTACACTCAGCGAGTAAAAGCCCCTCATCCACCAGGGACTTAACGGCAGCTACGCAGAGACATAAGTATCGTCTTCCTTGTCCATTTCTTTTACTGTTATTGTCATTGACATAAATGCTATTGTTTATTCATATATTGTTTTTAAAATATTTTTAAATTAAAACTGTGATGTCCAATTGATCCACCCAGCGCTCCACATTTTTTCCCCCATTTCGCATCCACAAGAGGGTTGACATCCCTCAAGTAGGAGCAGCTTAGCAACACACCCCACAGGGCGCCTATTCCTACTCTGAGTACCCCATCTCGAGTACACCCCCATTCTCTAGGAGCCTTACCATGAATTGGAAGATTGTGAGCTTAGAAAGTGCAGTACTGTTCTTATTACATTTGTTGGACGCTGTATGTGAAATCTACCTGACATTTGGTATGAGTACATCCCCCCTGTTTTAATTATTTTTTGTTTTAATAAACTGCTTTTGATACTGCACCATTGGAGGTTTATTTCCCTTTATTCCATATATTTCTTTGGAGTGGAGGATACACATAAAAGAAACCTTGATGTGCTTCATGAAAATGGTGTAGATGTAAGCCAGTGTGAGCATCATATATGTTTGAATTCAAATCTTAATAGAGCCATAAAGATACCTTTATATATTTTTCCCTGTCATTTAACATGTAAGATACATGTAAGCCTACCTACGTATCTTTTCACTGAGGTTTTTTAACCTTGTCTTTGAAGTACGGTAAACAAGCTTTCTTCGAAACACAGGTGATTCCCTTCTAAGGGAACAAAAGAAACCTTTATAAGTTTTTCCTCTATGTTTCCATGTAAGCTTCATGTGAGCATCTTCAGAAATACTGATTAGAATTTATTGAATGGTAAAATGTGGAACAATTGTGAGGATCTACATCGTTAAAGAAAAACCTTAACGGAAAAAAAATCAGTTGGAACCATCTGCGCAGGACTTTGTCATCATCTTTGTTTTTTTTGTTCACTGTCGACCTAATGCTTGTGTTGACCTAATGTCCTGTCGACCTAAACCCAAGTCGACCTTGACCCATGTCAACCTAGACCCATGTCGACCTAATGGTGTCAACCTAATGCTTGTCGACCAAAATACTGTAGACCAAATGATCCCAAACCCTCACCAGACCAAATTACTCCTTAACAGAAAGTGAAAGCAAAATGATCTGCTTCAAACTAGCTAGAGATGGAGAGAAGGGAGCTGTGAAGATAGAGATTGCAGGTAGGAGAAGATAGAGACTAAGCTGTCATTTTTGATGGGCTTCTAACTAGTCCAGTAATATACCTCCCAACTTCTGAATGCTGTAAATAAGGAGCCTGCGTGTGCCGAAGGGGACACGCCTATGCTTGCGGTGCTCCAGCGCTCTCTGAGCCTCTGGCCATGCCCCCAGCCCATATGTTTCCGGGAATAGACTCTGTGCGCATGTGGGCAGGGGGAACTAACAAATTCAGGACACTGCCAGCATTAGGCGGAATGCCGGACCATCGCAAAAAAAGGGGATTGGTCGGGTTGCTCTTTTCCATAAGCTTAGTTGCATAACCATAATAATGAAAACAAATACACTTACAAATCTGGTATCTCTGAAGAACAATTATTGCATGTGACAGTGATAAGTCGGTATTAGGTATCCCAGCTAGAACTGAGCACATCCCTATACGGGTGCCGGACGTGGTTCCGACAGTCGGGATCCCTACAGTCATTTACCCGACGTCGGGATCCCGACTGTCAAAACGCAGACAGCGGATGCCCGACGGCCACCCGCTATTTTCCCTCTTGGGGGTCCACGACCCCCATAGAGGGAGAATAGAATAAGTGTCTCGCGTACCGTAGCGAGCCACCGTGCCTGCAAGGGACTTTGTTGCGCTCACCATGCTGTCTGAGTCCGGGCAGTCGGGATCCCGACGTCGGGATACTGACTCTCGGGCTACTGACTCTCGGAACCCTATACCACACCCCCCTAGACAATCTCCTAGTATGTAATGATATTGCCCTGTAAGATAGTGGTGATGCAGATGTACAGTACCAGGGGCTGATGCCTTTGTGCTGCACGTTCACTTTCGCCCAGGAATCAGTGGTAGTTTCGCTCCTTTTCTAGTCAGCAGAAAGCTGTAGGTGTTTAGTTATCCTGCTGGTATCAGCACTTTTCTGTCATTACAGTAAGTTCCAGTAACAGGTGACTAGTCCGGCACTGACGGAAACTGCGCATGGGCATAATTAATGTGCTGGCCGAAGCAACCGCCATAATCTCTTTTATGTTCTAATTAACCCACACTCTTTGTGGTTTCCCTTATTACATTCTGTGCACTTTCTGTTTGACTGTAACACCTGCAAAGGCCAATTTGTAGCAGACTCTTGTAAGTGGATCTGCTCTAACTTACACCTCTTTCCCACTGCACGGCTGTTACACGGCTTCACACCATGGGCCTGATTCAGGTTTGATCTGTCAGGGTCGAATTCCACTCCATTTCTGATGATGGCCGGCTCTATCATTAGGCAGCTTTAGGCAGCTGCCTAGGGCGCCAGGATCTGTGTGTGTGTGTGTGGGGGGGGGGGGGGGGGGCGCGGCGGGATGGGGGGGGGGGGGGGGGCGGCGAGACCAAGTCTGCCTATGAAAAAATCAAGGATGTTTGTAAGGATGTACTTAATGTAGGTGATGGCTTTGGAACTTCTAAGACCTCACCTCCATACTTTCCCTTGAGTCAACAAGTTTGATACAGTAGGTGCGCTACTATCCGCTGCTGGTACTGGGGTTGTCAGGCCCCAAAGATGTGGAAACAGAAGCAATATAGATGTACCAGCGCAGGCTGTAAAAAATCGGTATCTTTTACAATATATTTATTGATAGTAAAAATAGCTGCATTTTAAATTCTTGGAATTCCATATAAATAAAAACACAGAATTAAAATGAATGGACATTCATTAACTCAATTTGTGGACATCACTTACATAGATATGTAGTATAAAGGCATATTACCAATTGGACTGGCAATAGTCTCCCAATAAAGCAGCAGATGATTTTCAGGTGGCCAATAAGTCCCAACACAGAGTCCATAAATTGAATTAGGATTCCTCTGACAGGGTGATGGTAAACCTGGATGACTGGGATGAGTCTGGAGCTGCCTCGGATGATTTTTTCCGGATGTAGTATTGTTTGGAGATCATAATGGACAAATATATCGGCTGCCCTGATCACACCTGCTGAGGCATTGGCACAGGCACAGGCAGGGGAGGGGGCAGGCTGGTGCAGGGGAATGCCTGGTGTTTTTTGGGAATCCTCTTCCCTCACTGCTCTACAGGGAACTGACACCCTGTGGGTATTTGGGGTTGTGCCATCGGCATTTTCTCAGCATCCCCCAGAAAGCGCAGCTCGGAGGGAGGGTCTCTGACGTGAGTAGTGGCCTCCTTCTCCCCGTGGCCTTCGCAGCGCCGAGTGAGTCTAGACTTACTCATCACTGCGAGCAGGGGAAACATCATTCGATGGTGAATGATTCTCCCCCTGTGCGCACGCCTGCGAACACACGGGACTGGGGGCGTGCGGTCGTCGGACTCCGAACACTGGCAGCCCAGCGAGAAGGTCTGAATCATTCAGTTTACCTCCGTCCACGGGATCATTAGGTCGACAAACATTGGGTCGACACCATTAGGTCAACATGCAGAAAGGTTGACATGGGTCTAGGTCGACATGGGGTGTAGATCGACATGTCATTAGGTCGGCACAAGCATTAGGTCATAGCGGTGCTTCGTTTCAGTGTCCATGTCGACTGTGTCGTCATTCGGGTCAAAAAAACAGTGAAAAACCCCATGTCGACCTTTTGACTGTCGACATTGTCCATGTCAACCCACACCCATGTTGACCTACACCCATATCGACCTCTCTGCATGATGACCTAATGGTGTCAACCCAATGCATGTCGACCTAACTGCTGTAGACCTAATGATCCATACCCCTGTGCACGATGTCCCCCATCCTCACGAGCGCCGGTTCTGCTGATCCAGGGCTTTGCAGGCCTTATGACGCCAAACCACAACCTGTGACCCACAAAACACTACTGCATAGGTTGGCTGACTTGGCGTGACTCCTCACCATGAGTCATTGTGAAACTGGAAGTGAGTCAGACTTATATGTGAACACTGCAGAAGCTCACATGTGTCCATTTCATGGCTGGGTGAGAAAGACACCCATGGCCCTTGGGTTTACTCAAAAAGAGACAGGTAAGTTGGGTCACACCTATACTGTTTCCTCCCCGCGAGTCTCAGAACGGCCCGTCGCACCACATCTCTACGTGCCAGATTTGGGGAGGGGGAAGCCCATTTGTTCCAGCTCATAAGTTCTCTCTCTCTCTCTCTCTCTCAAAAGTTTCAAATATATCAATACAAGATATAATAGGCCATATACATTCACTAGTAGCGTTCTATCCAGGGCCTGTGCATTGGAATGCCTGGGATGCTCCAGAAAAGGGTCCAACTCCCTGCCCCCGAAAAGGTTAGCAAGTACCCCGCATCTTGCTTTGAAACCCAGACCTCCCGGCAGCTACTCCGCATTGCCATTGAGTTCATAGATTAAAGCCGGCGTTCGTCGAGTGGGCGGGGCTAAAATGGGATTGGCATCGTTTCACATAATTTTAGCCCTCCCACTACCAATTGAGCCATGAATCACATAATTTGTGGTGTAACAGTAGCGGCTTAGTAGTAGTGGCATATTAGTAGCTGCACAATAGTAACACTGTAATAGTAGCAGCACAATAGTAACAGTGTAATAGTAGCAGCACAATTGTAACAATGTAATAGTAGCAGCATAATAGTAACAATGTAATAGTAGCTGCACAACAGTAACGGTGTAATAGCAGCACAATAGTAACGGTGTAATAGTAGCAGCACACTAGTAACGGTGTAATAGTAGCAGCACAATAGTAACAATGTAATAGTAGCAGCATAATAGTAACGGTGTAATAGTAGCAGCACAATAGTAACGGTGTAATAGTAGCAGCACAATAGTAACAGTGTAATAGTAGCAGCGTAATAGTAACGGTGTAATAGTAGCAGCACAATAGTAACAATGTAATAGTAGCAGCGTAATAGTAACGGTGTAATAATAGCAGCACAATAGTAACAGTGTAGTAGTAGCAGCGTAATAGTAACAGTATAATAGTAGTAGCACAATAGTAACGGTGTAATAGTAGCAGCACACTAGTAACAATGTTATAGTAGCAGCACAACAGTAACGGTGTAATAGTAGCAGCACACTAGTAACAATGTAATAGTAACAGTGTTATAGTAGCTGCACAATAGTAACAGTGTAATAGTAGCAGCACAACAGTAATGGTGTAATAGTAGCAGCGTAATAGTAACGGTGTAATAGTAGGAGCACAATAGTAACGGTGTAATAGTAGCAGCACAATAGTAACGGTGTAATAGTAGCAGCACAATAGTAACAGTGTAATAGTAGCAGCACATTAGTAATGGTGTAATAGTAGCAGCACATTAGTAACGGTGTAATAGTAGCAGCACAACAGTAACGGTGTAATAGTAGCAGCACAATAATAGTGCATACCTGCCAACTTTGTAGGAGCCGGAGGCGGGACATAGTTGATGCGCGCCAAAGGCGCGTTGGAATTTTCGGGGGGCGTGGCTTACTTTCGGGGCGTGGTCTGTACTCTTCCACGCATTCTGACGCTATGGGGGCATGACCCAGAGGCTCTGTGAGCCTCTAGCCATGCCCCCAGCCCCCTGGCTGCGGGAATTGACGCTGTGCGCATGCACACAACGTTTATTCCCCGCTGCTTAGCAGGCGACAGGGGGGACTCCCAACAGCCCCCCCTCACCGCGGGACACTGCCGGCCGCGAGTGGGACAGCGTAACAGGCCCTGATAATCGGGACTGTCCCGCTAAAATCGGGACTGTTGGGAGGTATGATAGTGGTGTAGTAGTAATTGTAAGATCATGGCGGCACATGGTGGTGGCAGATAAAGTTCTGATGCACAAACATCGAAACTTCATCCATCTCTGAATCAGCCCCTAAGTCCCAGGACTTCTAGATACGGGAACACTGAAGGCTGGATGGATCTTCGCACAACCCCACATTAATCACAGAGTTTATGCAAAAAAAGATGAAAAAAAATAAAAATCCCCCAGAAAGACAATAAAATCAGCATAGATTCCCGAGCGCTGATTCCGGTCATTCATGTGAGCGCTTTCTTCATATCTCTTCAGCTTCTGATTATCAATGACCAAGAGATTGTATTATCTCATCTAAATTCTATTGTAAGCCTGAAATTATAGCACTTGGTTGATCCCAGTCATTGCGCACTGATTGGCTGTACTTCTTTCGTTCAATAGTACTTTACTTATATCATCTGTGTTCTCCGAAGACTCCGATTCTGACCCATTGTTACGTTAAATCTTCTCATTGCTTATTGTGTCGCTGATACTTCCTCCGTCTGTACTTATGCTATTACATGCAAATATTGTCTTCTGCATCACCGCCATAGACAGCTTCATTCTGAAATTTCCCCAAAAAATGAATGCATGTTGCATATAGAGGGGTGTTAACCAGGGTAAGGGTTGTTAGGTCGATGGTCAAAAAGGTCGACCACTATTGGTTGACAGTCAAAAGGTCCACATGTGAAAAAGATTGATTTTGAAAAAGGTCGACGTGCAAAAAGTTTACATGATTTAAAAAAAATTGGTGTCTATGTTGACGTATGTGTACCATGTGAGACTAGTATATTCCCCTTCCACGTCCCCGAGGATGACATCACCAAGCCCCACCCTGTGATCTGCGGGTCCGTGTACAGGGAGGGCTTAAATTACTATTAATTTGATGGTATCGACCATTGAATGATTTCTCCTGCCTTTAGAAATAGAACTCGGTCTAAACAGACTTTTATTTCCTCTTCAGATGGCGTAAGACGGGGAGGGCGCTGATGTCCTGTGATGTCAGCAGACCGCTCGACCAGGCATTGGTGCTTCTGCATTCTCAAGTAAATGCCCAGCGTTTCCATGGGGACGCCCATAAAATGCTGGGCATTTCCCTGCTCCGGACCATTGCCCGCCCCCAGCCCTCCCTCCCCTACCCGTGCGAACATGGCCAAATTCACCCCGTTCCAATCAAACCTGAATTAGGCCCGGGGTGCGGAGAAGAGAGCATTGCCAGAGCCCTCTACCTGAGGCCACGCCCACTCCTCCCCTGGTTTTGCAACTTTTTTGGCCAGCACCGCCTCTGGCCCATGATAACAGCATACCCCCAACTGTCCCGCTTTTCGCTATCTTCTCAGTCCCTCAGGCTGCAGAATAGACGCCGTGCACAGGGGCTGCTAGCCATGCCCCCATAGCGCCCAAAAAAGGGGGGGGGCATGGCCACACCTGGTATCGCTATGCCGCGCCACCAAAAATCCGGGCGTGCGCTGTGATGCCCCTCTTCAATGCTGCACAATGTTGGGAGGTATGTTACAGTATGTTTATACGTGTGAAGTGGTGTCCTCCCCCCCCCCCCCCCCCCCCACACACTGCATGGTCAGCGTTTGCAGCCACTGCTGATAGCAATATTACAATACACACAAGAGGATAAACACAAGCAGAGTGTAACGTTGTCTGAGAACAAGCACAGACAGAAATAGTCCAGGAACACAAATGAATCAGATTCCGATAATCACGCTGCTGTCTTTTTTTCAATATTTCTGACAAATTGCCTTAAGAATGGCGGGTTACTTGGTTGCAGAGGTGAATCACCCCTGGCAAAACCCGTCGCACATGAAATGAGAAGGAATGACTGTCAGCTCTAACACCGGGACACAAGAAAGGTTTTAATTAACATTCAGATGTGGAAGGAACGATTCCCCAGGTATCCCCTCCTACGATCAGACTCGCAGACTTGTTTACAAATGCATTTCCACATGAGTGATCGCTGTTATTCATTTCTCATCTTATAAAACATAATCCGGAGAAAAAGAAGTCAATCAGCTGCAAGCTGGGGCTGGTAAGACCACCTAGTCTCCCCTTTACACCCATGATAGATGTGTTGTGACTGCTAGTTGTATTAAGTACAAAGCAGCCCACTAATGTGGCACGTGCAGTTGTTACACTGTAGCTAGGGAAGGGAACGTGAACAATTGCCGCATGTGTCAACATACAGTACAGTATTGCAGAAACCGCAGCTTGTCAGTGTTCCCTGCCACATGTAACTGTTGTCCAAGGCAGGGGCGGATTAAGCCTCATTACTGGCCGCAAACTGCACAGGAGAATATTGCACTGTCAAAACACAGAGTAAAGGCAGGATAAACTTGGTCAAGGGGTAACTGCAGGGTGGGGGATTTGGTCTACAGCATACTTATCTACCCTCGTGGAATGACCAGGAGGCTCCCGAAAATCGGGTTGGTCCCCCAGGAAGGCAGGCAAATCCCCTGTAATCGCCCCGTACTCCCACAATCCCCCCTCCAATTGCGCCACTGTTCCCACCCCCCCCCCCCCCAGCTGTGCAATGCCTGTAATACCGACATTTCACAGCAGAGGGTGTGGCCACGATGATGTGACCACAATGGCCATGTCCCCACACAAGGCTCAGTTGTTGAGCTCTTCCCACCGGCCCCGCCCCCTGCTTCCTTTAGCTGGCTGCCCTCTCCAGGGGGGAAAAAGGCCTAAAAGTAGGCAACCCTGATCTACAGGTATTATACAAGTTTTGAGCAGCTAGATAAGGGCTTACTATCAAATACCTTTATGGCAGGCATGTTCAAACTATGGCCCTCCAGCTGTTGTGAAACTACAAGTCCCATCATGCCTTGCCACAGTTTTGCTATTAGGCAAACTAAATTATAGTGTATTATATTAAACTGATTATAGTGTAACTAGAGCTGCGTGTGAAATGACAGAAGGTGATTGACTGATATGGAAAACTCCATTTTCTTCTATGTTATTGCAGATGACGCATGTTGACATGACTACTGTCTACACAATATAGAGATTGTAAGCTTGAGAGCAGGGCCCTCCTACCTTTTAAATGCTTGTAATTACCCAGTTTGTTGTCTCCTTTGTAAAGCGCAACAGAATATGCTGCACTATATAAGAAACTGTTAATAAATAAATAATAAAAAACATTTGTAGGGCATGCTGGTTCCTGTAGTGCCACATGGAGGATTTAGGGGTAACTTCTGATAGTCTGGCTCTCAACTTGGATATATTGGTAAGTGCTGTTATCATGTCGCCTTACAGTGGACATTTATATGGCCCAGAATGTGTACTGTTATCATGCAATATAGGAATTCCAGTACCAGAGAAGCCTTGCCAAGGCCAGGAGGCAAAATATATGTAACTAAGATCTCTGAATTACCTTCTATTATGATTTTATTTTAAAATCTTATTACTAATGCCCTTTGGTGTGCTGGAGGTACAGCCAGGGGCGGATTAAGCCTTCGGGGGGCCCGGATCAGTTTAGAAAGGGGGGACCCCTCCCACTTGTCATTACTGGCTGAAAAAACTGCACGGGAGAATATTACACTGTCAAAACATAGAGTAAAGGCAGAATAAGCTTGGTCAATGGGTAACTGCAGGGTGGAGAATTAAAAAAATATGTATATATATATATATATATATATATATATATATATATATATGTGTGTGTGTGTGTGTGATGAAATGCGTAGGGGCGTGGCTCAGCATCAGTCAGTTAAGCCGGAGTCCTGCGTGTGGAGAGTGTAACCGCTCCATCTGTGCTAGCCGCTGTGCGGTTAAATTATGCTCATCATCTGCGGTGATCTAAGCCGCCAGTCTTAAGCTTGCCATACACCTACAGATCGATTGTCAGATCTGGCTGGTTGAAACAAAAACCTGGTAATATCTGATTGACCGTTTGGCAGTTTTCCAGCATTACAAAGCAAATAGTCAACTGTCATTTGTTCTCATCCATTACCAGGTTTTTGTTCCAACCAGGCAGATCTGACAATAAATCTGTGGTACTTATGTAGTATCTGGGCGCCCGATTTAGAAATCGGGTCGGATCGGGCACATCGCATCGCATCGCATGCGACCAAATCGGATGCGATGCGATGCGATGGACCCGATTTTTCCATAGGATTCAATGTTAAAATGGACTGAGTTCATTTCGGGCTGCTTCGGGCTCGGTGGCTCGCTACGCTCGCCACAGGTTTATATCCAACTCCATGCCCACTTGGATAGTAGGGGTATGAAAAGGACCCCTTTTTCCCATTGAATTCCATGTTAAAATGGACTCAGTCCATTTTAACATTGAATCCTATGGAAAAATCGGGTCATCGCATCACATCGCATGCGATATGGTCGGATGCGATGCGATATCGCATCGCATCTGATTGTATGCCATAACTTAAGGCATACAATCAAAAAATCGGGCGCCCAGATACTACATAAGTACCAAATCTGTAGATGTATGGCCAGCTCTGGTAATGTTATTTTATACCTGTGTGTGGAAGCTGTATGAATAAACTGTTTTTTAAAATGATAATCTGCACTTGTTTATATATATATATATATATATATATATATATATATATATTATACCACGTTAAAAGCCTGTGATTGTCTCTCTGTACATTACTCTGTAGGAGACCTCCCAGGCTCAGCGCTGCCTCTGTTTAAAAACCCTCCCATGACGAGGCTGCTGCTGTCTTCCATGGGCCTGAGAGGCATGTGATGAGCTCCGTCAATCAGCACAAGCTTCTCAGCCTCTGACCTCTTGTTCAAAGTCTCATGGGTCAACTCCCGGTAATGTACTGCAGTGTGCCTTGGCTCCCGATGCTCAGCACCATTAATCATTGTCACATTGGCAGATAGGTGAAGCTGCACCATTACCCCATTCCCATGCACAAAACCTTTAGCTTTTTTTTAAATACATTATGACCAAAGGGGGCCCTAGATAGAGGGGGACCAGGGGTACACCCCTCCCTTGCAGCACCTGAGGGGCATTACTAATTTGATTGAGCAGCTCACACTGTTTTTGTATTAAAACCCATTAACATTCACAATGCCTGTGTTTCTTAACTGCCAATCTGGTGCATGGGGGCGATGATGGGTGGGTGAGTGGGTACTAATTACCATGACCTTAGTCTGCTGGAGTTGTCCAGTGGAGGTCCAAAACTGCCCACCACAGCCCATCACACACTGCTACAGTATGTGCATTAGGCCCATGGAGTCTACTGCCACTGACCAGCAGCATTAGGCCCATGGAGTCTACTGCCACTGACCCCCCCCTGGATCTGCCACTGTGCAGCACACAGCACTGCATATATTATGTGTTTTTTTCAATTGTTTTTATGGTAAGGGTTAGGCTACACCCGCTACAGGACCCAGGCCTTTACCGCCCTGCAGGTGCATGATGGGACTAATGATGCTGAGCCTCCCTACCTGTAGGTGCCACATTAAAAGCAACATTAAATAAAAAGTAATTATTATTATTATTATTATTATTATCATGATACGCAGTGTTCAGAGAAACTGAATGGTTGTATAATAAGATCCTATTTAGGAGAGGGCAGCCCTAATTATTATCACTGTTCACTAAACAATAATATTCATAATATACAATGTAACGCAACCACATGAGTGTCCGATACTTCATCTCACGTCTAATTGCTCCTTTAGATTCCAAATGAGACTTCGGTAAATGGTTTTGGTGACATAACATTGCATGAGCCTCTTCCCAGGCAGACGGAGGACAAACTTCACACAGTAGTCTTCTGGCAGCTTACCTGAGCAGATCAACCTCTTCCTTCATCCCTACGTCTTAGGCTCATCTTCCCTCTCCCCAGAGGCCTCCTCAACATGTTTTGGCAAATGGAGAAAAACAAACACCAAATTGTCGCTCCGCGTTGAAAGGCAGCTGAAATTAATCAGCCGTCTCCTGGCAAGCTACTAAAACCATTTAGCTTTATTTATTTATGTATGTATTTATTTTTATTCATTTATGTACATATGTATTTATTTATTTTTATTCCTTTATTTGCATATGTACATTTATATATGGATGCATGTATTTATGTCATTATTTATGAACATATCAATTAATTTATGTTATTTTATCTTGCAACCCCCTAAATAAACTTACTTTTAGATTGTGTTTTAAGTTACACTTTTCTTTTACCCATCCCCCACGTAGTTTATTTTTGTCCAGTACAGCGGCATTTCTGTATCAGGCACAGACCAGCCGTGCAAATTAAAATTTATGCACCCGATGGTAGCATAGAGAAGCGGCCTAAAGGGGGCGGCGTTTACCTGTTTGCTGGGTGAATAGGTCTGAATCAGGCCCAAAGTCTTGTTCTTTATTTGTAGCAGGTAGACAGTGTACCAGTTTAAGAGCTTGGGAATTCACAAGTTACAGTATGGCAGGTTTCCCAGCAGGAAACACATAGGCTTTACAATGGGGGTAAACTCTAAAGAACCCTAGCGTAATTCCCCACATTCCCTCCAGCCTATTGCCTAGCCACTAAAAGGCATTGGGAACACTGAGCCTCTGTTCTGAACAAACATATAACAGGAAACCACAGGCAGACAGTGATTCACAATAGATCTTAGGAAAACCCGTACTGGATACAATCAGTTCTGCTGCTGCTGCTTTCAATCCTGGACAGGAAATTCCATTCACTTCATGTATTATGCTGTCCCTGTCACTATATATATATATATATATATATATATATATATATATATATATATATATATATATATATACTGTATATATATATATATATATATATATATATATATGCATTCATACATACACACACACACACACACACACACAAACATTTACCCATTATCCAATAGAAATGCTTCATAGACTTGGTTGGACCCCAACACCGTTTCAGGTTTGTTTAATCAAAACAAGATTAAATCAATTCAAATCATCTGCTCATTGTTGAACCTGCTACATCGCTGCCATTTTTATTAATCATATAAGATTTATACCGCTTTGCAACGTGCAGAAAATACATTATCCGTCAGAGGAATGAGATTCTCTTACAATTGGCTTGGAAATCAAGAGGGTATATTAAAGAGTTAGCTAGTCATTAGCATCGTATTCTCAAGACATCGTAGACTGTATAATCATGGTAATAATTGATTTTAGTGATGATAGTCACTTGTAGCCCACACAATACTCAGCAATGAACTTTGTACCCTGTACTTTATTATGCATAGTGAAATCTCTGATAGTGTCATCTATCTTGCCGAGAAACTTGCAATGCTCCGCAATTCTTTATCCCTTCACTAAAATAAAAAAAAAATGCTCTGATTATAGGGCGAGCCGCCAGCTCTGCAATGTCTGTACACATAGAATTTCTCTCTCTGTCAATATTTTTTTGCAGAAGGGTGTCAATGGGATGCGCGGTATTATGCGAGAGGGATGATATGCTAGGAACATATACTTTGTGAATGATAAGACATCGAGGTTATCTGTCAGAGTTCGCCATCTGCTGAAGGCATAAAATGGAAAAAAAATCAGGCGCGTGATCGCGAAAAGAAATAAGCTAAAAATAAAAGTTTAGCTAAGGTGCATACACACTGTACAATTTTTTAACACATTTTTTGACCAATTTTATTCATTTTGGCCCTTCTGAACAATATTGGTCAAAATATCTTTCAGTGTGTATCCGACGAATGACGAGTGATGATGCGTATACCCGCCAGTTGTTCATCAAGGTTGTCTGTCAACTGCCCATGCAGCTCAATTTGGATATCTTTCAAAAAAAAGCCTACAGACTGTAGCTAGATTGTTCGTCTTTCATCTGTCGTCAACATCTTTCATTAACATCTTTCTTCCAGGACACTGGGTTCAAGGGAAATTTGTCGTCAGTGTATTTTGACCAATATCGTTAAGAAGGGCCAATATGAACGAAATTGGTCAAAAAGATTGGTCAAAAAATTGTAGTGGGTATGCACCTTAAGATGTACTGGCATATGCAAATATCATATAAGGGTAATTATGATTTTTTTTTTCCTTTTTCCTTTTTGTAGAAGGTTCTTTAAGACCTTTCTAATGAAACAATGATGTACAGAGCTGTTTGGACCATAGTGCTATTTGCAATTATTATAATAATTCATACTTGACTGCAAACCTGGAAGGCTCCCACATTTTGGAGAGTTCTTCCATAATGCTATAGAGCACAAGTCACCCTTTGTGGCCCTGCCCACTTTCCTTGTGACGTGGACAGTTGTCTAGACAGGTGGATTCATCATGGATTGTGTCATTATGGCCCCATCCCTAACCATGATGGATGATGCAATCCTTGGCACTGGCATTTGTCTTGAAGAACAAAATCATGTTAGGGCATCCCTTGCACTCCTCACGTGGACCTTAAAAAAGCTTAGAGATAAGCCAATGTGTTATTGTTGAACTTCTTCCGCTTCTTCCTCTCCTTCTCCTTCGTCTCCTTTTCTTCCCCCCTTCTTCCTTCTTCTCATTCTTATTTTTCTTCTTCCTCTCCTCCTTTTTCTTCTTATTTATCTCCTTTTTTTTAAATAAAACAGTCATCACATAAAAAAGTAGAGACGACTATAACATCACTTCCTCTTACAGCAAATACAACATTTTTTAACATAATAAAAAAAGGTACAATACATAATAAATAAATATGAAATACATTACAAAAACAAAAAAACCCTGAGCAAAACGCTGCTTTCATACCATCGTTGATTCCTACCTTATTATGTTCTTATTGATATGTTTAAGTTGAAAAATGTATATAACTAATAACTAGGTTTATATTAGCCATAGATGAGTTGTCTCCTTCTTCTTCTTCTTCTTCTTCTTCTTCTTCTTCTTCTTCTTCTTCTTCTTCTTCTTCTTCTTCTTTTTTGCTCTCCTTCCCCTCCTTCTTCTTCCTCTCCTCCTTTTTTCCCCTCTTTCCTGCTCTTTTTCACCTATTTTTTTCTCCTTCTTCTGCTTCTCCCTCTTCTCCTTCTTCTTCTTATCCTCCTTCTTGTTTATCTCTCTTTCTTTTTCACCTCTTCTTCTGCTGCTTTTTCCTCTTCTCCTCCTTTTTCATCTTCTCCTCCTCTTCCCTCTTCTTTTCTTCTCATCCTCGTCCTGCTTATTTTCCTACTAGAGTACTTCTTCTACTACTTCATGATGTTACAATTATTATTAATATTGTTATTCCTCTCCGAGTCCTCCTACTTCTCCTTCTTCCTTTCCTTCTTTCTCTTCTTCTTTTTCATCACCTTAAAAAATGTTTAATGATAAGCAAATGTATTATCGTAATTGTTGAACATCTTTTTGCCACCTTCTTGTGTAAGGAATATTTGTGTCCCCCACATTGTTTACCATGATTATACTAAAAAGGAGAGAAAATAAAAGCATGCGATGCGATCGACGCGACCGACCGATTTTCGACCCGATTTTTTGATTGAATGAAATGTAAATCGGGTCCCTGGGTCCCGATTTTACATTGGATTCAATGTAAAATATTCCCAACACCCCCAAATTTGACGGCGTAAACCCCACCCCACGATAGACGCCAACCCGAAGCGTGGCGAGCGCAGCGAGCCCGCGAGGGGCGGCGGTGCGCGTCCTCCGACCTTTTCATTCCCCTACTATCCACGTCGGCGTGGAGTTGAGAATAGAATAGTGTGGCGAGCGCAGCGAGCCACCGAGCCCGAAGCGTGGCGAGCGCAGCGAGCCCCGCGAGGGGACGCGTATACCTGTGAAGTTATACGCGTCCCCTCGCGGGGCTCGCTGCGCTCGCCGCGCTTCGGGCTCGGTGGCTCGCTGCGCTCGCCACACTATTCTATTCTCAACTCCACGCTGACGTGGATAGTAGGGGAATGAAAAGGTCGGAGGACGCGCACCGCCGCCCCTCGCGGGCTCGCTGCGCTCGCCACGCTTCGGGTTGGCGTCTATCGTGGGGTGACGACGGGGACATCTATAATGTGAAATGGGTCATATTGGCCCATTTCACATTTTTCACATTTTCTCACGATTTCAATGTTAAAAAATATTTTAACATTGAAGCCTATGGAAAAATCGGGGGCATCGCGTCGGGACCAAAGTTAATGGTCTCGACCGACGCGATGCCCCCGATATTTTACCTTTCCCAACACGATTTCAATGTTAAAATATTTTTTAACATTGAAGCCTATGGAAAAATCGGGTGCATCGCGTCGGTCGCGTCGGGATCAATGTTAATGGTCCTGACCGACGCGATGCCCCCGATATTGTGTAAAGGTACACGATCCATAAGATTGTGGCCGTGCTAGGAAACAAGTACCAAAAAAACAAAGAAAATATACAAATAATATTTAGTATAGAGACATCGTTGAATCTTAAGTGGCAGGTTACCAAATGTAATGTATTGTAAACTATATTAATTTTTCTTTAGCTCTTTAATTAATACAATTCAATAACTATGCCTTAAGGAGAAAAGACCCATACAAGGCTTGGAAATCATGACAATTATATTATTTATCATTATTATTATAATATCTTATTTAAAATGTGCCCCACACACCAACCTGATACTGAGCACAAAAGATCTGGCTGAGACATGTTGGGAATGAGCTCAAAAGTCATCCGACATTCCCATGACACACCCCTGACACTCCCATGACACACCCCTGACACTCCTATAACAAACCCCTGACACTCCCATGGCACACCCCTGACAATCTCATGACACACCCCTGACACTCCTATGACACACCCCTGACACTCCCATGACACACTCCTGACACTCCCATGACACACACCTGACACTCCCATGACACACCCCTGACACTCCCACGACACACCCCTGACACTCTTATAACAAACCCCTGACACTCCCATGACACACCCCTGACACTCCCATGACACACCCCTGACACTCCTATAACAAACCCCTGACACTCCCATGACACACTCATGACACTCCCATGACACGCCCCTGACATTCCCATAACGCTCCCATGACATGAGTTCTGTGCAATTGCATGTTCGCCGCCCAGCTACCACTTAGAAATGTTGTGCTTCATCATTAGATCATTCTTGGCCTGATTCAGGGTTGCTCGGTAAGCTGCGAACATAGCAGCGTACCGAGCTCCTGAGACGACGCCCATCTGAACACCCGCCCCCCTTCCGCCGTGGATTCCCCTCGGTAACATGTGAGGAGCTGTGTAATGAGAACACATCCCCTCGCAAGCCTCTGCTACAGGATAAATAATTTGATGGTTGCCGACCATTGAGTGATTTCTCCTTCCTTCACATATAGAAGTCAGTGGAACTCCTGGGACATCAGCTGCCTGCCCCCGGTGGGCATCGGTCCATCCACGTACCCATGGGAACGGCCAGCGTTTTCATGAGTAAACCCATAAAATGCTGGGCTTTCCCATGGTCCAGCGACTTCACCGCCCAAATCCGCCCCATCCCTCCCTCACTGCAACGAACGGCTTGGCGAGTTTGTAACTCATCGAGGCAATTCGTTACCGGGTCTGCACATGCAAAAATACCCAAACATCGGAACAGGGCTAAATATGCCCCGTTCCGAATTAATCTGAATTAGGCCCTCTGTACGCACTAGAGATCTCCATCCAGAGTAAAAGGGCCACTGCTGTGAAGGGGAGGGGAAAGGGTCAATGCTGTGCTGTGAAGGGGATGGGGAAAGGGCCACTGCTGTGCTGTAAAGGGGTGAGGAAAGGGTCACTGCTGTGCTGTGAAGGGGAGGGGAAAGGGCCACTGCTGTGCTGTGAAGGGGAGGGGAAAGGGTCACTGTTGTGCTGTGAAGGGGATGGGGAAAGGGCCACTGCTGTGCTGTGAAGGGGAGGGGAAAGGATCACTGGTGTGAAGGGGAGGGGAAAGAGTCACTGCTGTGCTGTGAAGGGAGAGAGCCACTGCTGTGCTGTGAAGGGAGGGGAAAGGGCCACTGCTGTGCTGTGAAGCGGAGGGAAAGAGCCACTGCTGTGAAAGGGTCACTGCTGTGAAAGTGGCTGCCTCAGTTATGAAGAGGAGGTGCCTCTGCTGGCATCTACTGTAAAGGAAAGGCCTAGAAGTCGCACTTAGAAGGCACATACTTGTCACACACATTCTGCGTCACACAATAATGGTCACACAGCATTTATAGCAGGTGTGCCTGGTCCACGGTCTCCTATGCGATGAAACTGCTTCAATTATAAGGATAGAGTTCCAAATCCAAATCCATCAAAAATGGTCTATAAACCATAGCAACATAATCCCGAACTAACTGATGTGCCCGGGTATAGGTTTTCTGACCTCCTTAAGGAGTAAAGATGTATAAAAATCCCAGCTCAGTGGGTGGCTGCAAACAACTGACAGTTTCCAGACCACCCAGCAGGTCATATGATCCCATTCACCTAGTAGGTGCAAAGGGAAAGTTTACCAACGGTCACATTTTCCAGATTACAATGGTGATGCATTATAGAAATCTCTGTCAATATTTTTTTGCAGAAGGGTGTCAATGGGATGCGCGGTATTATGCGAGAGGGATGATATGCTAGGAACATATACTTTGTGAATGATAAGACATCGAGGTTATCTGTCAGAGTTCGCCATCTGCTGAAGGCATAAAATGGAAAAAAAATCAGGCGCGTGATCGCGAAAAGAAATAAGCTAAAAATAAAAGTTTAGCTAAGGTGCATACACACTGTACAATTTTTTAACACATTTTTTGACCAATTTTATTCATTTTGGCCCTTCTGAACAATATTGGTCAAAATATCTTTCAGTGTGTATCCGACGAATGACGAGTGATGATGCGTATACCCGCCAGTTGTTCATCAAGGTTGTCTGTCAACTGCCCATGCAGCTCAATTTGGATATCTTTCAAAAAAAAGCCTACAGACTGTAGCTAGATTGTTCGTCTTTCATCTGTCGTCAACATCTTTCATTAACATCTTTCTTCCAGGACACTGGGTTCAAGGGAAATTTGTCGTCAGTGTATTTTGACCAATATCGTTAAGAAGGGCCAATATGAACGAAATTGGTCAAAAAGATTGGTCAAAAAATTGTAGTGGGTATGCACCTTAAGATGTACTGGCATATGCAAATATCATATAAGGGTAATTATGATTTTTTTTTTCCTTTTTCCTTTTTGTAGAAGGTTCTTTAAGACCTTTCTAATGAAACAATGATGTACAGAGCTGTTTGGACCATAGTGCTATTTGCAATTATTATAATAATTCATACTTGACTGCAAACCTGGAAGGCTCCCACATTTTGGAGAGTTCTTCCATAATGCTATAGAGCACAAGTCACCCTTTGTGGCCCTGCCCACTTTCCTTGTGACGTGGACAGTTGTCTAGACAGGTGGATTCATCATGGATTGTGTCATTATGGCCCCATCCCTAACCATGATGGATGATGCAATCCTTGGCACTGGCATTTGTCTTGAAGAACAAAATCATGTTAGGGCATCCCTTGCACTCCTCACGTGGACCTTAAAAAAGCTTAGAGATAAGCCAATGTGTTATTGTTGAACTTCTTCCGCTTCTTCCTCTCCTTCTCCTTCGTCTCCTTTTCTTCCCCCCTTCTTCCTTCTTCTCATTCTTATTTTTCTTCTTCCTCTCCTCCTTTTTCTTCTTATTTATCTCCTTTTTTTTAAAATAAAACAGTCATCACATAAAAAAGTAGAGACGACTATAACATCACTTCCTCTTACAGCAAATACAACATTTTTTAACATAATAAAAAAAGGTACAATACATAATAAATAAATATGAAATACATTACAAAAACAAAAAAACCCTGAGCAAAACGCTGCTTTCATACCATCGTTGATTCCTACCTTATTATGTTCTTATTGATATGTTTAAGTTGAAAAATGTATATAACTAATAACTAGGTTTATATTAGCCATAGATGAGTTGTCTCCTTCTTCTTCTTCTTCTTCTTCTTCTTCTTCTTCTTCTTCTTCTTCTTCTTCTTCTTCTTCTTCTTCTTCTTCTTCTTCTTCTTCTTCTTCTTCTTCTTTTTTGCTCTCCTTCCCCTCCTTCTTCTTCCTCTCCTCCTTTTTTCCCCTCTTTCCTGCTCTTTTTCACCTATTTTTTTCTCCTTCTTCTGCTTCTCCCTCTTCTCCTTCTTCTTCTTATCCTCCTTCTTGTTTATCTCTCTTTCTTTTTCACCTCTTCTTCTGCTGCTTTTTCCTCTTCTCCTCCTTTTTCATCTTCTCCTCCTCTTCCCTCTTCTTTTCTTCTCATCCTCGTCCTGCTTATTTTCCTACTAGAGTACTTCTTCTACTACTTCATGATGTTACAATTATTATTAATATTGTTATTCCTCTCCGAGTCCTCCTACTTCTCCTTCTTCCTTTCCTTCTTTCTCTTCTTCTTTTTCATCACCTTAAAAAATGTTTAATGATAAGCAAATGTATTATCGTAATTGTTGAACATCTTTTTGCCACCTTCTTGTGTAAGGAATATTTGTGTCCCCCACATTGTTTACCATGATTATACTAAAAAGGAGAGAAAATAAAAGCATGCGATGCGATCGACGCGACCGACCGATTTTCGACCCGATTTTTTGATTGAATGAAATGTAAATCGGGTCCCTGGGTCCCGATTTTACATTGGATTCAATGTAAAATATTCCCAACACCCCCAAATTTGACGGCGTAAACCCCACCCCACGATAGACGCCAACCCGAAGCGTGGCGAGCGCAGCGAGCCCGCGAGGGGCGGCGGTGCGCGTCCTCCGACCTTTTCATTCCCCTACTATCCACGTCGGCGTGGAGTTGAGAATAGAATAGTGTGGCGAGCGCAGCGAGCCACCGAGCCCGAAGCGTGGCGAGCGCAGCGAGCCCCGCGAGGGGACGCGTATACCTGTGAAGTTATACGCGTCCCCTCGCGGGGCTCGCTGCGCTCGCCGCGCTTCGGGCTCGGTGGCTCGCTGCGCTCGCCACACTATTCTATTCTCAACTCCACGCTGACGTGGATAGTAGGGGAATGAAAAGGTCGGAGGACGCGCACCGCCGCCCCTCGCGGGCTCGCTGCGCTCGCCACGCTTCGGGTTGGCGTCTATCGTGGGGTGACGACGGGGACATCTATAATGTGAAATGGGTCATATTGGCCCATTTCACATTTTTCACATTTTCTCACGATTTCAATGTTAAAAAATATTTTAACATTGAAGCCTATGGAAAAATCGGGGGCATCGCGTCGGGACCAAAGTTAATGGTCTCGACCGACGCGATGCCCCCGATATTTTACCTTTCCCAACACGATTTCAATGTTAAAATATTTTTTAACATTGAAGCCTATGGAAAAATCGGGTGCATCGCGTCGGTCGCGTCGGGATCAATGTTAATGGTCCTGACCGACGCGATGCCCCCGATATTGTGTAAAGGTACACGATCCATAAGATTGTGGCCGTGCTAGGAAACAAGTACCAAAAAAACAAAGAAAATATACAAATAATATTTAGTATAGAGACATCGTTGAATCTTAAGTGGCAGGTTACCAAATGTAATGTATTGTAAACTATATTAATTTTTCTTTAGCTCTTTAATTAATACAATTCAATAACTATGCCTTAAGGAGAAAAGACCCATACAAGGCTTGGAAATCATGACAATTATATTATTTATCATTATTATTATAATATCTTATTTAAAATGTGCCCCACACACCAACCTGATACTGAGCACAAAAGATCTGGCTGAGACATGTTGGGAATGAGCTCAAAAGTCATCCGACATTCCCATGACACACCCCTGACACTCCCATGACACACCCCTGACACTCCTATAACAAACCCCTGACACTCCCATGGCACACCCCTGACAATCTCATGACACACCCCTGACACTCCTATGACACACCCCTGACACTCCCATGACACACTCCTGACACTCCCATGACACACACCTGACACTCCCATGACACACCCCTGACACTCCCACGACACACCCCTGACACTCTTATAACAAACCCCTGACACTCCCATGACACACCCCTGACACTCCCATGACACACCCCTGACACTCCTATAACAAACCCCTGACACTCCCATGACACACTCATGACACTCCCATGACACGCCCCTGACATTCCCATAACGCTCCCATGACATGAGTTCTGTGCAATTGCATGTTCGCCGCCCAGCTACCACTTAGAAATGTTGTGCTTCATCATTAGATCATTCTTGGCCTGATTCAGGGTTGCTCGGTAAGCTGCGAACATAGCAGCGTACCGAGCTCCTGAGACGACGCCCATCTGAACACCCGCCCCCCTTCCGCCGTGGATTCCCCTCGGTAACATGTGAGGAGCTGTGTAATGAGAACACATCCCCTCGCAAGCCTCTGCTACAGGAGAAATAATTTGATGGTTGCCGACCATTGAGTGATTTCTCCTTCCTTCACATATAGAAGTCAGTGGAACTCCTGGGACATCAGCTGCCTGCCCCCGGTGGGCATCGGTCCATCCACGTACCCATGGGAACGGCCAGCGTTTTCATGAGTAAACCCATAAAATGCTGGGCTTTCCCATGGTCCAGCGACTTCACCGCCCAAATCCGCCCCATCCCTCCCTCACTGCAACGAACGGCTTGGCGAGTTTGTAACTCATCGAGGCAATTCGTTACCGGGTCTGCACATGCAAAAATACCCAAACATCGGAACAGGGCTAAATATGCCCCGTTCCGAATTAATCTGAATTAGGCCCTCTGTACGCACTAGAGATCTCCATCCAGAGTAAAAGGGCCACTGCTGTGAAGGGGAGGGGAAAGGGTCAATGCTGTGCTGTGAAGGGGATGGGGAAAGGGCCACTGCTGTGCTGTAAAGGGGTGAGGAAAGGGTCACTGCTGTGCTGTGCTGTGAAGGGGAGGGGAAAGGGCCACTGCTGTGCTGTGAAGGGGAGGGGAAAGGGTCACTGTTGTGCTGTGAAGGGGATGGGGAAAGGGCCACTGCTGTGCTGTGAAGGGGAGGGGAAAGGATCACTGGTGTGAAGGGGAGGGGAAAGAGTCACTGCTGTGCTGTGAAGGGAGAGAGCCACTGCTGTGCTGTGAAGGGAGGGGAAAGGGCCACTGCTGTGCTGTGAAGCGGAGGGAAAGAGCCACTGCTGTGAAAGGGTCACTGCTGTGAAAGTGGCTGCCTCAGTTATGAAGAGGAGGTGCCTCTGCTGGCATCTACTGTAAAGGAAAGGCCTAGAAGTCGCACTTAGAAGGCACATACTTGTCACACACATTCTGCGTCACACAATAATGGTCACACAGCATTTATAGCAGGTGTGCCTGGTCCACGGTCTCCTATGCGATGAAACTGCTTCAATTATAAGGATAGAGTTCCAAATCCAAATCCATCAAAAATGGTCTATAAACCATAGCAACATAATCCCGAACTAACTGATGTGCCCGGGTATAGGTTTTCTGACCTCCTTAAGGAGTAAAGATGTATAAAAATCCCAGCTCAGTGGGTGGCTGCAAACAACTGACAGTTTCCAGACCACCCAGCAGGTCATATGATCCCATTCACCTAGTAGGTGCAAAGGGAAAGTTTACCAACGGTCACATTTTCCAGATTACAATGGTGATGCATTATAGAAATACGTCGCTCATAAAATCCTTCCTTCTTCTATTCATATATAGATATATATATATATATATATATATATATATAATATAATTTATCATCACTAACAGACAGAGTGCATCTGATCACAAACAGCCATGATCACCTGACTCTGTTTCCTCCATTGCGCCAACGCGGAAGCCCACAACCAAGGCCGGGAATGACGGGGTTAAGAGCTGATTGAAATGTGTTTTCGCTGCGGAGTCCATCAGTCTGTCAAGCGTTCTGAAATATTACCTTTTTTCATTGCAGCCTTTCAAATAAATCTGATAACTGTATTAAGAACTATTCATTTTTTCCCTCTAATAAATATATTTAGTAATGAACTGTCTAACACAATAACCTTGACGCTCTTGAATTTTTGTCACAGTGTATTGTGTTTCACAGTGTGAACAGCCGTAATGATCATGTGATCACATGAGTCAATTCATTGTGGCACGCCAAATGACAGGTATGTAATACACTTGCCTCGCGGCTTTGAGACCAGGTTTCAAGAATAGCCCTCACTGATGTGAGTGTAAATCATTCAGACCTCATAACTGTATCAAGTGTCAAGAACAGTAACAGTCACAAAGCGTTTACTGGGAGGATGATTGTTCTAGCCACATACAAAGTACTGACCCCCTTCCCAGCTAAGACATTGGGGATGAGAACGATGGCTTATACGTACATACATATTGTTGCAATATGAATTATTATTTATAGGAAAGCATTCATTGGAATCTTTTAAATACACACAATTACCTTCCAGTTAAATTATTCTGATTGCAGATAGTGCTAGTCCGGGAAGGTCCACCTAAATTGTGCCCCCATCGGATGTATTTCCAAATACCTGGAGGCAGGGGCGAATTATCTATAAGGCAGATGAGGCTGAAGTTTTGGGGCACCATGCAAACTAAGGGTGCATCAATTTTTTTTGTCTGGCATTGTCACTTATACCCTAGGGTTCCAATTAGGGATGCAAATCCTGGGGATTTTTTTTAATCCCAGAATTCGGGATTGAAAAATACCTAATCCCAGGATTGCCGGGATTGGCTTCCCGAATAAAAAAACAATGCATATTTACTTACATGTGCGGTGCAGCCGGGAGGTTGGGCAGTGAAGCCGGGAGTTGAGCCGGTGTTTTGAAGCCGGCCAGGCAGTGAAGCCAGCAGCTGGGTGGGTGGTGTCGGGAAGCCGGAAGCGGGGTGATGCAGTCAGGGTGGGAGGCGGGCGCTGCACCCAGGATGTGGCTGTGTGGCCTGCGCAGTGTGACCTCTGACCTTGTCACATTGCACAGAGCCACATGTGCAGTCTAATCCCTAAATTCCAGAATTTAAATCCTGGCGTTTTTAGGTGCCAAATCCCGGGATCCCGCCGATCCTGATCCCAGGATTGGCCACCCTAGTTCCAACGGTTAAAGGCGCTCTTGGCCCGATTCATACCTGATTGCAAGACTGCAAATATTGGCTGCCAAGTTAGCAGATAAATGCCGCACTTCAGTCCGCGGAACCCTCACCCACCCGCCACCCAAATCCCCATCACTAGCATGTGAGGAGATGCATTCTCATTCGGCTGCATGGAAGAAAAATCATGATTGGTTACTATGGGCAAGATCCATCATTCGATGGTCACTCACCATTTTCTGGGTCTGAATCACCCCCTCTATGGAGTTTATTTACTAAGATGGGATGTTTCTATGGGCAACCAGTCATATTCCAACTATTATCCTCTAGAAGGTGCTAAATAAATAAGTAGATTCTCATTGGTTGCTACGGGCAACATCCCAACTTCAACAGAACTCACATCTTAGTAAATAAACCCCTGTGCCATTGCGAGCCACACCGTAGTTAGATCAGAGTTATTTTGATCCAATGGTGAGCTAGCTCTACTTGTGTAGTTTAACGGCGGCAGCTGGCC
The DNA here is from genome assembly GCF_055691185.1 of Crinia signifera. Classification (NCBI taxonomy): domain Eukaryota; kingdom Metazoa; phylum Chordata; class Amphibia; order Anura; family Myobatrachidae; genus Crinia; species Crinia signifera. The sequence continues at coordinate 65,367,592 of NC_139228.1, read as the reverse complement.
ACCCACTCTTTCCTGGACCGTATCACCGCATGAGGCTCGCTGTGCTCGCCACACTTTATAAAATCAACTCCACACCGACGTGGATAGTGGGAGTATGAACTATCTACGTCGGCATGGAGTTTTATAAAGTGTAGCGAGTGCGAGGAGACGCAGACCCGGAAGGTGCCGCCGTGAGACGACACAAGTACCCTCTGTTTCAACAGAGAAACAAAAAGGAAGAGCTATTGCGCTGTGAGGTCCGCAGACTTGTTACGACCCAGGTGTCAGTGTCTGTGTGATACTGAAAGTGTAAGTTATGGCGTAAGCTTGAAGTGACCCAGGCCTCTAATATCTGAAAGCCCATGGGCCCGGCCATGGGTTTATCGGGCCCTAAAGCGAGAGCGGGACTTTTGATCAACGTGCATTAAGTCAACAGTCACCCGTGATGTGGGCTGAGCGATCCCTGCAGACAGTGTTCTCTGGAGCTGGCAATTACTAGACTTTGACTGCATGGAAAGTATCAAAGTGATAAAATGGAGAGTGATAGACAGCCAACCAATCAGCTCCTGCCTGACATTTTTCAAACACAGTCTGTGACATGGCAGGTAGGAGCTGATTGGCTGGCTGTTTATCAGACTCCATTTTATCACTTTAGAAGCTTATTGCATCTGGCCCCTAGTCAGGTGATACTGACGCGTGGGACCGTGCATTGCTGGCGCTGGGGGGGTGTACATTGGAGCGATCAGGGCTTCATTTCTAATCGATCTAGTCAGATTGCTCAGAAATAGGCCTCATATCACCCCGTGTGTACGCCCCTTTACTCAATATGATTCCATTTGTCTCCTTACCCCTATATAAGAGGCTGGACTCATCCCTGCGTGTCCTCACATCCTACAAGTCATTGTGCTGCACATGTTATAACCCTGGAGGAACAGAGTGACAATACATTGCTCATCATCTCCGTCCTGTAATGCCAGCTCCTGGCCCAGCTCTGCTGTCACTGCTTCTTCATCAGCGTTGTGTACTCTAGCAATTAATGCACAGCGAACACATTTATATATGTAAAACCTCCGTCTCCTCCTGTCTCTTCACAGCATGATCACCGCGTCCTGAGGAATTCCTGCACGCAAAAACCTTAAAGGGACACGGACACGGGAATATATTCCCTATAGTCCGTCATTGGGGAATGTCACATAAACAATAGTATAATAATAAGATGAATATAATATGGTTTGTGTCTGGTGTTGTCTATAAGGGCCAGATGTGCTAAACTTGAAAAGTGATAAAATGGAGAGTGATAAACCACCAGCCAATCCGCTCCTAGCTGTCATGTGACCGGCTGTGTTTGGAGAATGACATTCAAGAGCTGATTGGCTGAGTGTTGATCACTCTCCATTTTATCATGTTTCACGGCTTAGTACATCCCATCCTAAAAGTGCCCAATTCTCTCAATGTCAAGGGGATCAGGATGATACCAGAAGTCAACAGCATCTAGGTCGACACCATATTGTCGCCATTCATTAAGGTCAGCACTCAAACAGTGATAGACACATGAACAGGTTGAGTTTTTCCCAATATTTTACATTTTTTGAACTTTCATTCTAAAACATTGGTAACGGTCCACTGCTGAAGGCTGCAACATGACACCAAATACACAGGAAAAATGCATGTCAACATTTTCATGCGTCGACCTTTGATACATTTCTGCCAACATTTTTATGGGTCGCCTTTTTCCGTGTCGACTTTTTGGCTTGTGTCAAACTTTTTACCATGTCGACGTTGTGAATGTCCACCTTTCGGGGTCGACCTAGATACTGTCGGCCCTAATAACGGTCTATGATCCACACACATATGCTAAGGTCGTAAAGACACATAGCGGTAAATTAACTAATATGGGAGTTCTAAGATGGGATGTTGCCCATAGCAACTAATCAGATGCTATCTATTATCTCCTAGAAGGTGTTAAATAAATAATATTTAATATGTTCTTCCATACACGCGCCCAAAGCATCTCAAGCATTTTTTTTTCGATACTGTTGTACATTTTGGGTTGTGATTAATGCTGTGATGTAATTGGGAGTTTGTCGGGAGTGTCCGTGATTTCATCAAGATGTGGTGAGTAATTCCGGACTTAACAGAAGTAGTTGGAGACTGTAGATGCGTGTAATGCTGGAATCCCCCTGGGTGACCTCACTAGCACAGGTGGGAGGGGCATGGCCGACATCATTTTTATCAGCAGTTGATTTTATGGTACTTGTGTATTATCAGGGCGCCCAAGTTTCTTACGTACGTCACCGTGGGGAAATCGCATCGCATCGCATGGGCCATTTTAAGGGCGTCGCGATGCGATTTTCCTATGTAATTTATTCATTGCTCTCTTAGCCCCGGGGGGATCGCATTGATCGCATGCGATTGTATAGGGTGTGCGATGCCATTACATTAGCTATAAAATAATATCATTGTATGACATACAACGAGATTTTAGACTCCCCCCTCCCCACTATCCACACCATCCCGTACCGTGGCGACCGCAGCGAGCCCCGCGAGAGGCGGCGGAAAACGTCCTCGGACCTTTTCATACCCCCACTATCCACGTCAGCGTGGAGTTGATTATATATAGTGTGGTGAGCGCAGCGAGCCCCGCAAGTGGCCAATGATTACTTTACATGTATTCCGCGTGTGCTCGCCACGCTTCGGGCTCGGTGGCTCGCTGCACTCGACACACTATATAAATTCAACTCCACGTCGATGCGAGAGAGCAGTGAATAAATTACAAAGGAAAATCGCATAGCACGGCCCTTAAAATGGCCCATGCGATGCGATGTGATTTTCCTACGCCGCAAATTGCTTAGTGGGCGCCGTGATAATACACAAGTACCGATTTTATTATATATTATGTAATATATTAATCTTCACTAGAAATATTATTTACTATCTCTGAAAAGGTAGACTTTCTGCCGAATTCATTTAACAATATGAAATCTGATTGGTAATGATGTAAAATCTCATTTGTGGGCATCCGAATTAGCGATAAACACTTTCTGATATTTGTTCTCATTTTTAGCATTTACTATCTTTTTCCTCATATTAATAGGAATAAATGAAGGTTAAAAACATTAAAATCAGAGATATTTCTTCATTATTTACATTTATTAATCAATTGGTGTATAGGTAATACATTTCATTATAGTAAGGATATTCCATTATCTCTTAGTATCTGTCCAATTGGCTCTGGCTAAACTTTGAGGCTAAGAAGAATAATTCTGCAGCTTGATGAAAATTCTTTTGATTACAATAATTAATCACTCGTTGCTGTTAATGACAACTACTGTAGTTCCTAAATACAACCTATGCGTTACAATGGGCCCATTTGTTATTCTATCAATTAACTAATTGGGTATGTGTTTGATTGACAAAGATACTCAGAGGACCTTTCAATGTAACCTTCAATCTCTAACAATCGGTCCAAACCCAAGTAGGCCGGGTTCTCCATGCGGCCTTTGTGCTACTGTAAAGGCCTTCGTACAAAATGCTAATCTGGGTGTTTTACTAACCTCTTACTCTACAATCCACTTTGAATTTTCCTGATTGCCCTATTCATATCCAAATAAGCTATGATCGTATACTTAATTATAGCCTGCATTGTCTTAACGAGAACAGGCATCAAATGAACTTGTGTTTAATTAGATGCTTTCAATAATGCAGATTTTATGTTCCCTACTCATTTTTTATATATATATTTTTTATATTTCTAATAGACATTCTAGTAAAGTCTTTTTGAAAAGACTTGTGGTATTCATGTTTCCTGACAGTCACTGACAGGGCCATAGGGGATACATATGTTATGCCGGCACTTAGGATGCCGCCGGTCAAAAGAACAACCCTTGTATCCCGATATGGAAAATAGAACAGGGGCTCTGTACATAACCCTTCCACCAGTTCCCGCACAGCCTAACTGTAACCCTCCCTGCTGGTGCCTAGCCCAAACCCCCGCACCATGGTGTCTGAACCTAACCCCCCACCCTGCAACCTAACCCCCCTCACCCTCCCTGCAGCCTAACCCTAACCTTCCCCTCCCCACAGCCTAACCCAAAGTCCCCCACTGGTGCCTAAACTCCCATCCCAATCCACATTTTAGCCCGCCCTACATAATCACTGATCCGTACCTCTGCTTTCACATCACTCCTGAGATTTCATTCCCCATGAAAGTATTCAGCAGTGCTCCTCACAGTGACACCAAGGGGGAAATTTACTAAGATGGGAGTTCTATTTCAGTTGGGATGTTGCTATGGGAAACCAATCAGATACTACCTATTATCTTCTAGAAGGTGCTAAATAAGAAGTAGATTCTGATTGGTTGCCCATAGCAACATCCCATCTTAGTAAATTTCCCCTAAAGATCTCCCCGGGCATATTTTGTGTGAATGTTAAAAAAAAAATGAAATAAAATCAGGTCTTGGCAGTGTACAGTTATTTGTACATAATAAACAACCACCAGCTTCTGATTTTTACTTGGTAGGTTAATAATATTAATGATAATAATAATGATAATAATAATGACAATAATAATAATAATAATAAAAAGAAGAAGAAGTAGAAGAAGAATTTTATTTATATAGTGCTCTTTCTCCAATAGGACTAAAGACACTTTTACAGGACACTGTATAATCACACCTACACGCCCAGGGCTTGATACCTGAATCCGGTGATGTCACTGGGTCATGTGACTTTTCGATGTCACTTGCTCAGCTTACACTTGTGGTCGGTCCTGCGTGGTGGTCTGTTTTTCACTGTGGTCTGCAGATCTCTTCAGCAGGGATAGAACCATGCTGCCAAAACAAACCAGCAGAGGTGGAGAGTGTCCAAAGAATAGATTCCCTCAAATCCGAATCAGCTGTCCCGCGCCGTCCCCACATATGTTGTATGTAAACGGGGGCGGAATTCCTCTTCAAGGCTGAAATGGTGATTTGTGCTTTAGGCCCAGGGATGAATTCCTCTGCCCAGGGGGGAATATTCTCTGGTCTGTGGAGAAGCAGGGTAATAAAATCACGGTTGGGCCTGGGGAGAGTTGAACGCACGTTTATTTTTAGTAATATTTTTTAGCGTATAATGCACATTTCCATTTTCGCTACACAGACTGGTTACATCACAACAGCAGCATTGGCAGTGTAACTGGGAGACGCACCTGGTTTTGCTGTTTTAAATTTTGCTATTGACTTTCTAATTTTGTTTCTGCTGGCTGCTTATAGTACCAGCTTCGAGGGGCTGCGGCCTATACGTTTGTTTATATGGCTGCCGCCTCCCCCAGGATTGCTACAGTGTTTCTTTATTTCTCACCTGGGGGCGCTAACCCTTAACTTCTTTTGCAAGGCTGCCTCCTTCCTTGATAGAGTCTGAAAGAGTGGACTGCTTGAGGGAAGGGGGCTTGGGGGCCGCCAATAGGGGGGTGCTGTGTGGACAGCTATCGGCCTCCGGAAGGGCCCGGGCAGCTCATTTTGCCCACAGCAGCAAACCCCTCCCCCCCCCCCCCCCCCCGACTTCATCCGCTGTGCTGCCTGTGCTGCGCCTGGTGCAGGTCTCAAAGCACAGACTTCTTCAATACAGGACGCCAGTGGGCAATTAAAATGCTGCACTGGCTTTTGAGCCAATCAGAGCTCATGTACTGTGAGCCAATTAGAGTGGCTGCCAGTACATGAGCTATGATTGGCTAAGGATGAGGGACTCGGAGCAGGAGTCGGGTGGTAAGTGAAGGGAGGGGAGATGATGTGGGGAGGAGATGGGGAGGGAGGGGGGGTGGCATACTGGAAATCGGGTACTGACCACCTGCCTCCCTTCTTAATCCGGCTCTGGAGGTCACCAATCTTGTGGGAGGATAATCATGATAGATGGTCAGATACTCACAATTTATTTATTAACAGTTTCTTATATAGCGCCGCAAATTCCGTTGTGCTTTACATTTGGCATCAGTGAACAAACTGGGTATTTACAGACAGTAAAAAAAGGTATGAGGGCCCTGCTCGCAAGCTTACAATCAATTACATAATGCTGATAAGCTGCAATCAGACCCTACACATGTACTTTTCAGTAATGAGCCATTTGTTTTTGCACATAGACTAGTTGCATTTTTTTAAATATAATTTTGGTTGTGATTCTACAATGCTCGCTAAGCGAGAACAGCTGCTACCTTCGCATATAATAATAATTCCTGTGCCGTCACCCCCCCCCCCCCCCCCCGGCAAGCATCGGCCCCGCCCACGTACCCAGAGGAACTCCCAGAATTTTTATGGTGACGCCCATTTCTGAATATTTAATCCCCAAATTATTGAATGGTTCTGGAGTAGACTGAGAGGCCCGACAGCCGGTTCTGTCTGAATGGGAGCCGGTCTGGGCTGCACAATGCCGTCATTTGATGAGATCTCTGCCGTCTCGCTTATATCGCGCAGCCATAAAGGCTCTTTTGAGTAAAATCATCTCTTTATTAATGAGATTACCACTAAAAGCACGAAGATAAAAAATGACTTTAAAATCTGTCCCTTGGCCGCTATTCAAGCTGAATGGGAGAAATCAGTGGGTGTTTTCAGACCTGTCTTCCTGTCACGTCTAAATGGATCTCATTAAAGGCTAAAAAATGTTTATACAATAAAATCAATGAAATAAAAAATAGATGAAGGAAAGTAAACCCAATTAGGCAAAACATCTATAGGAACGCGGTTTTAGGTGCTCGGTGTTTGAATCCGGGATGTACAGAGGATTTATAGGAGGGAACGGTGTGGCATCCACTTGTGTTATTGTAGTATACTGTACATGCCTGAACAATGCGGGTCATTCAGACCGGCTCGCTAGGCCGTGTAGATTCACTGGTAAACGCAGCCCCGCTGAACGCACGCCCCCTGTCTAAATCCCTGATGTGTACACCACACATGCGCTCGCATGCACCCGCAAAGAGGAAAAATATTTAGATGTTTTCTCACCATCAAATGATTTTTCCTCTCCTTCAAGATAAAAGTAACCCCGACCTATATGGGTGCCAACAGGTCTGAATCGGCCCAATGTTTGGAACGTTTTTGATACTTGACATTAAATGGGTAACAGAAATGACGGTTATCACCTGATGTAATGGTGTATTGGGGTATAATGGGATATTACTCACAGTACTTAAATCATATTGTCTGCATAGCGTCTCTCTCGCACCTCTTATCCCCCCAATGAGAGCTGTCGAAGACCCCATCTGTGCTAGGGGTAAAACATGCTGTATGTAACTAACACTGCCCAATCAGGTATGGGTCATAGGCTCAACAAGAGGAAGGTCAACATGCATTTGGTCAACCACTGAAGGGCGAAATGCATCAAGGTCCACACCTTAGAAGGTCGACGTGGGGTTAGGTCAACAGGGTCATAATGTCAACACAAACATTAGGTCGACTTGAGGAAGGTTGACAGTAAAAGGTCTACATGGGGGTTTTCACTTTTTAGTCCCAAATGTCAACACAGTCACCATGGACACTGTAACGTTGTGCATCGTCACCTCGTATGACTCACTGTATTCGCCCTCGCGCATCAGACCATTCCTCTCTACTGACGCGACCAAAATTCTCATTCACTCTCTTGTCATCTTCCGCCTTGACTACTGCAACATCCTTCTCTCCGGGCTACCTCTCACCCGCCTCGCACCTCTCCAATCCATTCTTAACGCCGCTGCTAGGCTCATCTTCCTCTCCCGCCTCTCTACCTCCGCCTCCCCACTCTGTCTATCTCTTCACTGGCTCCCCATTCCTTTCCGAGTTCTCTTTAAACTCCTCACCACCACCTACAAGGCTCTCTCCTCCTCCACCTTACCTCTCTTCACTGATCTCTATCCACACTCCCTCCCGTCCTCTTCGCTCCGCCGCCGCCTGACCTCTCACCTAATCACCTCCTCCCACTCCTGTGTCCAAGACTTCTCTTGCGCTGCCCCCCTGCACTGGAGCAACCTCCCGCGACCCATCAGGCTTTCTGATTCCCTTACCTCCTTCAAGTGCTCTCTCAAAACCCACTTCTTCCGACTAGCCTATCCCTCCTCCTAACCTCTTTCGCTCCTATCCTATAAAATTTCCAAAAAATGTTGTTGTATCCTAGCTCCTCCTATCCTGCCTACCCTACCCGTCCATCTGCTGCCATCCCTTCCTACTTATCCTATTGTTTTGCGTTCGTCCACCTCCTTTTAGTCTGGTAACTCTTATGAGTAGGGCCCTCCTTCCTCACGTACTCACCCTACCTCTTTACCTCACCTGTCCTCCTGCCATGTTCTTCCCTTCCTCTACTTCATCTTCAGTCTCCTCAACAATTTTGACACCTACTTCAGAACTGATGCTGATTTTAGTTCTACCAGCTATACCCCTATTTATGTTGTATTTTATCAACACACCCTGTACGTTACCTTGTAATTTGTTTGTTGTTTGCTATGTACAGCGCTGCGGACACTTTGTGGCGCCTTATAAATAAACTTCTACTACTACTATTCGGCATGCTTCAGGCACGGTGCTTCACCCGGCACACTATTGTATTCTCCCGCCACGCCCTAGTGGATGGTAGGGCAGGAAATACCGCCTGTTGCCACATGCTGGCTGAAAAAAAAAGTGAAAACCCCTATGTCGACCTTTTGATTGTCGACCTTCCTCATGTCGGCCTAATGCTTGTGTCAACCTAATGTCGCTGTCGACCTTATCCCATGACGACATTCTGAGGTGTCAATCTACCGACCGTATACCGTCCAATCAGGAGCTACATGTAACCTGGGATGGGACAGTTTATATGACCCATCCTTCATAGATATCAAATATGTGTGTGGTGTGTCATAGGCAAATGCAGGAGAGGTAAGTGGCTCAAATTATGACAACAATAACAATGATATATAGTACAATTATTATAGCTGGCACCAAATCATGCAGCTTAAGGGACAGAACGAAGCTGCTTTATCGCTCTCCAAGGCTATGTGCATAGAAAATTGTAGAAAGTCGGATACTGCAGATGATACCTGTGTTTTGGAACATGTGAGTCATTATCAATGGTGGCACCAGTCCAAAATTCAAATAGGGGAGCCGCACCAGCTGTCAATGAGTCCTTACCAGCGATATTGTCAGTGTTTGGGGTAGTAGTGGGTGTGGCTGACCTTTTTGAATTGTGGATATCACTGCAGACCCACCCCTGGATCAGCCACTGGACATTAGACTGGTGAGGATCGGGAGCCGCCATTTTACAACCATTTTTCTCCAAAGGACTGGGGAGCTGCAGTTCAAAACATCTACAATGATATATAAATAGGCCAAATACCCATGTTGGTATGGTGGTTAAGGCTTACACGAGTCCTCACTTTTTGGGACCGTTGATGACAACAAGAGAACTATATAATACTGAGCACACATGTTACTCCATCTTCAACCCTATGGAGTTTAATGTGGAACGACTTTCATACTAAGCCAAGCGGATTGGGCCGGTTGATTTAGTAGTTACAGATGGACGAACCAGTCATAAAAACTAGGTCTTGCGTTCCAGAAGCCATCTAAAGCCTACAAATATAATACCCTACAGTTCAGCATGCAATGAGTAAAGGTTGTTTTTGCCAATATGTAATTATTTCCACAAAGCACACTTGCTGGACTCGCTAACAATCCCAGAGAAAACGATGGGTAAAGCGTCTCTCTGTACATTGCACAATATGCGCAGTATTGCAGTAATCACTAATAACGCTGGCAGCATCAAACGTATGCTAAGAAGACGCCGATTGATGTAACGTACATGACTGAATGAACGGACTGGCTTGCTGATCATTAAATACATACTCTGGACAAAAAAAAAAAAAAGAATAAAAAAAACTGTTTTTCAAACTTTAAATAATGTTATATTTGAATAATCCCCATCATGTTCTTTCATTAATATAAGATTCCACTTCTGCCTTCCTCCTTATGGCTGCTAAACCAAAAGGTCCAATTTGGAAGCTCGCCAGAGCCCAGTGCATGTAAAAACTAATCATTTACATTCTATACAGTAGCTTGAACCAGAGTTTTCCTTTGCTGAAAAAAAAAGCTAAAAGTAACAAGAAAAGTCTAATTTGTGTCTGACTGTTATTAACCCTTTGAGTGAATTTGTCAAAATTGGTGTGAAAATTTCCAAGCAAACATTTCTGTTCAACATAATGACCTGTAATGTTACCTTTTAAAGAAAATATTATCCTTTTTTTACGCAACATTTTTTTATTTGAATTTATATAACAAATGTGAGAGACGGTGGCCTTTTTAGCCGATATTTTGCTCATCTCTCACAGAGCTGTTGGCGGCGCTAAAAGGGTTAAAACATGTAGAAACCAGGTTTGCTGGGCTGAATATTTTACCCCCTAAAGGGCCCCATACCCTTGTCCGATTTGGGCCCGATTTCACACAATTCTGACGTATCAGGCTGAGAAATTGGGTACAATCGGCCCAAATTGGATGTGTTTGACATCTGATCCAATCTAATGCACGGTACGAGTCGGATGTCGGGCAGGCAGATCATAAAATGAGTCGGAATCTGACCCATCAGCGATACATCGCTGGTTATTTTTAGCACCCGTGATGTATCGCATCCAATCAGGTCCGTAGGTGTGTGTCAGCGGTGCTACCGCTGGCACACACCTATAGTCTGAAGAGCGGGAAAGCACCGGGAAAGGGAAGTGCTCTCCCCGCTCTGCATCCTCCGTGATAGAAAATTGCAGGCAGGAGATTTTTAAAACTCCCATTCAAATCAATGGGTGGCTGACTGTCTACCTAGACACTGTAGACCACAGGTTCTCAAACTCGGTCCCCAGGACCCCGCACAGTGCATGTTTTGCAGGTCTCATCGCAGAATCACAAGTGAAATAATTAGCTCCACCTGTGGATCTTTTAAAATGTGTCAATGAGTAATGAGTGCACCTGTGCACTTCCCGGGTGACCTAGAAAACGTGAACTGTGTGGGATCCCGAGGACTGATTTTGAGAACCCCTGCTATAGACCTTTCAACCGCTTCCCCCCCAGCAGTTCACATGTTCCAGGTCACTCGGCAGGTGCACAGGGATAGTTCACCAATTGTCATATTTTCCAGAGCACAATGGTGATGCACTTTAAATTACAAACGGGTGTTTTGCGCATAACTCCAAAACAAAGCAATTGCAACGCCAAATCTATGGAGCAAGACCTCTAAGTTAATATTTAATTTACCCTGTCCAGGCAACGGCATCATATAAATATGTCACTCTTGACCATTTGAGTGCCAACACGTTTGCTAGAGATGTTCAAAATATTTGCAATACTGTATATACCAGCGTCGCTCACATTTGTTATTTACATTCAAATTAAAAATGTTGTGGGAAAAAAAGATGATATTTCCTATGTAAGGTAACATTACCGGTCATATTATGATGAATAAAAATGTTTGCTTGGCAATTTTTACACCTATTTTGACCAATTCACTTGGCGCTCAAAGGGTTAAGGAGTCCTTCTGCTATTCATATATAGATGAGGCTAAACATAACTTGGTTGCTATGGGCAACTTAATCATTTTATATAAACGTCTTACTGTGTCTGGGGGGAGGGGGGACCCTTGCCTCTCTGCTAGGAGGTGGTTTGAGTTGGAAGTTGCCATCAAACAAAGAAGCCAGAAGGTCGATCTATTCCAACTTGCGCCCCCTCGTCCATATTACCTCCTTAAGCGGGTTACCATGGGAAACCTTTTTTTTATTACCTTATACTAATGAGAGAATCCGTAACTCTTTTTTTCTTCTTCTTCATTTTTAGAAGCTTTCATAAACACCATAGAGTTAACAAAAAAAAATGTTAATGAGATTAATTTAACACCCGAATGATGAAATGGTAACTTAATTACATGGCGTGAAGTCCTAAACAAAGTATTATTTTAGCGGAAAGCTATTTCGGTTGAAAGACGAACCACAAGTTCTGGTCCAGGACCAGCAGTCCCGTAGGGCGTTCGTGGCAGTCCGCAAACCCTTCTGTAAATAACTAGTTTAATCTGCGGCTTCCTCGCAAACTGTATCTTTCTAGATGAAACCAAATACCGATGTGACTTTATAGTTTTCGTTTCAACGTTCTACAGTATTTAAATGTTTTTGCACTCAGGACAAGGACAATATAAATCTATAATTAATAACAGTAATATATCAGATTGTAAAGGCCCCCATACACTGGTCCGATTTGTCCTAAGGACAATTCGGACCAGTTTGCCCTTGAGAGCCCCCCGGCAGCTCCCCGCGAAGCTCACATGTGATCTGGCCCTCGATGTGCCATTTTTCCATGAAATAAATTGCATGCGATTTAATGCAGGTAATACTCCAGGGAAGCTATTGCGGTGGCGGGTGGCAGGCAGCGGAGTCCGGCCAGCTGGTGGTGGGCGGCGGGCAGCTTATAGTTGTGAGCAGCAGGGTCCGACCGAGCAGCGGCGGTGGCTGGGAGATCGTAGACGCATTTTGCCGGGCGGCAGGATACGGCTGCTGAATATTTTGAAATGAGAGAATTCTCGCAGCCAATCAACGTCCGGTCAGTCATTTCAGAATGCCGCTACAACAAATAAGCCGCCTCCGCTGCTTGGACAGACCCCTCTGCCCACCGCACGGGGAGGGAGGACCCAGGTCGGGTGGTCGGATGGCCAGCTGGTCCGACCACCGGCTCGGGTCCGATGCGCACGGGACCGTGCATCAGACCTGAGGGGACATCAAACTGAGCTGATTTTGACCAAAATCAGCTCCTTAAGACTAAGGACACACAAGAATAGGGAAAGGGAATATTGAGGCCGATTCATATTTATTCGTAATGGGCAAAATTTGTCCCCGTACCCGATGGTCGGGATACGGGGAATATGTGCATGTGCAAACCCCCTGAGGGAACGGCTTTGGCGAATTTCTCCCCGGGGCATTTGCTTCATATCTGGAGGAATTGGGACAGGTAGGGGCTAGAGCATTGGGGCGTGCCCATAACATTCTGGCAGTTCCCCTGCGCACGCAGGTGTCTCAATACCTGCTTGGGGTCGGTGGCTGATGTCACATGAAGTCAGCGACCACCCGGAATACTCCGTCTCCGGTGATCAAATGATTTTTCACCCGCGTGAGTGAGTGTACACATCCACTCGCATGCAAATGCAGGGATTCCCGTGGTGGGCGGGCAGAGGGCTCGGCCTGGCGGCATTTACCTGTTCGCTAGGCTGCAAACATACCATCTGAATCAGGCCCATTATGAGAATGCAGAGACTTGTGAGAGCTGATTATCTTATTATGTACAGCTGGAATAGAGATTGCTGCAGAGAAGGTAACGCCACGGACACTGAGCAAGTGGTGAAGTTTGTGACAGATCACTAATTAGTTCAGCTTTAAATAGCTCGGGATAGTTGAGATAATTGCAAAAGAAACAATGTGTTCTATGAAGACTGTTAACTGCAGCACAGCCTGCGCCAAGTGTTGGACGCCCAACCTGGGCACTGTGGGGGAAGGTTACCCTCCCGTGCTCCTGGGCTGGGGGAGTCCCGCATGTCACATTGGACTGTTTTGTTATTGCCGTCTCATCGTGTCTGTACAGTATGTTAACTTTTTTTTTATATAAACATTTTTGTTCAACAGAGCTTGTAAAATATTACACATGAACAAAGTCAATTTCAGCAGTTCACTGGATCGAGTCAATACTGTAGTTCGATACAAATAACTGCAGTTACATCTTATTTGCTTATATTTTGTATAAAGGCCCACACACACTGGGCGACTTTGAGCTGAAAGTCGCTCAAAACAGCAGGTTTGAGCTGCTTTCAGCTCAAAGCCGCCCAGTGTGTGTATGGCCCGGCGATGAGCGGTGAGCACTGCTGCACGCTCCCGCAACATCGCTGGGAAAGCCGCTCATCTGCTGGTTATACCAGCAGATGAGCGGCTTTGAGGACGGCTTTGCATAGCGCTGCGCTATGCAACGCCGTCCTCCCCCCTCCATGTGTATGCCCCAGCGGTGAGCGCTGCTGCGCTCCGCTGCTGCTGCTCCGCTATGCAACGCCGTCCTCCCCCCCCCTCCTTCGGCGTCGGGTACGGGGAAAGCGGCTCAGTGTGTATGCACTGAGCGGCTTTCCCCGCAGCGATGAATGCGATCATCGCTGTCCATACACGCTGGGCATAGTCGCCCAGTGTGTATGGACCTTTAGTGAAGATCCAGTAATAAACTCACCATCGGGAATCTTCCAGCCAACAGCCACTGGCGATCAACTCTCCAACTGGCAACCCACCCGTGCAGGTGGTGTAATCCATCTCCCATCCAGGATGATTTACAGAGGAAGCACCTCTCAGTCAGTGCCGGGGCTCACCAGATTGCCCCCGCTGGTGAACCGGTGCTCCATCCGTCCCACACGCACGTACGTCTCAGTTACTGTGTGGCAGGGGACGTGAACCCTGGGAAAACACACAGAGGGCTGTTGGATCACTTCCTGTCTCCTGACAGGGTATTGTCTAATCGCTGTGCCCAATTATCCCCCCACAAATGACATAACTCTCTTGTTGGATAAAATTGGCCACAGCAGCCATCTTTATTGAAACAATACAAAATTAACAATAATCAAAACATTCCCCACGGAAGGTGGTCCCCGAGGCCCTCAATAAATCAATCCACACCTCTAAGCACTTCCAGGAGTTGTTACCCCCAGCCGATAGCGATTGGCTCGAGGGCACCAATTGTCAACACCCAGTGCTCATTAATTAGCCTCACCCAGGGGAGTCCAGCCCCCTCATGGGGCCCTCCCCGCCGCATAATTAAGCCTCAATGCCACCAACCTCGAGGACCCCCCTCCGCACAGGCCACTGTGACAAAAGACAATCTATCAATAATTCTTCCTAAAAATTATAAAATTATAAAATTAGGGAGGGTGGGTGGGAGCTGTTCAGAAAAATCTCCCAGTGACCCCTATTTCCTGCCTGCACTCTGCTTATATACCCTTACTACACCCCGTTAAGCCCCTCCCCCTATGACCCTCTCCTTAGACACCCCTTCTATGACTGTCCAGCTAGTCAGCTCCCTACAAACCCTGTCAGGGGAGCCTACCCCCAGGCTTTGCCTCCAGTCCGGCTCCTACATGACAGGGTATTGTCTAATCGCTGTGCCCAATTATCCCCCCACAAATGACATAACTCTCTTGTTGGATAAAATTGGCCACAGCAGCCATCTTTATTGAAACAATACAAAATTAACAATAATCAAAACATTCCCCACGGAAGGTGGTCCCCGAGGCCCTCAATAAATCAATCCACACCTCTAAGCACTTCCAGGAGTTGTTACCCCCAGCCGATAGCGATTGGCTCAAGGGCACCAATTGTCAACACCCAGTGCTCATTAATTAGCCTCACCCAGGGGAGTCCAGCCCCCTCATGGGGCCCTCCCCGCCGCATAATTAAGCCTCAATGCCACCAACCTCGAGGACCCCCCTCCGCCACCAAGCACGGGGTTAAGCCCTTGACCCCGGGCGACCCCCCCACATCCGGAACGCTGTTTCTATCCCTTCCTGTAGTCCCAAGGACCAAACATCGATCCCTACAGCGTTCAAATGCACACCGTCTCCTCTCCAAAAAGCACCGGCACCAGACTCAAGTTCCCTGTGCCTCACCACCACCGCGCCGTTTCTAGCCATAAAACGCCCAATTGCCCTGTTGACTTTTATCCGTGCCTTATTGATCTTGTCAGCCGACCTTGCATCCCTCCAATAACGGCGCGGCACAATATCCGACCAAACTGTGATCACCTCTGGAAACATTGCCCATAAACGTAGGAGATCAAACTTGATATCCCGTATCAACTCCCTAAATGGTCTGCTCCCAAGGTCATTCCCTCCCACGTGCAACACTAATATGTCGGGAGCCCTATCGAGCCGAACAAAACGGTGAAATTCCTGTAACATTCCACTCCATACCATACCGCGCTTCCCCAGCCATCGAACCACTGCCTCCTCTCTATCCAAACCTAGCTGGCGGCCGTTCGGTCTGACATCAGCCCGCAAAGCTCCCCAAAAGACATATGAATGTCCTAAAATCCAAATCAGGCACGGGGGATGCCCTAAAATTAGAAAGAACACAATCAGCCTCAACAATCCCCTAAACGAACATATGAACGAAAACGAGACGATTCCCATCGCCCAATGCGCTTAATCAGCTCATCTCCCAAACCCATCCTAGCAGCCTCAGTTGCGGCCTCGATGCGGAAAGAGTGACCCGCGTATTCCTCCCCCTTGAGGCCCAACGTCCGCAGGACTGCTCTAAACACGCTTGTGAACTGGAACCGTGATAAAAAGGACCCATTCGCATGCATCAGCAAAGGATCCCTTTCTCTGCCCACTCTGACTTCCTTAAATATCCTCAGCCGTGCTACCGGGCACATATCTGAGCCCGGTACAGAGAAGAGAACTACCTTCTTCCCCCTCCCTAATTGATCCGTCTTAGACCTCCTCACCACTAGCTCCACCCTATCCGAGTATAAATCCACATCCTCCCCTAACAAACCTCCCGGCCTGGAGACGCTTGGACTCACGAGTTCACCAATCCGCAGTGCCCCGAAGAAGGCAAGCGAAAAGGCTACCCCGAACAACCTTTCCTCGAAATTGGAACTACAGACCTCACCCAACTTCCTGCCCATATTCTGCAACAACTGGAAGGACACCGGCCTTCTCTGATCCTGTACTACATGTCCTTTTCTCCAGCCTTTTAAAGCCTGCGCAATCAGGAAATTCTTTGTGACATCAGGCCTCCCACCTGCACGAAACCCAAAAGCTAAGCCCGCCATACAGCGCGTGATCTTAGCCACTGACCAACCAATCTCCTTACAATGGCCTATGTATAGCAAGACAGCCAACTCGTCATCATCCTCTTTCAAACCTACTACCTCACGCCATTTTAACCAGCTCCGCCATTCCTGGTTGTATGCCGACCATGTATTTGGGGCCAAGGATTCCCTGATGAGCTGGTCGACTACCCGTCCAGCAGAGCCCAGAGCCGACTCGGGAACCCGGTCCCCTCCCTGTCCGCCTCTGGCGCCAACTCCCGGAATCGTTCCCACTGTGAACGAGATAAAGAATCCGCAATGCCGTTAGAGACACCGGGAACGTGCCTAGCCACAACCCACAAATTCAAAGCCAGACATTCCCATACCAACTGCTGCAAAATAGTAACCACCGGAGGTGAAGATGCCGACAATTGATTAATAGCCATGACCACCCCCAAATTATCGCAGTAAAAACAAATCTTCCTATCGCGGAACAGCTCACCCCAAACAACAACTGCAACCAAAATAGGAAACAATTCCAACAATGCTAAATTTTTAACCAAGCCTCTCTGCACCCAAGACTCCGGCCACCGGCCCACACACCAATGTCCCTGGCAATAAGCCCCAAAACCGCCACTCCCAGCGGCGTCTGTGAAAAGGTCTAGCTCTGTAGCCACGCACGTGTCTGACATCCACAACGCCCTGCCATTAAAGGTTTCCAGAAAAGATGCCCACACCCGCAAGTCCCCTTTCAACTCACTACCTAATCTGACAAAATGATGAGGAAGAACCACCCCTGCTGTCGCTGCTGCCAGCCTCCTGCTGAAAATGCGGCCCATCGGCATAATGCGACACGCAAAATTCAACTTACCCAGCAAGGACTGTAATTCCCTCAATCTGATTTTCTTCAACAGCAACGCCCTCCCTACCTCGGCCTTCAAACCCAGTAACTTTTCTTCAGGCAAGCGACACTCCATATTCACAGTATCAATGACAATACCCAAAAAACTGATCACAGTCGCCGGGCCCTCCGTCTTTCCCGGAGCAAGCGGGACCCCAAAGTCTGCCGACACCCTTTCAACAGTCCTCAACAATAAATCACATACACCGGTCCCCCCGGGACCAATACATAAAAAATCATCTAGGTAATGAATAACTGAACTGCACCCAGAGACATCCTTAACCACCCACTCCAAAAAGGAACTAAAGGCCTCAAAATAAGCACACGACAAGGAGCACCCCATCGGTAAACAACGATCAACAAAAAACTCCCCATCCCAACAACATCCCAACAAGCGCAAACTGGTTGGATGAACAGGCAGCAACCGGAATGCCGATTCAATATCAGTCTTTGCCAACATGGCCCCTTTCCCAAACCGCTTCACCCACTTAACGGCCGCATCAAAGGATGTATAAACCACCGAGCAGATGTCGGGGTCAATGCCATCATTGACCGACGCCCCTTTTGGGAAGGATAAATGGTGTATCAGACGAAACTTGTTCGCCTCCTTTTTTGGCACCACCCCCAACGGAGAGACTATCAAATCTGGCCACGGTGCCGCCCTAAACGGTCCAGCCATACGACCCAGCTGCACCTCCTTAAACAGTTTTTCCTGCACCACTTCAGGATGCTCCCTAGCAGACTTCAAATTCCTCCTAAAACTTCCTGACACCTGCACGTCAGAAGGTATCTTAAAACCTTCCCTAAACCCCTCCTCCAACAAGGCGGCTGTCCGCTGGTCAGGATACCTACGCAGATAACCCAGCATCCTTTCCAGCCGAACTGGTGTCGCCCCCTTTTGAACTACTGTCTCGGGACTTCCCTCTGAAGCATTTATTTGCCCCATGGTTCCCTCCACATGATGAACATTCATGCTTGAATTTGCATTTTGCTCCAAACCGGCATGACCCGTCGTTGAAGGCAAAGCAGAGTCCCTTCTGCATGGCCGTCCCGCTTGTGGCCTCTCTCGGCCCCCCCCCATCCCCACGAAAGGGCTGCCCACTTTTTATGGGGGCCGTTACCTTTAACCATAAAGCAATATCCTTATGATCCCAACGAATGTTGGGGCGAACCGCCTTCCTCTGCCTAAACTGCTCATCATACCGGAGCCAGGCCATGCCCCCGTACACACGGTATGCCTCTCCTATCGCATCCATGTAACAGAATAAGCCTGAACAATTGTCAGGTGCCTTCTCCCCAATCACACTAGCTAAAATAGCAAATGCCTGTAACCAATTTGTGAATGACCGCGGTATCAGCCGATACCGCTGCCGTTCCTCCTCCTCCTTTTTCTCCTCCTTGCGGGGCCTATCCAGGTTAAAACGCTCTAAGGGTAGTAATGAAAATATATCCACATATTCCCCTTTCCAAATCTTCTCCCTCACCTCCTGCTTCAGGTGGGCCCCCAATGGCCCCTCAAAACATACATACACCTCCCCTTTCGCAGTGTCACTAAGCCTCCCACTCTCATCCTGCGTCACCACACTGCCCCCTTCAGCCCCTGCCCTGCTGCTGCTTTGCTCCCCGCCGGATACCAGCACCACGCTGCTCCCCGGCACCCCACTGCTAACCGGCACCCCACTGCTAACCATCACCCCACTGCTAACCGGCACCCCACTGCTAACAGGCACACTATTACTGACCGGCACACTAATGCTAGCTGGTGTGCCCGAATTCTGCGGTGCCCATGCTGCCACCCGGGGACGGCCCCGCCCCCTGCCGCAAACCCACCAGCCAATCTGCAAAACCACTCAATAATTCGGTAAAGCCCCTACTCATTTCCCCCTGGGGGGCTAACCCTCCCCCCCCCTGACTTTGTGCTAAAGCATTAATAGACATAGAGACAGACTCACCAGGCTGCCTGGGGGCTGTGAACCCAGCAGCCGCAGGTCCAGTGTCCTGACGGGTCCCAGATGAAGAAGGACCAGGTATCTCTCCATCGTCTGCTGACGCTGCCATCTCTCTTCTCCTGTCCTCCCGACCTTCAAGTATAGCACCAGCCGGCGTGACCGCGTTGGAGGCGGAGCCAGCTGTGCGTCTCTCGCTCCGTGTACCAGGCCTGCGGTCCGCAGCCTGTACTTCTGCCCCCCTGGCACGACTCACCCCGCGCTGGGCAGCAGCATGCCCCGCATGCCCCGCCGCTCCAGGTCCAGACCCACGTGACGCCGGATCTTCTTGCACGTGGGGGGGGTTCCCCCCGCGCGGAGGGTTCCGCCTGCATGTTGGATTCCTCCCAGACCTGGTCCTGCGGGCGGAAGGTGCCCGGCCCGCAGCCTGGCCTGGAGGGTCCCTGACGGGGCTCCTAGAACGGCGCTGAACCCTGGGGGACACGGATGGGCTGAAGCGCTCCGGAGGCCTGGACCTCCGAGGCCGTGCGCCCGCTGGAGCAGCCTCCTGCGTTGCTGCTCCCAGTCCCCCCAGCAGACCTGACATCTGCTGCTGCAGCCACTCTGTCCCTCTGGTGCCTGCTGCCTCCCTGAGGGCAGCCAGCGCTGCAGATACCTCAGCATCAGCGTTTGGGGAAGCCATGGGAGATGCAGTGCTGCTTAGCTGTTCAGAAAAATCTCCCAGTGACCCCTATTTCCTGCCTGCACTCTGCTTATATACCCTTACTACACCCCGTTAAGCCCCTCCCCCTATGACCCTCTCCTTAGACACCCCTTCTATGACTGTCCAGCTAGTCAGCTCCCTACAAACCCTGTCAGGGGAGCCTACCCCCAGGCTTTGCCTCCAGTCCGGCTCCTACATTCTAACTGCCCACTCCTCCCCTCTTGCACCCCATTGGCCAAAGCTCCATCATCAGTAAACTAACAACTAGCTACTTAAAGTGACAGCATCTCCAGAACCCTTTAGTGGTTTTATGTAACCTCTGTGCTTAGTCAGCCATCAGTTTTCTTTAGTTGTGTATAGTGATGCACAGCAGGCCCTTCCCCTCCTACTATCACAATACGATCATGAGAAGAAAAAATAAAAAATTCCACTCAGTATGGGATTACCATTTAGAGAAAGATACTTCATGTAAGTAGTCCCCTTAGTGTGGACTTGACAAGAATATTGGCGGCTCTTCTAATAGAATCATTTTTTCATACCATGAGGTATAACGGAAACACATATAACTTTGTTGTTTAAGTGTTGAGGTGAAATAATCTATAAATCCCTCCCAAAGTGCAAAAAAAAGAGGCCTTCTTAGTCTCTTTAGTGGCTATATGTTAACTTAAGAATATCACTGAAAATTTTGTATCAGTCTTTGAAGATATTATTATTATTATTATTATTTGGTATTTTCACTATAGTGGGGTAAATTGTAATGATTAGACACAAGATACTTAATTGAACCATTGTTGTGGCATAGTTATCATTATTCTGTGACCCCAAGTATCAGGGTGCCATTGTTTTGTGACCCTAATAGTAGTGCCAATGTGTCACTGTTCTGCAACCATAAGTATTAGTGTATTTCTGGGTCCCCTGGTGTCAGTGTGCCAATGTTCTGGGACCCCAAGTGTCAGTGTGCCAATGTTCTGGGACCCCAAGTGTCAGTGTGCCAATGTTCTGGGACCCCAAGTGTCAGTGTGCCATTGTTATGGAACCCCAAGGGTTAGTGTGTCACTGTTCTGTGATCCCAGTGCCAGCGTGTCATTGTTCTGCGACCATAAGTATTAGTGTACTTCTTGGTTACCTAATGTTAATGTGCCAATGTTCTGGAACCCCAAGTGTCAGTGTGTCATTGTTCCAGATTCCCAAGTGTCGGTGTGCCATTGTTTCAGATTCCCAAGTGTCAGTGTGTCATTGTTCCAGATTCCCAAGTGTCGGTGTGCCATTGTTCCAGATTCTCAAGTGTCGGTGTGCCATAGTTCCAGATTCCCAAGTGTCAGTGAGTCATTGTTCTGAAATCTGAAACCCCAAGTGTCAGTGTGTCATTGTTCCGGAACCCCAAGTGTTAGTGTGTCATTGTACTGAAATTTGAAACCCCAAGCGTCAGTGTGCCATTGTTCTAGAATCCCAAATGTCAGTGTGTCATTCTTCTGGAACCCCGAGAGTCAGTGTGTCATTGTTCTGATAGCTCAATTGTCACTGTGCAAATGTTCTGTAACCCCAAGTATCAGTGTAGCATTGTTCTGCAACAATAAATGTACTTCTGGGTCCCCTAATGTTAGCGTATCATTGTTCTGGAACCCCAAGCGTCAGTGCAGTGGCGTAGCTATAATAAAAGCCCCCCCCCCCGCCGATAATTTGGCACCACCACCACCCCACCCCCCCAGGCGCCCATGCCCCCGTGCCCCCCCCCCCCATTCCAAAATGTCTGCCCCCATATAGCTAACAATTTCAAAGAACTGTCTGCTATATGGGGGTGGACATATTATGATGGTTTGTCTCCATAGCTCCAAACGAAGCCAGGACAGGAGCCGGGACTGCAGCGAAATCTGCGGGTCTGTGGCGGCGGTGTTACAATAGCCACTGTGTCAGTGTGTCATTGTTCTGGATTCCCAAGTGTCAGTGTGCCATTGTACTAGAATCCCAAATGTCAGTGTGCCATTGTTCTGGAACCCCAAGTGTCAGTGTGCCATTGTTCTGGAACCCCAAGTGTCAGTGTGCCATTGTTCTGGAACCCCAAGTGTCAGTGTGCCATTGTTCTGGAACCCCAAGTGTCAGTGTGCCATTGTTCTGGAACCCCAAGTGTCAGTGTGCCATTGTTCTGGAACCCCAAGTGTCAGTGTGTCAGTGTGTCAGTGTGTCATTGTTGTGAAATATGAAACCCCAAGTGTCAGTGTGCCATTGTTCTAGCATTCCAAGTGTCAGCGTGTCATTCTTCTGGAACCCCAAGTGTTAGTGTGTCATTGTTCTGGAACCTCAAGAATCAGTGTGCCATTGTTCTGGGACCCCAAGTAATAGTGTGCCATTGTTCTGGGACCCCAAATATCAGTGTGTCTTTGTACTTGTACCCCCACCTCTCAACAAAGTCTGTTGCTTATATCATTTTACAGCATCTAAGGGACCTTAATAACAGAGAGAGTTGTTGACCCACAATTGGCGACATCTAATCCTGATGCTCATCTTGTGTTTGGAAGACACACGTGAGATCTTATCTATCACCCATGAGCAGCACAAGTTATTGGGACTATGTAAAAAAGGGACCCGGACTAAACCCCGGACCGCCGGACCGGACATCAAAATCTGCAGTCCGCAGCTTGTAGTGTCCGGTCCGGGGGGTGTCCCATTCAGATGGGTATCTTGTCCGAGGGGGGTCCCTGTGATAGCTTTCACCAGGGACATGGGGAAGAGGAGATTACAGCCTCCCCGTGTGGTCCGGACCGTCCAGTTTTTGCTGGACCATACAGGGAGGCTTTATTCTCCCCCTCCCACCTCTCCCTGGTGACAGGTGTCACAGGCAGCCCCTTAGACAGGCCCCCCCCGGACAGAACACCCCCCGGACCGGACCCTACAAGCTCCAAAATGCAGCGTTTGATGTCCGGTCCGGTAGTCCGGGGGTTTTGTCTTGGTCCGGTTTTATAAGTACAGTATTTTCTTTATTGAATTACACATTGTAACAGTTACAATCTTCTGAACAGTATGGAAGAACGCTGCAACGTCCGGCTGCGTACCGCGTCCTCCCTAGCTAAGGAAAAGGCATTGTTGAGATTTTCCCAAGGTTAGTAACATAATAAGAGTTAATCCCGCGGCACAGCAGCTCAGCTGAAAGGCCAGGTAGAACGTTTGACTTTAGTGGGAAGAAATGGATTTTTATTTTAGCGCTAATCAGTTCATACTGCCTCATCTGCACTCAACAATTAAAATGAGTACTTAATGCTTGGCCCCAAGCTCGCTACTATTCAAAGGCCGTGTCTGCGTATGCCAGCGATGTAAAGGGCCCTTTCAAAGTAAATAATTGAAATAATTAGAGGGACTCAGAAGGTTGCAGCACTCCCCTCCATGACTGGTATGGGAATCTCCTTCTGGTGAGAAACAAATTATACCCATATGGTAGTGTCTGTCTCCTTAATAGCAGGGTATCTAGATTGACAGGGGAAAGGGGCTGTGACCGTGGCAACTGTAGCTCAGCCAATCAGTAACCTCGGGTAGCAAGTCAGTTAACACAGTTACACCGTAAATGTATACATTTTCAAAAACAACAGATTTCTTCACCCTGTAACATTTAATGCAGTTGATATTAATGCACATTATTACAATGAGGTTTATTACAATAAAGAACATATGTTTATTGATGCTACAAATGTTACATTTGCATTTTTAGTTGCCGCCATCGGTCACACCATCGAAACTTGCTCTAGACCTATCTCATGTACTGTTCCTATGTGAATATTGAAGTGCCTGGTATAAAACTACCTCTTCGACACGGAGGTATGAGCCACCACTGGTAATTGCGCTAATCATGCTCCCACCCCTGGATTTGCCAATGGCTGAGTGCCACATTACACCCCCCCCCCCCCCTGTTTAGATCCAATGCACATATGCAGTGCCTTATTTTTCATGTTTTTTTTTTTAAGGTGGGGGTCTGGCTACATTTCCATGATGAGGCCACACCCCCTGTCTTAGCAGGCCCCCCCGCAATCTCTCTGTGGTCTTGCATAGACTCTGTGCAACTAATGCATTGTATGAGTATTTAGCCATGTATGAAGTGCAACTACACAGACGTTCGTTCTTTCTGTCCTGGACACAGTTCTGCTTTGATCGTTTGCATCGGATACAGCTGTATCAAGTACACAGCTGTCTGTTGTATCCCAGAGTGAACACGTTTAAAAAAAAAAACAACATCAACTCTGTGCGGTGCTATATAGACAGCACTGAAAAGCACAGAGCATTTCAGCGGCGTTTCAATAGGAAGCCACAGCGTTAACTCATCAGAGAGTGGAAAACGCTACAAAGAGGGGAACATGTACAGCAAGACGAGGCTGAAGTTGGCTTCTTATTCGGCCAGCTTCTTATTCGAGCTCCAGCTTCTTATTCGAGCTCCAGCTTCTTATTCAGCACAATCACTTTTACAAGGGTTAATTAATCATGGACCACAAATTTGACTGCAGAAATCAACACAGGGGGGTTGCCTACATATGACCCACTTGCAATTTCTTTTGACTAACAATGATTTGGGCAGAAAATGGGCACAAAAATGGGCATGGGTCCCGGATATCATTTTGAATAAGTAGCTGGTGTTCTGCAAGGGTTAAACAGCGTTGGTCAACAAATATTACACTGGAAACCCGCACAGGGGGGTCGCTTACATATCACCCACTTGCCATTTATTTTGACCAACAAGGATTTGGGCAGAAATAGGGCAGTAAAGTGGGCATAGGTCCCAGATGTCATCATTTTAAATAAGTAGCTGGTGTCATGCAAGGGTTAAACAGCGTTGGTCAAAAAATGTAACACTGGAAACCTGCACAGGGGGGTCACTTACATATGACCCACTTGCCATTTCTTTTGACCAACAAGGATTTGGGCAGAAATAGGGCAGTAAAGTGGGCATGGATCCCAGAATCATCATTTTGAATAAGTAGCTGGTGTTCTGCAAGGGTTAAACAGCGTTGGTCAACAAATATTACACTGGAAACCCGCACAGGGGGGTCACTTACATATGACCCACTTGCCATTTCTTTTGACCAACAAGGATTTGGGCAGAAATAGGGCACTAAAGTGGGCATGGGTCCCAGAATCATCATTTTGAATAAGTAGCTGGTGTTCTGCAAGGGTTAAACAGCGTTGGTCAACAAATATTACACTGGAAACCCGCACAGGGGGGTCACTTACATATGACCCACTTGCCATTTCTTTTGACCAACAAGGATTTGGGCAGAAATAGGGCACTAAAGTGGGCATGGGTCCCAGAATCATCATTTTGAATAAGTAGCTGGTGTTCTGCAAGGGTTAAACAGCGTTGGTCAACAAAAATTACACTGGAAACCCGCACAGGGGGGTCACTTACATATGACCCACTTGCCATTTCTTTTGACCAACAAGAATTTGGGCAGAAATAGGGCACTAAAGTGGGCATGGGTCCCAGAATCATCATTTTGAATAAGTAGCTGGTGTTCTGCAAGGGTTAAACAGCGTTGGTCAACAAATATTACACTGGAAACCCGCACAGGGGGGTCACTTACATATGACCCACTTGCCATTTCTTTTGACCAACAAGGATTTGGGCAGAAATAGGGCACTAAAGTGGGCATAGGTCCCAGATGTCATCATTTTGAATAAGTAGCTGGTGTCCTGCAAGGGTTAAACAGCGTTGGTCAACAAATATTACACTGGAAACCCGCACAGGGGGGTAACTTACATATGACCCACTTGCCATTTCTTTTGACCAACAAGGATTTGGGCAGAAAGAGGGCAGTAAAGTGGGCATGGGTCCAAGAATCATCATTTTGAATAAGTAACTGGTGTCCTGCAAGGGTTAAACAGCGTTGGTCAAAAAATATTACACTGGAAACCCGCACAGGGGGGTCACTTACATATGACCCACTTGCCATTTCTTTTGACCAACAGGGATTTGGGCAGAAATAGGGCAGTAAAGTGGGCATGGGTCCCAGAATCATGATTTTGAATAAGTAGCTGGTGTCCTGCAAGGGTTAAACAGCGTTGGTCAAAAAATGTTACACTTGCAATCCACACAGGGGGGTCAGATACATATGACCCACTTGCCATTTATTTTGACCAACAAGGATTTGGGTAGAAATAGGGCACTAAAGTGGGCATGGGTCCCAGAATCATCATTTTGAATAAGTAGCTGGTGTTCTGCAAGGGTTAAACAGCGTTGGTCAACAAATATTACACTGGTAACCCGCACAGGGGGGTCACTTACATATGACCCACTTGCCATTTCTTTTGACCAACAATGATTTGGGCAGAAAATGGGCACAAAAATGGGCATGGGTCCCAGAATCATCATTTTGAATAAGTAGCTGGTGTTCTGCAAGGGTTAAACAGCGTTGGTCAACAAATATTACACTGGAAACCCGCACAGAGGGGTCACTTACATATGACCCACTTGCCATTTCTTTTGACCAACAATGATTTGGGCAGAAAATGGGCACAAAAATGGGCATGGGTCCCAGAATCATCATTTTGAATAAGTAGCTGGTGTTCTGCAAGGGTTAAACAGCGTTGGTCAACAAATATTACACTGGAAACCCGCACAGGGGGGTCACTTACATATGACCCACTTGCCATTTCTTTTGACCAACAAGGATTTGGGCAGAAATAGGGCACTAAAGTGGGCATAGGTCCCAGATGTCATCATTTTGAATAAGTAGCTGGTGTCCTGCAAGGGTTAAACAGCGTTGGTCAACAAATATTACACTGGAAACCCGCACAGGGGGGTAACTTACATATGACCCACTTGCCATTTCTTTTGACCAACAAGGATTTGGGCAGAAATAGGGCAGTAAAGTGGGAATGGGTCCCAGAATCATCATTTTGAATAAGTAACTGGTGTCCTGCAAGGGTTAAACAGCGTTGGTCAAAAAATATTACACTGGAAACCCGCACAGGGGGGTCACTTACATATGACCCACTTGCCATTTCTTTTGACAAACAAGGATTTGGGCAGAAATAGGGCAGTAAAGTGGGCATGGGTCCCAGAATCATGATTTTGATTAAGTAGCTGGTGTCCTGCAAGGGTTAAACAGCGTTGGTCAAAAAATGTTACACTTGCAATCCACACAGGGGGGTCAGATACATATGACCCACTTGCCATTTATTTTGACCAACAAGGATTTGGGTAGAAATAGGGCACTAAAGTGGGCATGGGTCCCAGAATCATCATTTTGAATAAGTAGCTGGTGTTCTGCAAGGGTTAAACAGCGTTGGTCAACAAATATTACACTGGTAACCCGCACAGGGGGGTCACTTACATATGACCCACTTGCCATTTCTTTTGACCAACAATGATTTGGGCAGAAAATGGGCACAAAAATGGGCATGGGTCCCAGAATTATCATTTTGAATAAGTAGCTGGTGTTCTGCAAGGGTTAAACAGCGTTGGTCAACAAATATTACACTGGAAACCCGCACAGGGGGGTCACTTACATATGACCCACTTGCCATTTCTTTTGACCAACAATGATTTGGGCAGAAAATGGGCACAAAAATGGGCATGGGTCCCAGAATCATCATTTTGAATAAGTAGCTGGTGTTCTGCAAGGGTTAAACAGCGTTGGTCAACAAATATTACACTGGAAACCCGCACAGGGGGGGTCACTTACATATGACCCACTTGCCATTTCTTTTGACCAACAAGGATTTGGGAAGATATAGGGCACTAAAGTGGGCATGGGTCCCAGAATCATCATTTTGAATAAGTAGCTGGTGTTCTGCAAGGGTTAAACAGCGTTGGTCAACAAATATTACACTGAAAACCCGCACTAGGGGGTCACTTACATATCACCCACTTGCCATTTCTTTTGACCAACAAGGATTTGGGCACAAAATGGGCAAAAAAATGGGCATGGGTCCCAGATATCATTTTGAATAAGTAGCTTGTGTCCTGCAAGGGTTAAACAGCGTTGGTCAAAAAATGTTACACTGGAAACCCGCACAGGGGGGTCACTTATATATGACCCACTTGCCATTTCTTTTGACCAACGAGGATTTGGGCAGAAATAGGGCAGTAAAGTGGGCATGGGTCCCAGAATCATCATTTTGAATAAGTAGCTGGTGTCCTGCAAGGGTTAAACAGCGTTGGTCAAAAAATATTACACTGGAAACCCGCACAGGGGGGTCACTTATATATGACCCACTTGCCATTTCTTTTGACCAACAAGGATTTGGGCAGAAATAGGGCAGTAAAGTGGGAATAGGTCCCAGATGTCATCATTTTGAATAAGTAGCTGGTGTCCTGCAAGGGTTAAACAGCGTTGGTCAAAAAATGTTACACTTGGAATCCACACAGGGGGGTCAGATACATATGACCCACTTGCCATTTATTTTGACCAACAAGGATTTGGGCAGAAATAGGGCAGTAAAGTGGGCATGGGTCCCAGAATCATCATTTTGAATAAGTAGCTGCTGTTCTGCAAGGGTTAAACAGCGTTGGTCAAAAAATGTTACACTTGAAACCCACACAGGGAGGTTGCCTACATATGACCTACTTGCAATTTCTTTTGACCAACAATGATTTGGGCAGAAAATGGGCACAAACATGGGCATGGGTCCCAGAATCATCATTTTGAATAAGTAGCTGGTGTTCTGCAAGGGTTAAACAGCGTTGGTCAACAAATATTACACTGGAAACCCGCACAGGGGGGTCACTTACATATGACCCACTTGCCATTTCTTTTGACCAACAAGGATTTGGGCAGAAATAGGGCACTAAAGTGGGCATGGGTCCCAGAATCATCATTTTGAATAAGTAGCTGGTGTTCTGCAAGGGTTAAACAGCGTTGGTCAAAAAATGTTACACTGGAAACCCGCACAGGGGGGTCACTTATATATGACCCACTTGCCATTTCTTTTGACCAACGAGGATTTGGGCAGAAATAGGGCAGTAAAGTGGGCATGGGTCCCAGAATCATCATTTTGAATAAGTAGCTGGTGTCCTGCAAGGGTTAAACAGCGTTGGTCAAAAAATATTACACTGGAAACCCGCACAGGGGGGTCACTTATATATGACCCACTTGCCATTTCTTTTGACCAACAAGGATTTGGGCAGAAATAGGGCAGTAAAGTGGGAATAGGTCCCAGATGTCATCATTTTGAATAAGTAGCTGGTGTCCTGCAAGGGTTAAACAGCGTTGGTCAAAAAATGTTACACTTGGAATCCACACAGGGGGGTCAGATACATATGACCCACTTGCCATTTATTTTGACCAACAAGGATTTGGGCAGAAATAGGGCAGTAAAGTGGGCATGGGTCCCAGAATCATCATTTTGAATAAGTAGCTGCTGTTCTGCAAGGGTTAAACAGCGTTGGTCAAAAAATGTTACACTTGAAACCCACACAGGGAGGTTGCCTACATATGACCTACTTGCAATTTCTTTTGACCAACAATGATTTGGGCAGAAAATGGGCACAAACATGGGCATGGGTCCCAGAATCATCATTTTGAATAAGTAGCTGGTGTTCTGCAAGGGTTAAACAGCGTTGGTCAACAAATATTACACTGGAAACCCGCACAGGGGGGTCACTTACATATGACCCACTTGCCATTTCTTTTGACCAACAAGGATTTGGGCAGAAATAGGGCACTAAAGTGGGCATGGGTCCCAGAATCATCATTTTGAATAAGTAGCTGGTGTTCTGCAAGGGTTAAACAGCGTTGGTCAACAAATATTACACTGGAAACCCGCACAGGGGGGTCACTTACATATCACCCACTTGCCATTTCTTTTGACCAACAAGGATTTGGGCAGAAATAGGGCAGTAAAGTGGGCATAGGTCCCAGATGTCATCATTTTGAATAAGTAGCTGGTGTCCTGCAAGGGTTAAACAGCGTTGGTCAAAAAATGTTACACTTGGAATCCACACAGGGGGGTCAGATACATATGACCCACTTGCCATTTCTTTTGACCAACAAGGATTTGGGCAGAAATAGGGCAGTAAAGTGGGCATAGGTACCAGATGTCATCATTTTGAATAAGTAGCTGGTGTCCTGCAAGGGTTAAACAGCGTTGGTCAAAAAATGTTACACTGGAAACCCGCACAGGGGGGTCACTTACATATGACCCACTTGCCATTTCTTTTGACCAACAAGGATTTGGGCAGAAATAGGGCAGTAAAGTGGGCATAGGTCCCAGATGTCATCATTTTGAATAAGTAGCTGGTGTCCTGCAAGGGTTAAACAGCGTTGGTCAAAAAATGTTACACTGGAAACCCGCACAGGGGGGTCACTTACATATGACCCACTTGCCATTTCTTTTGACCAACAAGGATTTGGGCAGTAATAGGGCAGTAAAGTGGGCATGGGTCACAGATGTCATTATTTTGAATAAGTAGCTGGTGTCCTGCAAGGGTTAAACAGTGTTGGTCAAAACATAATACACTTGAAACCCACACAGGGGGGTTGCCTACATATGACCCACTTGCAATTTATTTTGACCAACAATGATTTGGGCAGAAAATGGGCACAAAAATGGGCATGGGTCCCAGAATCATCATTTTGAATAAGTAGCTGGTGTTCTGCAAGGGTTAAACAGCGTTGGTCAACAAATATTACACTGGAAACCCGCACAGGGGGGTCACTTACATATGACCCACTTGCCATTTCTTTTGACCAACAAGGATTTGGGCAGAAATAGGGCACTAAAGTGGGCATGGGTCCCAGAATCATCATTTTGAATAAGTAGCTGGTGTCCTGCAAGGGTTAAACAGCGTTGGTCAACAAATCTTACACTTGGAATCCACACAGGGGGGTCAGATACATATGACCCACTTGCCATTTTTTTTGACCAACAAGGATTTGGGCAGAAATAGGGCAGTAAAGTGGGCATAGGTCCCAGATGTCATCATTTTGAATAAGTAGCTGGTGTCCTGCAAGGGTTAAACAGCGTTGGTCAAAAAATGTTACACTGGAAACCCGCACAGGGGGGTCACTTACATATGACCCACTTGCCATTTCTTTTGACCAACAAGGATTTGGGCAGTAATAGGGCAGTAAAGTGGGCATGGGTCACAGATGTCATTATTTTGAATAAGTAGCTGGTGTCCTGCAAGGGTTAAACAGTGTTGGTCAAAACATATTACACTTGAAACCCACACAGGGGGGTTGCCTACATATGACCCACTTGCAATTTCTTTTAACCAACAATGATTTGGGCAGAAAATGGGCACAAAATTGGGCATGGGTCCCAGATATCATTTTGAATAAGTAGCTGGTGTCCTGCAAGGGTTAAACAGCGTTGGTCAAAACATTTTACACAGGAAACCCGCACAGGGGGGTCACTTACATATGACCCACTTGCCATTTCTTTTGACCAACACAGTTTAACCCTTGCAGGACACCAGCTACTTATTCAAAATGATGATTCTGGGACCCATGCCCACTTTACTGCCCTATTACTGCCCAAATCCTTGTTGGTCAAAAGAAATGGCAAGTGGGTCATATGTAAGTGACCCCCCTGTGCGGGTTTCCAGTGTAATATTTGTTGACCAACGCTGTTTAACCCTTGCAGAACACCAGCTACTTATTCAAAATGATGATTCTAGGACCCATGCCCAATTTTGTGCCCATTTTCTGCCCAAATCATTGTTGGTCAAAAGAAATTGCAAGTGGGTCATATGTAGGCAACCCCCCTGTGTGGGTTTCAAGTGTAATATGTTTTGACCAACACTGTTTAACCCTTGCAGGACACCAGCTACTTATTCAAAATAATGACATCTGTGACCCATGCCCACTTTACTGCCCTATTACTGCCCAAATCCTTGTTGGTCAAAAGAAATGGCAAGTGGGTGATATGTAAG
Source organism: Crinia signifera (assembly GCF_055691185.1). Lineage (NCBI taxonomy): Eukaryota > Metazoa > Chordata > Amphibia > Anura > Myobatrachidae > Crinia > Crinia signifera. The sequence goes on along the minus strand of NC_139228.1, from coordinate 65,335,431 downwards.
TGACCCCCCTGTGCGGGTTTCCAGTGTAATATTTGTTGACCAACGCTGTTTAACCCTTGCAGAACACCAGCTACTTATTCAAAATGATGATTCTGGGACCCATGCCCATTTTTGTGCCCATTTTCTGCCCAAATCATTGTTGGTCAAAAGAAATTGCAAGTGGATCATATGTAGGCAACCCCCCTGTGTGGGTTTCAAGTATAATATGTTTTGACCAACACTGTTTAACCCTTGCAGGACACCAGATACTTAATCAAAATAATGACATCTGTGACCCATGCCCACTTTACTGCCCTATTACTGCCCAAATCCTTGTTGGTCAAAAGAAATGGCAAGTGGGTCATATGTAAGTGACCCCCCTGTGCGGGTTTCCAGTGTAATATTTGTTGACCAACGCTGTTTAACCCTTGCAGGACACCAGCTACTTATTCAAAATGATGATTCTGGGACCCATGCCCATTTTTGTGCCCATTTTCTGCCCAAATCATTGTTGGTCAAAAGAAATTGCAAGTGGGTCATATGTAAGTGACCCCCCTCTGCGGGTTTTAAGTGTAATATGTTTTGACCAACACTGTTTAACCCTTGCAGGACACCAGCTACTTATTCAAAATGATGACATCTGGGACCTATGCCCACTTTACTGCCCTATTTCTGCCCAAATCTTTGTTGGTCAAAAGAAATGCCAAGTGGGTCATATGTAAGTGACCCCCCTGTGTGGGTTTCCAGTGTAATATTTTTTGACCAACGCTGTTTAACCCTTGCAGGACACCAGCTACTTATTCAAAATGATGACATCTGGGACCTATGCCCACTTTACTGCCCTATTTCTGCCCAAATCTTTGTTGGTCAAAAGAAATGGCAAGTGGGTCATATGTTAGTGACCCCCCTGTGCGGGTTTCCAGTGTAATATTTGTTGACCAACGCTGTTTAACCCTTGCAGGACACCAGCTACTTATTCAAAATGATGATTCTGGGACCCATGCCCATTTTTGTGCCCATTTTCTGCCCAAATCATTGTTGGTCAAAAGAAATTGCAAGTGGGTCATATGTAGGCAACCCCCCTGTGTTGATTTCTGCAGTGAAATTTGTGGTCCATGATTCATTAACCCTTGTAAAAATGATTTTTCTGAATAAGAAGCTGGAGCTCGAATAAGAAGCTGGAGCTCGAATAAGAAGCCAACTTCAGCCTCGTTACAGCAAGCTGAATGGGAACAGATGCTGAGAGCTACCACGTACAGAACACGGGAAGTGACACTGGGTGGCTGCTCTGTGCTAAAATCCAGTAACAAATCTTTAAAGACCAGGACTGGGACAGAAATCAGGGACAGCTGTCAGCTAAGCAGAATTAAAGCAACAGTCCTATGCGGTAACCAAATAAATCTACAGTAAAATAGGGATCATTATCGGGCCTGAAGCGATTCTATTTCCAAATTATTATTTTTTTAAACTGATAAGCTTATTTAAAGCAGCTGAAGCCATAATGGGGGGTGGGAGAGGGCAAGGAGGGTTGGGTTCTCATTGAGGGGAATTCAATGGAAATTGGATAGACAGCAACTAGACAAGCATTAGGTCGACACCACTAGGTCGACATGTAGGAAGTTCCACATGACTGAATGTCGACATGGGTTAGGTCAACAGGGTAATTAGGTCGACACAGCATTAGGTTGGCATGGGGAAGGTCAACAAGTGAAAAGGTCGACATGGGGGTTTTCACTTTTTTTACCTGTATGTCGACACAGTTGACATGGACACTGAAAAGTAGCACCATGTCCCCTCGCATGGCTCGCTGTGCCCGCCATGCTTCGGACACGGTGCCTCCCTACGCTCGGCACACTATTTTATTCTCCCTCCATGCCCTAGTGGATGGTAGGGCATGAAATGCCGCCTGTGGGCACATGTAGGTTACAAAACAAGTGAAAAACCCATGTCAACATTTTGACTGTTGACCTTTACTCAAAATACCAAAATGTAACATGCCGACATGTCAACATGTGTTTCTATGGGTATTTTGGTGTCTATGCCGGCGTAGGTTGACAATGGACACCGTCTCAGTGTAACACATCCCCTAGCATGGCACACTGCGCTTGCCATGGTTTGGGCAAGATGTTCTATTCTCCCTCCAGGTCCAATGGGATGGTAAAGTATGAAAAAAGTCTGTATTTGGGCTAAAAGTGCTTTAAAACGCACGTCGACATGTCAGCATGTTAAATGTCAGTATTTTGACTATGTTGGTCAATTGAACATGTTGGCAAAACGAATGTCGGTAAATTGACCTTGTCAATGTTTTGACTGTCGGTCAATGTGTGTCGGTATAATGACCTTCGGTAAAATGGAGCCCTGTTATCGGGTATACGCCTCCCCGCCAGAGGGAAATCCCGGTCAATGCAAACCTGCAAATTGCTTAACACGACTGCCAGAAAACGTCCGGATACCCACAAATACCGACTTCCTGCCAATCACCCAAATCGGCCAGCTATCAACAAAAAAAGTAGCAGGATTTTATCGCAGGGCGGCCTTGCGCATTCGCAGTCTATTGATAACCGCCCGGACAGCTATTCTGAATTAGGCCCAAAGTTCTGAAAAGCATCCTCCGAACCACCTTTTCTCCAATGCCGTCTGCTAGGACCTACCGGCGCTGGCAAGGCATTAAAGGGGTTAACGCGCTCGGAAAATCTCAGCCTCCGCATATGGCATCACTTAAAACAGCTCCAAAGTATATGTATATATATAAAAATAACAACTTGAGCATTATAATAAAAATCAATAAACATGCTACAGTAAAAGTATTTTCTGTGGATGTCAAATCATTTTTCACTTCATGGTGTTCTATTATGTAAATGTATTGTGAGATGTTTACAGTGCGGCGTTTTCCACGTCTGAGGAGAATGAACAATAGATTTAATATGTTCTGCGACTTTTGTATAATTTAGCTTTTGTGTCAGGGAGAAGCAATCTTGTCAGCGTGTTATTTAACAAAAATTCTCCGCAGTTATGTAGAAGGAGCCGGGTCGACCCTTCAGTAAACTTACAAAATTGTGTTTATATAGAACATTAAATGCCGGCATTATTTTATTTTATATCTGGAAATTTGTGTCGGCTGACGGCCTCCCCGGCTGCTGAGACAGGGGCGATGTATTGCGTTACTATCTCTGGGGTCTCTCTGCATTGAGTCAACCACTGAAGGTGGTCGACATGGTTAAGGTCGACAGTTCTGGAATGTCGACACAAGCATTCGCTTGACAATGGAAAGGTCAACATGAGTAGTTCACGTTTTTGTCCCGAATGTCGACATAGTTGACATGGACACCGTCAAAGTGTACAGCTGAGCTCACCATGCCTAGGGCACACTATTTATTCTCCCATCATGCCGCAGTGGATGTTAGGGCATGAAATGCCGCCTGTCGGCACATGTCGATTTAAAAAAAGCTGTGAAAAACTCATGTCAACCTTTGACTGTCGACCTTCTGACCCTGTCAACCTTAGCCATGTTGAACTTCAGTGGTCAACCCAATGCATGTCAAACTAAATAATGTCGACGTAATCCCCAGATCCCCGCTGGGGTTTATTTACTAAGATGGGAGTTCTATTGAAGGTTGGGGTGTTGCCCATAGCAACTAATCAGAATCGACTTCTTATTTATTTCGCACCTTCTAGAAGATAATAGATAGAATCTGATTGGTTGCCCATAGCAACATCCCATCTTCTATAGAACTCCCATCTTAGTAAATAAGCCACGCTGTACTGTATATTGGAGCAGGTTTTCCTGCACTGAAATGTCTGGGTTTCAGCAGATGGGTGTGCATGGAAGGCTTTACAGTGTCTAGGTAGATGATCAATAGGTCGACACCAAAAGCTCAATATGCAAAAAGTCGACAAAATGTCGACAAGCAAAAGGTCACCATTGACAAAGCTCAACGTGCACAAGGTCAACATTGGCAACTGCAATGAGAAAGGTAGACGCATGAAACCTTATTCACGTTATCCCTGCCCATGCCTACATTCTGTAAATGTCGACCGTGGGTATGTCGACCACACTTAGGTGTCGACCTACTTACTCTCGACCAATTTTTCTTTATTCAATGGTTAGATACAAACTAACCATACTCTTGACTTTTTGGTGGGGAGAGGGCAGACGGGTGGGAGTATAGTACAACCTAATTGGCGGTTCAGGGGAGGGGGCGGTGCTACCACTGCCCCGTCCCTTCTGCACAAAGCCATGAATTGCAGCATTGACAAGGTGGGTGGGTGGTTCAGGTTAGGGAAGTGGGCACCACTTGGCAAATTCCGTGTGCGCTTGACACCCATTACCATTCCCAATCAGAATCTACATGGATAGTATAGTATGAAAAGTCCCAGAAATTTGGACAAATCCTAAAAAACTCATGTTGACTTTTTTCAAGGTCGGCCTTGTGTGTGTGTGTGTTGACATTTGACTGTCGGTAGAACACAAACAGCACATTTCTGGTTTATGTAGGGTAGCGCCATAATCCCTTTTTCAAACCCATCATTTGCCACCGCCATTACTTCACTTTTCATTACGGCACCGCAGGGAATCAGCTCCTGGGAATTATTATGTTAAACAGTGTTTTAAGGGGGGGGGGGGGGGGCGGGGAAACAGCCCCCCCCCCCCCCCAACAAATAATGGGAATCTGTACCGAAAGTATGGAAATACATACAAGGGCATTCAATATTTAAGCAGGCAGAAAAGTTCTAAGCCCCGCTTAGCATTAAGGGTCAATCTCGTGAAGGTATAGAATGATATAAGTGCTTCATCATTGCTAGCATATGTCATTATAGGCTTTGGGATGCAAAGGCATATAGAACGTAAGTAAGCCTTGTTAAAAAGCGGGGAGTGAGAGCGAGAAAAGGTAATTACATACAAGGCGCTACCCTTGACAGTTCTCTTTCAAATTCATTCAGCCTGGTTTTGAATAGCGATGTGTATACAACACCCACCAGAACCCAGCAAGAGAAAAATAATGTCATGCGAATTTTAAGGAGATTACGGACTCTATAAAACATAATTCCAGCATCTTGCAGAAATCAGACTGCCTTTGCCGGAATCTGTCCAGGTACATGGTGGCTTTACCTGAGCACTGCGACCCACCTTACACCTTTATAGGTGTAAGCGCGCTGCTCCAGTTCTTCAATATCCAGTTATTGGTTCACTGTAGACCAAGTTGGTGTTTCCTCGAAAGCGAAACGTGCACAGTTGCAACACCTGCGTCACATACGATGGCACAGAGGGGCGTTAGTGGGGTGGCGATGGGTGAACCCCTAGGAGACGCTTGTCTCAGGGCAGGCCCAGATTATGGTCCCATAGAACCCAACCAAGCTAGATGCTGTGTATGGTCCTCTTTCATTCTCCTCTTGCTGCCAAGAATAACCAAGAGCAGTTATCAGTGCCCAGTACCTCGATAGAACCCAGGGTGCCTCATAGACAATTCATCTAAGACCATGAGATGTAATGCATCAAATAAAAAAATGCATATGCACTAACCTCCTGAATGTGGATTTGTGGGGAAGGGGCGTGGCCACATATTAGTACCAAGATACCGTACATTACACCACACAGTAGTGTCCGTTATTCACATTACACCACGCAATAGTGTCCGTTATTCACATTACACCACACAGTAGTGTTCATTATTCACATTACACCACACAGTAGTGTCAGTTATTCACATTACACCACACAGTATTGTCCGTTATTCACATTACACCACACATGACCACCGGCATCACCAAGTGTGTAAGCCCAGTCCCCGCTGCTACCCCCCTCCATGCATTAGTAGTCTTTGGAGGGCCATTTTCTGCAGATTCCATGCAGATGACCGGACCGCATGGAATCCTCAGAGACCCTGAGCCCATTCAGCGCCGGACCACCTAAGCTAGCGCATGGGCTGCGTTGGCATTGCCACGCCACCATTCTTATAGCAATCATTGGATTTCTCTTAGAAGAGTTCTCATCTTTCCAATGGGACAGAGTCACTTTTTAATGAAACAGCGATCTCCTGTAACCAGTGCAGTATTTCTGAGGTTTTCCCTTACAGAGACACAATTCATCCCCCCGCCGTCGCCCTCACTGCCATCTTCCAGCATTTTTCTCTTGTGTCAGTGTTGTCTGGATTTTTTTATTTTTTTTTTATTTTATTTTAGTCTTATCCAATTGTTTAAAATGTAGCCAGCAATGTCCTTGTCCAGGCTAAACAGACATTAAGGTGGACAGATTCAATTTAACCTGTAGATGAAACATCAGTACACATTGTAACCTGCTTCCTGGGAAGCTACGATATATTATCTGATACATCACCAGGAGTAATGGATGCATAGAGCTCTACGGTATGGGGGAAGGGGGGGATGATGCTGAATCAGTCCAGCAGGGGATGTACACTATAGCCTACCTGAGAGAACAGTAGACATCGCAACATTCCAAAAGAACTACAAGACCCAAAATATATTGCTTAATACAGCAGCCGGTATCCCGAGTTTTGGATGAATTCCTCGGCCGAAGAATCTCCTTAAATTGCGTCAGATCTTCCCCACAAAATCACATTGAAGGAGTCAGCCTTTATCCAAGATGGAAGAACAAGGAGGTGCCTCACAGTGCACTAAAATATATTTAATAAGCAATCCATAAAAAAGATAAAAGAACTGGGTACCAACCAATGGAGGATCAGTCTAGCCCGGCGGGGAACCGGGGATTCACAAGTAGGCCCCGGTTATTTATGACCCCATCCTTCTTTTTTAGGGGGCAGGGCCTGATGCAACCTTCAATAATTGTTAATGCAACCAGGTATCAGTAGCGAATTATTGACCAGGCTGGAAGCGAGGCTTTCTTCGGCTCAGACCCCAGAGGAGCCATGCTGGTGGGCTGCCGTCATGCCGGACCCACCCACACCAGGACTACAGTCCCCCAGTGAGCCCTTACCTTCCCAGTCCAACACTGTACCATTGGCAGTGGCGGTCAGAACACTGCGAATCAAGGATGGGCCAGAGCCTTACGCGTTTCGCCATCAAGACTTCATCAGAGTTTATGTTATTGCGGAAGCAAAGTTTAAAGCCTGGTGTGATCCATTTTTGAAGAGATCAGTGTCATTTTGTAATTTAGTACCTACTGTATATCTATATATAAGGGGCATGGGCAGATCACCGTGAAAATGTTGCGGCGTCCATTTATACAGCAATTTGCACAGCAAAACAGCCACCAATGCAAGGATCTAGAGCGGTTGTACAGTAGACGGTGGTGGTAGTGTGCACCACATGCCCTGCACCCTTTGTGTGTTTGTCTGTATATACATACATGTAGTATATATATGGTTTTTTTTTCGTTAATCCAAAAAGCATCCACAGATCACAAAGGGAACGCTGCGGAGGATACTAAACAAAATCACATGCTGTCACTGGCTCGTGGTCAGAGTGAACATTAGTGCGAAGGCCTCAGATTACCCAGATGCTTCGCATTGTCTCCACAACTTTGTTAACCGCCATCCGACCAACACAGTTAGAGCCGTACCCAGCGCCAGGGTCCACTTTCCCATATTAGGATACGTGCGCCGGCTGTCTAGCATGCTCCAGTAATTCAACGTTTCTATTTTTGAAAGAGAACGAGCGCAAGTGTTTTTGCTTTAGCCCAGCTATTTTATTATTATAACTTTAACAATAAAATGATGACTCTTTTTATGGGATTCCAAGACTTGTATTATCCTAATGAAGACGTTGCACATACTTGTGTGTTTCTCATTAGTTTGGGAGTGACCTTTGGGCTGGATGGAACAGGAGAGAGGGGCTCGCACGATGGTGCAAATGGGTTGGATGGCGTGTCAAAATAATGTTAAGGATTTCGTTAAAAAAAAGTTTTTTTATGTTTTGCAAACAAATATAATTAAAGGGCTAGTTATTAAATTAAATATTTAGTATTGTGGGACGCATGTAGCTGCCATCTGTAGTTCACTGGGGCTTGAGAGACTTTCTAGGGCTCGAAAACTAAATCCCATTCCTTACTAGTAATAGAAAAATTGCGCTCCCCTTTACAATTCTAGTAGCGGTCCCAGAAACAGGGCTTATGCCTCTGATTTAAAACAGCAATGCCCCACACAACAGGGATGGAATAAGGGGGGGGGGGGGGGGGCTCAGGGGTCAGTACCCCTGGGCCCCCCTGTGGTGGGCATTTATTATTATTTTTATTTTTTTTGCTAAAGCTTTTATGCATGGGAGTGGGGTAGTGCTGCGGCTTCACCTATCTGCCAATGTGACAATGATTGGCAGATGGTGCATTACTGGGAGTTGACTAAGTCCCATGAGACTTTGCATAGGAGGTCAGAGGCTGAGAGGCTTGTGCTGAGCTCTGATTGGTGGAGCTCATCACATGCTTCTCAGGCCGATGGAGAACAGCAGCAGCAGCGGCGTCGTCATGGGAGGGTTTTTAATCAAAGGCAGCGCTGAGCCTGTGAGGTCTCCTACAGAGTAAGGTATGGAGGGACAAACAGGCTTTTCATGTGGTGTATATATATATATATATATATATATATATATATATATATATATATATATATATATACTCCCCATACACACACAGTTACCCATTGACAGTATAATATTCTCCTGTGCAGTTTGTGGCCAGTAATGTCTAAATTGACCCAGGCCCCCTGAAGGCTTAATCCAGCACTGGCCCCACAGACTGATTAAAACCACATTTGGCCATTGGCAAGTAACTAATTCCCCTTCCTAGTCCATCCCAGGTTGCCTTTTGAACAAACCAGATCATCATCCTGCGCGTTACTCCAATTCGCCTAAATAGCATATAAAGGGTTCACTGTTTTATTGGCCAACGAGTTGGTAGCCCTCTGTAATGTGCAGGTGAGGACTCTGTGAATAAGCAGTTGGGGGGGTCATCGGGAAGTTATAGATTTCATGAGATGTGTGAATATTCTGCCACTTGCGTAGCTGATCAATGAAGCTACAGTATGTTACAAAGACAGCAAATCATTTGATTAATTGGTTGACTGCTGATGCACATTGGCCGCCCAAAAATATCTGTCCCAGATTACATTCCAGGGGAATTTGAAGTTGACGTATATGGTGGTCCTATCAGTTATGGCTCATAGGGTCCGTGGTGTCTAGGTCGATATGGTTAACTGCTCAAGGTCGACATTGGAAAAGTCTACATGGAAAAGGTGGACGTATGAAAAGGTGGACATTACATTTTTTTGGCGTCAATGTCTACACCTGAGCATGTAGCCCCCCCAATTATTGTGAATGGCTCGTTTCCTTCGCTATGCTTCGGGCCATCTGCCTCGCTCTTTACTGTCCTCTGTAGTAGTCCACACGAATGGCAAATTAAGTGCAAGAAATGAAAATAATCATGAAAAACCAGCCTTTTTCATGCGTCATGTCGATCTTTTGCGTGTGTCGACTTATTATACATAGTGCATGTCGACCGTACGATGCTGTCCTGTCGACACTGTCGAATGATTATCTGGATTCCCTCCTAGCCTACTCCAAATTCGGAAGGAAGCCAATTATCGCGACGTGTATTTCTTGCAAATCTCTTGTGCTTCTCTCTACATCCCCGACTTGCAAAACTTATTAGATTATTTTCCCGGCAAATGAAATGAGAAGCAGCCGGCTAACATCACAACAAAGATTTACGTGTTTTTACCTTTCAATATGATAATGTTTTGTTCTAACGATATTACGTTGCGATGCAGTTTTATACATTGCTAAGCTTTTAATTTCCTGATTATTTCCACAGTGGGAGATTCAGCTCAATTTCCACCGAGAACCTTATATCTTTTCCTGTTATATTTTTATTACACCCGGAAGCGGCAATAATTGCCATTACTGGGCAAATAGGAGATGCAGCATTCTGTCCCCAAAGACCAAAACAATCTCAAAATATTTTCTTATTCTCCTGTAAATTAATTGCAGGGTCCCATATTATATTTAGCGGCGTCGTTTTATTTGCTTTCTTCAAATGAATAGAACATTAACTGTGGGGGGGGAGGAAGGAGCCCGGTAGAAGCCGTGGCACAGCGTGAGCTGCTATTATGACATTGTTATATGGTTGATAGGGGGTGTGGGTCGACATGGACTAGGTCAACAGCCAAAATGTCGACACACGAAAAACGTCAACATGCTTTAAGAAGACGCAGGCAAAAAAGATGTACGTGAAAATGTTGTCATGAAATAAAATGGTTAACATGAAAATATCGCTTTTTTGTGTCTGTCGACTCAGGTCGTCATGAATACATTATAAGTGTACCACGTCCCCCTGCGCTCAGCGCACTCTTATATTAGCCCTCTATACCCACTGGGATGGTACAGTATGAACGAGTCGGCTTTAAATTAAAAAAAAATCATTAAAAAACTCATGTTGACCTTTTTCCATGTCAACTTTTTGCTCATGTCAACTTTTTGACCATGTGGACTAAAGGCATGTCAACCTTTTTCAAGTGTCTGCCTTTTTACTGTCGACCTAATTACTGCATAACCTTGATAGGTCTACGGCAGGTGCTGGGCAACACCGGCCCTCCAGATGGTGATGAACTACACATCCCAGGATGCTTTGCATTAGTTTTGCTATGTGGCCATGCTGAAACTGATGCAAGGCATGCTGGGATGTATAGTTCATCAACATCTGGAGGGCCGGTGTTGCCCAGCCCTGGTCTACGGTGTCTAGGTCAAAAGTCAATAGGTCGACACACAAAAGGTTGACATTGACAAAAGGTCCAAGGAAGCATAATGACAACATAAAATAAGGTCACCATATAAAAAAGGTCGACATGAGCTTTGAACTAAGTTTTTTTTTTTCTTAGGGGGTAATTTCATTCAAATGCACGAGGCAGAAAGGGTCAGAACAATACTGTGAGGTCCAACTTCCACTGCTTTATGATCACACCCTTAATTGGCCAAGTGCTTCCCTATAGGAATAGATACATTGATATAATAATAGACACTTCAGTATATAAAACTGTATTTGTGCTTCAGAACAACACCTAGGGGGGGGCTTCCAGTTGCCAAGAAAGATCCTGAAAATCTTTAGCTCCTTTTCTGTGAATGAAGATTCTGTTCTGAATTTGCATTTGACCAGAAGAACCGGATTTATCTTCCTACAACCCAGAATTATCATGGAGGCAACACAGTCCAAAATGGCCCAGATGGTCGCTCTATAGGAAACATAGATACAGACGGGGCAGTGCGTCATGGAAGCAGAATGAGAATAAGATGGGAAGTCATTGTTCACTAGTTAACTGAGAAATGGGGGCCTGATTCAGATCTGTTTTCTGGGCTGCAAGTGCTCGAGCCCAGCGAGCAGGTAGCCACCATTCTTCCGAATGCACCATCCCACACCCCGCACTTCCCCTCCCCTGTGCACGTCTGTGAACGTTTCTCTGTTTAATACCGAGTGCTTGTTGTGCAGATGGGGCAGATGTAACATGTGCAGAGAGAGCTAGATGTAGGTGGATCATATTCAGTGGCTGCTCCAGAAGTGGAGCTCCAGCACGGTTCAAAATTAAAATAAGGGAGCCACACCAACTGCCAGCGATGGCAGTTGGTGGCAGTTGGTGTGGCTCCCCTATTAGAATTTTGAACTGTGCTGCAGCCTCTCCTCTGGAGCCGCGGCTGGTTATATTGTTTCTGTGCATGGTAAATACTGGCTGCTTAATTTTTACACTGCAATTTTGATATCAGTTTGAAGAACACACCACACCCAAATCTAACTCTGCACATGTTACATCTGCCCCGTCTCCAACGCAGCATGGGTTTGCCTATTTGCATGCTTTTTAGTTTTACTAACTAAGCTACATCAGGCCCTTAGTGCAGCTTTTCACCCTCCAGCAATGTTAGTATCTGGACCTCAACATCTCCCTGAAAGAAATAAAATAACAACCGTTCATAAAGTACCTGCTGACCTTTGCCCACCTCCATCTGCGGCCTTAATGTTTACTACAATAAATTGTAAATTAATAGAGATACTTTTAAAAATCTATAATAGAGTTGATGTTGGTTACGTGCTGATAGCGTAAAACATTTCTCCAACAAGAAAGAATACAGATATCATTCATAATTACATACCGCGCTGATGAAAAGGTATACAAATCACTGCTAGAATGTTTTATTATAATGAAATTGTTTTATCTGATTATCTCGAACAATGCATCATATTTTTCATTACCCTGTGATATATTTTTTTTTTTTAAGCTTGTAAAAAAAATACAATCTGTATTTTTCCAGTTTTATGTCAACTTCATACTTTATACTGGTAAAAAAAAAAAAAAAAAATTATCTCCTGAATTATCGCTTTCTGTTTGTATCTTTTTTTTTTTCAAATATTTTTTCCTAACAAAAAGACTGAAGAAGAGTTTTGATTTTTTTTTTCTTTCAAGCCACACGGGAGATTAGATTACCGGCATTTATAAAAGTACGTTTGACTAATTGTAGACCGGGGAATTCAATACTTGGACGTCACCTATACAAATAAATTCATATTTTATCAGTTGAAGACAAATGATAGGTAAACTCTGCCGCGGCGAGTCTCACAATTTGTTATACCGTCTCGTAAAGTAATGAAACACAGCACAATAGAGATAGGCATTTTAAATAAAAATTGTAATTTGTTTTTTTTTTGTTCTATTAGAACCTTGATCACGTTCTGACAACAGCTAGCAACTCCCAGACAGACGGCTCGAGCGCCCATCTCACGAGGAATGAATCCCGTGTTGTTTTGATTCATTAAACAATATTTATAACAGAACAATATTCATTGTGGGTAAAACTGATTCTAACGCACATGTAAAGGTCTTTCGCATCTATACTCCATTACCATTCGGTAAATTACTTTTTGTTAGTGCCAGGCATGGGTTAAAGTGGAGGAGAACAGGGTGAGTTCCACCACCTGTAATTGTAGGGGGAACTCAGTTCCAACGCCACCACAGCCCTGCACAGTAATTCCAGGCTTTATTTACTGGTACGTCGTATGTGATGTCATGCCATCAGCGCACCTGAAGAAGCTGCTGGAGGAACAGAGACAGATATGTGTATAAAGGGGACTTACTGTGGACATAAAGGGTGACATTTAATGAGATGCAAAAATGTTATTTGTGCGATTTTTAGTCAAAAAACGGCCGAAATCACACGTTTTTCCAAAATAGCATATTTTGAGATGTGAAAAACGGCAAAAACCGAGTTTTTTGCCGCAAAATTGCACATTCTGAAGGTGCGATTTTTAGTAACGCCAGAACTCGCATCCAGATGTTTTCCCATTGAAAAGTATACAAATCGCATATTTAATGACATGCTAATTCAGGAAAATGTGTCTAAAAATCTCCACACATGCAGACAGACGAATTGGCCAGAACCCTGCACAGATCATTGAGATCTGTGCATGGTCCTGTCTTAAAATATATATATATTTTTTTTTAAATGGCGTGAAGTCCCCCCTCACCATAACCAGCCCCAGGCTCATTGAGCCGGACCTGGTTCCAAAGATACGGGGGACAAAAAGCGTAGGGGTCCCCCGTATTTCTGAAACCAGCCCTGGACTCTTGGAACGGTCCTGGTTCCAAAAATACAGGGAACAAAAAATCTGGGGGTCCCCCGTATTTTGAAACCAGCACTGGGCTCCAACAGCCCGCGGTGTCATGCAACAGCTGGGGGACATTTGTTACATAAGGTTCCCCGGCTGAACCATGAGCACCGTGGCTGGTCAGCCTTGGATGGGGACCCTGGGGGAGTGGGGACCCCCCCCCCCCAGGCTTTCCCCATCCAGGGGCGATTTTGAAAAGTTACTAAAAATCGCATTCTATTAAATGTCACCCATAGTGTTTGGATTACTACTACTGTGGGCATTATGTGAATAAGTAATACTACTTTATGTGTTAACAACACTACTGTGCAGCATACATGTATAAAGAGTACCACTGTGTAGCATAACTTGAATACATGGCACTACTGTATGTCCGAATGTGTATAAGGGACACTAATATGTGGTGTAATATGAATCAGGGTCACTACATGTAGTGTAATCTGAATATGATTGGACTAATGTTTAGCATAACTTAAATTGGGGGTACTATTGTGTGATCCCACTCCTTCCTTGTGAAACCACTGTCCCTTTATAAAGTATGGGAGGTAAGGCGCAAATATTGTAGTTTGCAGGGAATACCATATATCCTGGCAGTGGCTCCGCCTATGGGGGGGGGGCGGTGTCAGAGGAAATGAGATCCACCTGTCGGGGACATATACACGGGGCGATTGAAGCACCATTTCTAAGCAATCGGACTAAACCTTTATCAAAAACCTTGCACTGGCCCTGTATTCTGCCTAAACGAATGCAACGATCCATTTTCCAAACAATGCATATTTCTTCATACACATATATCTGAACAATGAATTCATTTTGCAGAGTCTGTTGCTGAGTCTTCCCTTGCCTTTTTCATCCTCGATGCTCGTTACTTGCAGGCTCTGCTAGGCCTAGTAAATAGAGAAGGGCCTAGACAACCCTGCAGCTTCATCATCATCCTCGTTAATCAAGCCCCACAAACACCTGAAGCTGGGAGTTGTGCATCTTGTACGGAACCCAGAGACACAAAGACGGGAATCATAACTTCTGCTCGCTGATGCCTTAATCACTCTTCAATGAGAGAAACATGATTACTGGATTGTGCTCTGCTGACACACACAAAGAGGGTGATTTAAATATCCAGAATAGCTCCAGCAAATGAATATAATTTGTGTTGAGTTCATCACTGGAATCCTGCAAGCCACAGTAAAGGCCTCGCATATCTGGCGCCTCTCGCACATGATTTCAGGGCCACCACCAGAGAAGCGGTTGGATGGTGGGGAACAAGTTGGGGGGAAAAAAAACTTAATGAGAATCATGCGGCCGCGACACATTTAAATAATCCTCGTATTATGCATCGGTGTCTTAAACGGGAATGATCAAGGAGAAGAATAGAGGACTCCCCTTTCCACATAAATCATGTGATTTATACGTTCCGATAATATTAATGTATAAAGCCACAGTCATTAGATTTTCATTACACGTCTGTCTTTTGAAGACTGTATAAAGGGTTTTTATTTATCTGGGAGGGGGGAGTTATTATTACATGCAATATATCTTTCCAAGTGACAGTTTGTCTTTTGCTTTTGGAATCTGCTCACTTTTATGCTCGGCTTAATAACCGGTACAATATGTTTACCATCAGAACAATTTGATTCAGTCTCTAATTGCAACAAGGACTCGGCATTCACTGTGCGCTGGTTATTTAAAATTGGAATGCTCTGAACTATCCTATTACAGTGAGCTGGTTCCTAGAACCTCAGCTATAAAATCTATTCCAAGGGTGTAGGGGCTGCTCCGAAAGACTGAAGAAGGATGTTAGCTGCTGTCCAATATAACAATAATCAACAACATTGAACTCAGATGTACAGTTTTCTATATAATTTTGTGCTGTGAAACCATGAATCTCCAAAATTTAGATGAACCCTTTTGACTGCCGACATCTATGTGAGAGATGTGCAAAATATCCGCTAAAAATGCCGGCGTCGCTCGCATTTGGTATATAAATCCAAATAAAAAAATGTGTAAAAAAAAATAGTGTTTCCTATATAATATATAGAAGTGCCTCTCAGTTAGCGCCGGGGCTCGCCAGAATACCCCTGCTGGCGAGATGGCACTCTACCTGACTGGGACGCACGAGCTTCCCAGTTTCCAGGTGATGGGGACGCGAACCCTGGCAGTCTCCGTTTCAGGGAAACGGGCAGAGTTGGTGGGGGGGAGTGGGGAGGTGGGGGCGAGGGGCAGGGACCGGCGGCGAGGTGGTGGGGACCGGCGGTGGAGCTCCGTTGTAAGGGGACTCGTGCGGGGGCTGGCAGTTAGCGATATGACCACCAGACCCCCGCCGGATGTAATGTTTGCTTGCCAATTTTCACACCAATTTCGACAAATTCACTTGGAACTCAAAGGGTTAAATGACGGCAGTTTTTATATTTTGGCCACCCAAAGTAGATTTTGTGTCGGACGTTTCTAGGAGAACAGAAGTCCCTCCTCGTGTTCTGATAACAAAATTTAGCAAATGCATTGCGGAAATTGGCAGTGGTTAATTATTGGCCCGTACCAGCGACAAGCGATGTACACTGACCATCTACACAAATATGGTAGCATGCAGTGTGCAACTTCTGAATGGATTTCAGATGCTTCGTACTTAAAATATGTGGGTGCAATGCTCCACTCTGTACGTTATCATTCGATTTGCGTTCAAAGCCGTCGCTGTATTCCTTCCCCCCATAGCAACGATAGAGTCATTCACAGGCGCAGTACGTGTTTTTCGTTTTAGTTGTTTTGCAAGCAGTCGCAAATATTCCTTTTTTAAACATCTCACGCTAATAAGTGTAACATCAGGTAAGAATTAAACCTAATTGTAGTCTAGTGCCAGAGAAAAACATAGTGCGATGACAAGGTACTGCCCCTGGTTTTCACAGGTTTGTAGTGCAACTATTAAAAACACGCTAACAGCATCCACTTGTATTCCAGCGGAAAACACAATATACCTTAATTAGCCCATAAGAAGGAGTACAAAAGCCACATAATAATAGCAACATTGATTGGAGCTACTCCAGAAGGCGAGCTTCATATAATCTTAGTGGGAAAATAGTGAGGAGAGGGTATTACCTCGTGTTATCGCTGGTGACACTTCCTCTGTTCTACAGAAAACTCTACATTATATCTCTAATGAGTGTCTCGCTATAGTGACAGCAGCAACAACGCCGGGAATTTATGTGGGGATAATAAATGTTAAAATATAAAAGCAGAGAACTAAAAATGCATTTATAAGATGCGGTCTATTCGTTTATATTCCCGGTCTGGTAGGGACTACAGTCCTGGTGTGTAACGAAGATCAAATTCGTACCCAAAGTCCGTTTCGTTGAACACGACGGATTTACTAGAGATGGGCGAAGGTGCAGCGATATTCTGAGCAAATGCAATTTTGCGGAAGGACGGGTTCATTCACCAAGATGCAAAATTCCAGTGATACCATCTTCGATAGCATTATCCCAGCAGTTCTAAAAAATGTCGCTATCATTTGTACATAAGATAGGAGTTTATGCCTGATTGCCTACTTCTTCAGCTCCAGAGTTTGGGTTTAAAGTCGGGAGGTCGGTATCGGCCGGGAGTTTGCGACGATGACGGTGGCAGTAGCGCAGGCGAAGCCATAAGGCTTTGGAGTGGCATCTTAGGGACATAGCTTCCTTGCAAGTAATCAATTATCGCATTGCAGACTGGGTCAATATTACATTGGCCTCATTCAGGGTGGGATTCTCTATCATCCTCCGCCCCACATCGCCGGCATTTGCATAGTAAATAATGGCTTATGCACTAACAAATGCGATTATTAAAGCAAAGAACAACTCTTGCGATAAGAGCTGTCCTTTGCGTTGTGGCCGGCGATGGGCAGCGGGTTCCTCCTCCCTCACTGGATCCTTACCCAGCTGCCAGGGCTCCTCTTCCTTCCTCCTGCACCCGGAAGGGGAGCACGGGGCGGCAGGGGACGTGAAGGGAAGTCGATTGGCTTCTATGGGGATACGCCATCTAGAACTGGCGTAACCCCCCACGGCGAAGCCCTGGCGGTGGGGCTTTGCAGCATATGAAAATGCGGTAAATACCCCAAAAACAGGGCTGTTACAGCATTTTTTTTCCTCTTCCGTTTCCCGATCTCCCGACAGGGGCATACATTCACACATGGGGCCCATTTTTAAGTGATCTGACTAGATTGCTTAGAAATTAAGCACGGATCGCTCCGTGTGCATGGCCCTGGTGTATGGCCCTGGGGGACGGCATAGCTGTTGACCACAGAGCTAGAAAGTGCTTACACTGCCAATCCTGCTATATCACAGGGTTTTGCCTATAAACCGTAGGCTAAACCCCGCACAGCACAGATTGCACAGCACACATTGCGGGTGTATCACTTGTGTGCCATGATGTTTGCTGAGCGATCTGTGATTTACCACATTGCTCAGCACGGAGTCTGTCGTCATCCAGTGTGTACGGGGCTTTTGCCGTCTCGCAGTTCCACCATCTTCCTGACTGAAGTAGGTGACCGGTAGGTTGGATGATGCAATTACTACTGAATAGCGTTATCCTAGTCCTATCTGCTGTAATATACAGTGAAATACGGGGCAGCGGTAGTGAGGATGTAGAACCGGTTACGGTATAGTGGATCGACGCTGTCTACATCGACAGTCACGTGGTCAACCACTCTTAATCGAAGTTGTTGAGAGATAGACGACTGCGTCCAGAGTGACAAGAGTTAGACGCAAGCGTTAGGGCGCTTGATATGTGGTCGACCTAACGTTATTAGAATCGTTTTCATCTCATCTGTGTTTTGTAACCAAACAATTAGTCAGCAGAGCTTACAATCTAATTTCCATAGCAAAGGCTCATAAATGTATACAAGTGGCTGCTTATTTGGAATGCTAGGAGACTGACCTGATTTTATAAAAATAGCAACCCCCCCCTCCCAAATATAGCCATGAACGGAAACAATCAACCTTACAGGAGAGTGTTGGATCTCATTGGCGAATGTTTGACCTTGGCAGGAAATGTCGGACCTCGTTGATGAATGTTTGACCTTGGTGGGGAAGGTTGGACCTCATTGATGAATGTTGGACCTTGGTGGCAAATGTTGGACCTTGGTGGCAAATGTCGGACCTCATTGACGAATGTTGGACCTTGGTGGTGAATGTTGAACTTTGGTGGCGAATGTTGGACATCGATGACAAATGTTGGACTTTGGTTGTGAATGTTGGACCTCTTTGACGAATGTTGGACCTTGGTGGCGAACCGCGCTTGAGTCACAAGAAAAAGATTCCGAGCCGCAAAATCAAATTAGGAGTTTACTGAATATTGTAAAAAAAATTCAAATTTTAATTTTTAAATGGTTAAAATAAAAAAAACTTCACACATCTCTAGAGATAAATAACTAGGATTCTCACCGGTGGGCTTGCTTCTAATCTGAAGGCTTCTTTAAACTTCTCTGTGTGATAAAAGCCTCTGATGTGTAATAGTATTTGTTTAAAAGGAGAAAAGAACAAGAATTGAGGATATTTACAGCATCTAATATGCCGGAGAAAAACAAAAACATAAGAAAAGTAACCTGTGAATTAATGAACTGAAAAGTTTTTCTTATGGTGACTTCTAAGGGGAAGACGATTTTCCTCCCTGTGTAGTAAAGCCATTAGGCGATGCCCTAGTGTTTTTGACGCGGAGCGTTTAAAAGGTCTCTCATTGATCTGATTCCGGCATGACAGCTGGACGATCAGCTAGACAGAGTCGCAGAATAAAAAAAAATCAATCGGTTCAGAGTATTCCCCCGGGGACACTGTGAACCTGCGCTGGTATAAATTTAGATAAAAAATAAAAAGTAGTTTATATAAAAAAATAAGCAATGATCCTCTCCTTTCAGAATAAATCAATGGGAGCACCTGAACATCCTCTGCCCAATCGAAAATGGTTTATGCTTCGACCTTTCGCTCCAAAACATTACATTTATGTCAGATGGTGAGAGGCCAGTGAGCCGTCCAACCCACAGACGTTTGCAAAGTCGTGTTCTGCCTTGGACAAATGGATGTTAGATCCCCCCGGGACTTGATAAACCATTTGCCTGCTTTTCTGATTTTTTTATTTTTTTTAAAAAAAGTACATTTTAAAGATTTATTCTTCTTCTTTTTAAACTTGAATTTATACAGTGCTGGGTCTCTATGCTGACACGCACCCTGTTTAAGTGCTTAACCCTTCCCTAGCAAACATGGTTAACCCACAAAAAAACTTCTTGTGATTCCTAAAACTTTTTTTTTTGCAATGCAAACGCAGCGCCGGTCAGTGGCAGCAGAAACAGTCGAAAGAGGGAGGTGGACTTTGGCAAATAGGCACTGATTCTCTCTCTCTTCTGCAAATTTGATATTAATGGGATAAAATATCCCAGCAGTGGAGAGGCCGGTAGACAAACAAGGGCTCTGTTAGTGACCATCCCTCTCTCCCTACCCTTCTAACCCACCAGGCTTAGTCTTACACCCCCCGCAGTCCTACCATAACCCTTCCTGCTAGTGCCTAACCCTAACCCTGCAGCCTTACCTTAACCCCCCAGGGGTGTGGTATGGCGGTCTGACAATCTGGATACCGACGGTTATTATCCCGACATCGAAATTAACATTTGGGATTCCAATGTCAGGCAGTCATCCGGCACCCCTCCCCCAGAACCGGCCTTAGGCATAGGCAAACTAGGCAAATGCCTGTGGCATTTAGAATGCATAGGGGAATGCAGCTCATATAACTGAGCCAGTACATGTCGGAGTGCCAGGGTGGAAAAGACTGTGTGTGGGGGAGGGGTGGGGTGGGGTAGACAGTAGCAGAATTGGCCACCTTTGCTGCATGCATTTCTGTGTGGTGTGACGTGTATAAGGGCAATACTGTCTGGTGTAATGTGAATAAGGAGCGATACGGTGTGACGTAATGGGTCAGGGGTGGAACTAGCAAAAGTGCAAGGTGGAACCAACCAAAATATTGCCATGGGCATCAAATTAGCCAGAGCCAGCTCTAGTAACCCCCCTTCTCAGTCCGTAATCCTTCCACCCAGCAGCCTAACGCTAACCTCCCCCACCATCTCTTGCAGCCTAGCCCTAAATTCCCCCCTAGTGCCTAAATCTTAAGTACCCTTCCCAGCGCTGACACTAACCCGCCCCAGAATACTTACGTTCAGGATTCCGGTTGTTGGAAATCAGACATCGGCATCCTCATTCATGCTGAAGTTCTGGTGCCAGGGGTACTGACGGCAGTCGGGATTTCGGTGTAAGAATTTTGTGAGCCATCATCCAATACGCCAGTAATATAACTGCATCCCATATTAATGCATGCATGCTGCTGATAACAGTACCAGGTTCACCATGTTATTGCGCTGAAGGGTGATCACACATATAAGGAACGTGGCCGAGATAGAAGGGGAGATGTATGAAGCAGTGAAATGAGAAGTGAACCAGTGGAGAAGTTGCCCATGGCAACCAATCAGCCGGTACATATCATTTTATAGAATGCAATTGATAAATGGTATAGTGAAGTTGATTGACAACATCTCCACTGTTTTAAATGCTTTCTACATCTACACAAAAACTACCAACCAACCAGCTCCGAATTCTCATTATCCCAAACGTCCTGTAACATGGCAACTAAGAGCTGATTGGTTGGCACTTTATCTCCATCCACTTTATGCAGAGGGCGGATGTAGAGGACCGCCCAGTGTTTTATGGGTGCGCCCATAGAAATGCTGGGTGTACCCCTGATAAAGAAGCTGCATCGATGTCTGCTCGGGGCAGACGGCTGATATCACATGACGTCAGCACCCGCCACTAACCCGGCGGATAACGGGCATCTGAAAAGTTAAGTTTTCAGAGAGAAGGCTGGAGAAATCATTCAATGGCGAGTGACCATTGAATGCTCCGTCCTCCGTGCGGCAGCGTACACATCCGCTCGTATGCTAGTCGGCGGGGGGGGGGGGGGGGGGCGTTCGGTGGGTTGGGGGCATTTGTCTGCTCGGCAGCTAATATGCACAGGTCTGAATTGGGCCTATACGGCAAACTCTGTAAAATGAAAGTGTTTCGGCACTCGCCCGCGGGGAGGATCGCTATATTGTGAAGAGGGATCTGATTGGATCCCTCTACATTGTACCCAATGGCAGTAATGGACATACAGTAATCGGAATATTCATCAAGTGACCCCATACTTTGGTGTACCCCTCTTTGAAACCCATGGCTGCCCTTTCAGTTTTTGCAACGTGCTGAATATTAGGACCCCTAATAATGGAGGGGCCCATAACTACACATACTCCAGAACCTAGCGTTTGAGCATGTGTGAAGGGGCTGCGCAGGATAATGAATTGGCCCCAATATTCTTTCAAATATTGTCGGTTTCTCCCTTAGGCATCAAGCTTTAAAATGAAGAGTGATGAACAGTCAGCCAATCAGCTCCTACCTGCCATGTTACAGGGTGGGTTTGAAAAATGACAGGTGGGAGCTGATTGGCTGGCTCTCCACTTACTGTATTACTTTTTGAAACTTGATACATCTGGCCCTTAATGCTTCATTAATAACATGTTAGATCATGACCAGGGGCCACAGTAAAAACAAAGTACTAGGGTCCTGAAAAAGAGGCACAGCGATGCTCCCAAGATGGCGGGCCCACCCCTCATTAATAATACTGGGTCATGACATTTCTCCTGAAGCCATGATCATGTCCCATAATATTCATAGCAATCAGCTATGAAACGGCAAGTGAGAGCTGCCATTCCACTCATTCATTTCAGATACCTAACGTCTCCCACATCAAGCATGGTGAGCGTTGCTGCGCCAAATGCCGTCAGAAAATGAATAAGCCCCTCTGTGTATAGCTTAGTTATAAAAAAATAAATAAAATAAACTGCAAGGTATCGCGTTTTTCTTCTTCTTTCATGGGAAGAATCCTCATTATCACTTCTTTCTACCTCCTCTAATAAGTTGATTACTTTGATGTCGCCTTTGTAACAGATCTATGGCAACGTTCCTGCTGAGCGGAGCAATCTGGATAAGATAGAATTAAATGCTTAATCTAATAACAACTCCATACTGTGGGGCTGAATTAATGACGGCGTCGACGCGTTGGACCGCCATCAAGGCCGGTGGAAGGATAGTCGGCGTCGCTCCTCCCGAGGGCGCCACTGTCAGGTGCTGTGCCACGTCCCCAGCCTATCACTGACACAGGGAACCAGAAGCCAGTGGCGGTGACGTTCATGTTAAGTCA
The DNA here is from genome assembly GCF_055691185.1 of Crinia signifera. Lineage (NCBI taxonomy): Eukaryota > Metazoa > Chordata > Amphibia > Anura > Myobatrachidae > Crinia > Crinia signifera. The sequence continues at coordinate 65,312,603 of NC_139228.1, read as the reverse complement.
GAGATGGGGAAGCTTTGGCCCTCAGCAGTTGTTGAACCACTCATCCCAGCATGCTCTGCAACTGTGTTAGCATGGCCAAATAGCTAAGGTGACCAACCATTCTCTTTTAGGGAGGACAGTCCTTCTTTTGTAAGTTCTGTCCTCCCTCGGAATGCACCTTCTGTTTTTTGTGGGCAGATGTAAAATGCGCTGGTTTTATTAAATTAACACAGGGGCATGTTTGGAGCTACAGATTCCAGCCCAAATCTGAACTACCAAGCAGTAAGGGAGTGTGTTAAAGCAATCAATGACTGACATAATGACTCACATATTAGAAAAGCAGTAACAACCTCCTATCTGTGAACGTACATTTGCTCAGCTGATGAATCAAATTTTATTCTGCGAAACAAGTGAGGGTTTTTTTTTTTACTTTTGCAGAGTTAATACCTTTTTATTGGTTTTATCACTTTGACACTTTAACGATAACTTAAAAAAAATAGAGATAGATATATTCATGTTTTATCACAAGAACAAATGCATTTATAAGGGTGGATGCCACCATAATTCTGTTGATCCCTTTCGACAGCCGTGATCCAGGCCCGTTTGCGTTTTGTCCAACAGCAAATCGGCAGACGAGATTCAATGTCCCGTCTGCCGATCGGCAAAAAGTTGTCATGTCCGAGTAAACGGCCATGGATTGTCGATCTGCGGCCGTGATCGCGACAATCCTTCCGTTATCGGCAGAACCGGCCCGACAGCTTCTAAAGTTGGGCTCGTTCTGACGTGATCCCTCTTCAACACTGTCGGTAAAGACAGCGTTGAATAGGGCCCTGCCGCTATTCCCAATGGGGGAGATTGCATACCTCCTCAATCTGTACTTCTAATATCTGTAAATTGTTTACATTGTTGGGGCGGGATGTATTAAAATACATCGCCGCCCATCGCGGCCCCCCCGCCGCGATGCCGCCGCATATGTACTAACATATGCGGCTGGCATCGCGATGCGGTGACGGAGGCCCCCCGCGATACCTGGAATGTGGTGTGCGGGGGGTCTCCGTCACCTCTCTGCCCCCTTCTGCATCCCTCACGCCGGGGACAGCTATGCAAGCTGTCCCCGGCACCTCTTCCTCCCCCCTGCAGCCGGAAGGACGTCCGGCTGCGTCACTAGGGGGAGGAAGGTGTTACCTTCCAGGTCCAGGAGGACCTGGACCAGGTAAGAGAGGGAGGGGGAGAGGGGGGTTGGCGGGTTTTTCGGCGGAGGCGTCGGGCGGCGGAAAGAAGCCCATAGGCTTCTATAGGGTATCGCCACCCAAAGGTGGCGATACCCTACACTGCGGTGACGTGGCGGTCGGGTAATAGTACATAGGAAAATGCGGTAAAACGGGGGTTTTACCGCATTTTCCCTTTAGTACATCTCGCCCTTGGTGCTTTATTGTGTTATCTCTTACTATACCCAAATGGACGTTGGCGGATTTACGTCAGGACTCACTAATTTAAGCAATTGTACCGAAGCTGCATGAACCCTTTGAGTGCCAAGAGAATTTGTCAAAATAGGTGTGAAATTTGCCCAGAAAACATTTGTATTCATCACAATGACCTGTAATGTTTGCGTTATGTAGGAAATATAGCAGCACACAGCATTTTTTTTTATTTGAATTTATATAACAAATGTGGCAGTTTTAGCAGGTATTTTGCACATCTCTCACAGAGACGTTGGCACTCAACAGTTAATAGTGTATTATGTACAGTAAGCTTATAAAAGACAGAGACGGCCAATGGAATCATTCTGAGGAGAGGCGCGGAAGATGAAACATCTCTGCGCCTCTCCAGTCCGTGAGCGGGTACCAGCCGGGAGCAGTGCGTCTGCCGGAGAAGATGCCGAGGTCATCGCCGGGGACCAGGTGAGTAGGATTTCCTTCCTTAGGTACCCCTTTTGGACTACTTCGGATCCTGGACCAGCCCCGGAACCAGGACCAAGGCCCCGGAACCGGACTCTTCTGCCCTGGAGCCCCGGACCAGCCCCGGAACCAGGACCAAGGCCCCGGAACCGGACTCTTCTGCCCTGGAGCCCCGGACCCCAGACCCAGGATCCAGGGACCGACCTACGGGCTCAAGGTAGGTAAGTATCAGTATGTGTGTGTTATGTATGTATTAAACTTTTATTTTACTGGGTGTCAGTGTGTTTTATTTAACCATTTTTTGTACTGTAGAACTACAAGTGCCAGCGGGCCCTTTAATGCCCCGCATGCTGGGACTTGTGGTTCTCCAAGTCCCAGCATGCGGGGTAGGCTTGCTGGGACTCATAGTTCTACAAATGAAAACAATAGTTTTTATTCTTTTTTTTACACTTTGCATCAGCCCGATGCCCACCGCCCAGGGGCATCGGGGACAGCCCCGGACTTTCAGCATGGACTGGTAAGTCCTTTATTGGGGGGGTCCCCACTTCCCCAGGACCCCTGCCCATGCTGACCAGCCACGGGGATAATGCTTTGGCCGCGGGATCTTATATAATAAGTGTCCCCCGGCTGTGGCATTACCCTGCTGGCTGGTTGGGTCTGGTGTTGGTTCTTAAAATACGGAGGACCCCTAGTCATTTTGTCCCCCGTATTTTGGGAACCAGCGCTGGACCTTGAGCCTGGTGCTGGTTTCATTAAATCAAGGGAACCCCTATTTGTTTGTCCCTCAGGTTTTATGACACCAGCACCGGCTTTTTGAGCCCGGGGCTGGTTATGCTTAGGAGGGGGGACCGCACGCCGTTTTTTTTTCTTTTTTTTGTTTTAACTATTTTTTTACAACAGAACCATGCACAGATCTCAATGATCTGTGCATGTTTCTGATCAAATCGCCAGGCAGAACCTGGTCTATTTTTTTTGCGATTTTTAGTAACCTTTACTAAAAATCGCAACCCATTAAATATGCGAGTTCTATCCTTTTTAATGGGAAAACATCTGGATGCGATTTTTAATCTAACTAAAAATCGCACCTTTAAAAAATGCGATTTTTGCCGCAAATCGCACCCTATAAAATATGCAATTTTCAGGAAATGCCCGAAAACGGCATATTTTGCGGAAAAAATCTAAAAAAAAAAACGCCTCCCCTTACATTTCGCCCACAGACTGAAGGTAACATATCCTAAACCATCCAAAAATAACAAAATATTGGGTTATATAATAAAATAGTTCTCAGTAAGAGTATGTTATGGATCATGCAGTATGTAAAAATGCAGCGCTCACCATGGCGAATTGGTGATATACATAATAATAAAAAAGACTCTTAATCCTGCATTGGAAATGAGCCGCTCTTGGTAACAGACCCCATGTAGTTTCATGCCTGTCACTAAACCGTCATTTGCTCCCTTTGGTTTTAATAATTCACCCTTGATTTGGTTTACAATGAATAACAATGTAGCGTTCTGATTGGCTGGTTACCTTGAAATGCTCCAAGTGACCGGCTCTCGCTGGCATGTCACAGCACAAGGGAATGGCAATAAATCATCCCAGACTGGACATTTCTCTGCTTTCAATCAGTTCTTCAGCTTCCCTGGGAAGATGGGTGACAAAATGCAATAACGTTTCGCTCAGGTCCTACAGTCCTGCAGCGAGCAATAGGAAAACATTTTACAAACTGTTCTGCTAAGTCTTGGCTTTGTCCCACGTGTGACCACGAACGTTTCGCCTTCGGAGTTTCCCCATAATACTCCCGCACTCGGCAGAAAGTGTTGTTGGTCAAAACTGCAGCATTATTTATTCTGCAAAATGCCAAACACAGCTTCACCTCTGTGACATTGTCTGAGAGGCTAAAAAGCACCAAAAAGCCATTAAAACAAATTCAACAATTCAAGTCTTGGAAGGTACAAGCGGTTTCCCACAGTACCGGCCATCAATGGAGGCCTCTGCATCTTGTAGACTATCTAGACCAGTGGTGTCAAACTCATGGCCCTCAAGCTGTTGTGGAACTACACGCCCCAGCATGTCCTGCCACAGTTTTAGCAATCCATTATATAAAATCTGTGGCAGGGCATGCTGGGACGTGTAGTTTCACAACATATGAGTTTGACACCACTGATCTAGACAATGTAGACCCTTTAACCCATGACTTAATTTTTGGTTGACTCATTTATAAGCTCTGTAATTGGGCGCTGCAGATCCCTTGTTGCGCCATCTAAATAAGGATAATCAAAATAACAACGATATAAGCAGTTATTGACCTGTGATCCGAAATATCCTCCAAAAAGCTCTATCCCACAATGCAGAAACATAGGAAAACCCTGCCGCTCCCTCCCCATCTCTTGCAACTCTTGCTCAGGAACTCTAGAACCATCTTTTGTACGGGCCTCTCCCCTGTTTGTTGCAGACAATGGAATGTTACGGCAGAGGCAGAACCACGGAGAGACATTTTCCCTTGAATTATGCGGCTGAATATATCAAACCTCTCCTTAATATGAAGAGGATGAGACTACTGTGCATCATGCATGGTAATAAATCGCCTCTCCTGTTGTGTTTACCTTTGAACTTCAGGTTAGCGCTTGGCAATGGTATAGGACAGAGATAAACTTGTGAAATATTCAGTAGCTGATGTCGTCCTGTCCCCCGGGGATCCGCGAGAAGCCTGGCTTTTGGTACATCACTCTCTTTCCCCGAGTTTAAATAATGAGCTGGAGCTGAGGTACCGAGCATCATGTCTGCATGTCTCCTTTGAAATCTTCCCTTATATTACCTTGTTATCTGTGCTCAAAAGCAGCAGGTATCCTACTGGTTCTTAGAATCTCACAGTAAAACGACAGACACAAATACAGAGCTAAGAGCTTTAAGTGATAGATCTATATGTGACTGGGATGTTACCACTGGAGAGAAGTGAAACACATTCCTCCCTCTAATGATGACCAGGTTTAACCCTACCCTTCCCACACACTTTAAAGTTTGAAGGGGAACGATGATCTATCTCACCCTCCAGCAGATTAAGTGCATCGTGGTTCCACTTCCAACACAAAGTGGAAAAATAAATGGAAAAGTGTATATTATTTAAAACTCAAGGGTTCAAGCTCAGTATATCCACCCAAAAAGTCCTCTGTAGGGATTATCGGAACAATGTGGCAACTTGAATGTTGTCAGTTTCTTGAAACAGCCAATCGGATCCCAAACTGACGGTTTACAGGCTATGTTTAAAAAAAAAATGACAGATGCTGATTGGTTGCAACTTTACGACAATGTAGCAGCAGTCTGCACCAGCCTCACAACTCAGATGACGGCAGTTAGAGCCTGATTCAGACATGCGCACTCTAGGCATATGCAGGTCTAACAGGTAAATGCCCGGCACGGGCATTTACCTGTTAGACCTGCGTATGCCTAGAGCCCAGGCTTCGGTCTGAAAAGAAAATCAATACTTACTTTTCAGATGGTCGCTGTACTCTGAATTGGAGGCGGGCATGTGACGTGAGCTGCCTGCCCCAATCAGGCATCGCCACAGACCCTTAGTCTGTGCTTAGTCATTGGTGAGGTCACTTTTTATGATGTCACTAAACCAGGATGATTTGTCATTCAAGACTTTGTTGGTGGGTCACCCCCGTCCCCCCATTAGCACATCCTTATCACTGTTTCTAGATTGTTACTAGAATTATGGTTTGAATGCGAATTTGCACCCTTGCGGTTCAACCAAACCCCGCCTTGCATATGATGGCCGGCTGCCACCCATTTGCAAGGTGGATTTGCACACAGGGCTTGCGAACGGATGTTACACAGTAACATCCATTTGCATCCTTGTGGTATCCGCCCCCATCCTTCAATGATGTCAGCTGCCCGCCCCCCATACCATCGACTATTAGCATGAAACGATGGGCGTTCCCATATGCTAATGGTCCAGCCCACCGATCCCAAGCCACCCCCCTCCCGCCCTCCACATGTAAGGATGGGTGCGTGCACCCAGCGAACAGATTGTTCACAGTGGACGCACATGTGCAGAAATGCGCAAGAACAAAACATCGGTCCCCATGTGAACGAGCGGCCACAGCGAACGGATCTGAATAAGGTGAATGGTAAATTGTACAAAGGCAATAGAGCAAGTTGATAAACATACTGAATTAATTAGGACCAGCTAGAGCACAATAAGCATGTGGCAGGGAGTGGTGCAGACATTTTTGGTAATAACGTCCATGATTTCTATATTCCACCCATGAAAGGTAACGGGATAGAATTGTTAGAATTTCCACCTGCCGGCCTGGATTCCTGGAAAGGAACTTACTCCGACCCCTCTCCAGTATCCCATTGGGCCTGGTCAACTGTCTGGCTGCCATACGAAGCACCGAATCGCACGACACACACTGCTGCTCCCTCCCATCTACCCTTCTCTACTATCTTTTTTTCGGAATAATAAAAAAAACACATTCAATATACAATATAATAAAAATCCACTGCTCAATGGTGTCGGAGTTGGGGGGGGGGGGGGGGCAGAGATATCAGTGTACTGGGCCCCTCAGATTTCTGTTTCCGGCCCTGTGTGCCGGCCCCCGCCTGCCCGTAATTGAGGTATGATTTCAGCATCCTTCTTTGTCTTTTTTCCAGTCTTCCGTCAAATTGCCGCATGCGAGAATACAAAAATAAATCTTTGCCAGAATAAAAAAATTTGAGAGGCTTCAGGCAGATTAAGCGTCCTGGTTTTTTTTTTCCTTAGGACGCAGAGAGGCCTACAGGTGCCCTGCACTACCTGACGACGTGCCGGGGTAGCGCGTGACCGTTCCTTTTGGCAGCGGCGGTCCTGTTTCATTTAATGTTTCAGGAACATTATATTCACAATCGGTTTGTCCCTGGACTGGGGAAAAAAAAGAAAAAGAAATAAGAATTATCACCTAGCAATTTCTGGCTACTGTGTAACCCTGAGAAAAGGGGTAAAATAAATGTATTGTGTGGAGGCAGAGTGACAAGTTCTTTCTTGTTTGTCTTATTTGTGGTTGGGAAGAAGAAAGTTATGAGACTTTTATAACCCTCGTAAAGATGCCACCGCTGCCATGATTAGACCGCTTCATTTTCCTCTTTCTAACCTTATCCCTTCTTTATACATGTCAGAGTTTTATAAATATCTCTCTCCATTCTGCTGCCGGTGCCTATTTCATTTCACTACAATAATAGATATCACCGTACGGTGACAAATCACGCCAGGCGGAGATGCATCTTCTCACGGAAGGTATCAGGAGATGGTTTAAGGTAAACTGTAATCAAATACGATTTAAAAATCGCTTTCATAAAACAAAATGCATGCAGAGGTTTCAATGATTTCATTCATTGCCAGCAAGCCCTTCCCCTTAAGGCGGAGCATAGCATATGACCGTGTGGCATGCGTCGCCATGCCCCTGCGAGCGGTTTCGGTATAGATGGCAGACAATGTCTAGGTTGACAGTCACTACGTCGACCACTAATGGTCCACAGTGACTAGGTCGACACTTAAGAATGGTCGACGTACCCTAGGTAGACCTTGACAGAAGGTCGACACAAGCTTTCAGTCTACATGGGCATGGTTAACATGAATACGGTCGACATGAGATTTTCATCTCTTTGGTGTGTCTGTGTCGGCCTATGTCGACATGGACACTGTATAAGTGAAGATAGAACGGGAAGCATTTAAAAGTCCTACAGTGTCTAGGAATACAGTCAATGGGTCGACATTAAAATGTCAACACACAATAGGTCGACACAGACAAAAGTCGACATGCACTAAGTTGACATTGATAAAGGACTGACATGCTATAAGTCGACACAAATAATAGGTCAGCAGGCAATATGTAGACATTGACAGTCGAAATACAATAGGTCAGCACAAAAGTACTGCAGCACGGATGGTGTAATGGTTAGCATTACTGCCTCACAGCACTGAGGTCATGGGTTCGATCCCCACCATGGCTCTAACTGTGCGGAGTTTGTATATTTTCCCTGTGCTTGCGTGGCTTTACTCCGGGTACTCCGGTTTCCTCCCACAATCCAAAAATATACAGGTAGGTTAATTGGCTTCCAACAAAATTAACCCTAGAATGTCTGTGTACATGTGGTAGGGAATATAGATTGTAAGCTCCACTGGGGTCTGATGTGAATGTTCAAATATTCTCTGTAAAGCGCTGCGGAATATGTGTGCGCTATATAAGAAACTGTTAATAAATAAATAAAAGTCGCACCTGTTACATCTGCCCCACCTGCAGTGCAGCATGGTTTTGTCCATTAAAAAAGGAGTTTGCTTTTGCAAAAGAACCTGAATCAGAACCAATATGTAGACCCCATAGTGCCTAAATTCCGATAACGTACAGTAAATCTTATACCCACCCGTCCCCCCATCCTGATATGTGGGCTCCTGCTGTTCCCACCCACAGGCAACAGCTAGTGACACAGGTCCGCAGTGGACTCCTGGGAATGTAGACCTGCAGGCAGGCGTAATCACTGAAGCCCCTATAATTACCCTGGTTCTGTACACTACCCACTCACAAGACACTCTATTCTTCCCTGTAATCTTCCACCACAAGAGCCGCTGAGTGGCTACCTGCTGTGCCAGCAATGGCCTCACCTACAGAAAGTCAAATATACAGAGAAAACGCTTCACCATCAATCTCCGCCTTCTCTGAGACACCGTTAGAGCAGACACATCCCTGAGACTACAGTACTCTATGCCGATAGACTTCTGAGTGTCACTAGTCATTCGCTTGTATACAGCTAATTGCATCTCAGGTTCAGTTGTCCTGTTACTGCCTGGCAGAACACCTTGCAGGGTTAGGACAGCGCCAAAGCCAGATGACACCAAAGAACCAAAAATGAGATAATAAAGACAATGGTTGTAAATATAATTTACCATTGGAATCATCTATTTAATAATAGTGTAAGTTATGTCCTGTCTTTGGCATGCATGCGCAGTCCCCAATGGTGAGACAGAACAGACCCACCGCCGCAGAGCAGGGGCACCTTAACGTATTGGCCTACTGGGCAGATGTCCTGGGCCAAATGATTGTAGGGGCTGTTGAGCAGGGGCAGGCAGAGTCATAGGGTGAGGCTAGGACAGAATGCTGCCCAGCTGCTCTGATTATGAATTACAACCAATCAGAGCAGTCAGTGTTGATAGCAAAAGCTATTCACCAATCAGAGTGTGGAATTCTACTCCTGCAGCAAAACAGTGAAGGTCTGCCAGTTCGCTGATTGGTGAATGGTTGGAGCTATTCAGCCAATCACAGCTATTTCCTGTATGGAAGCATGTGGAAATGCAGCGAGGGACAGCAGGAGGAGTCATTTATGTCTTTTTTTTATTTTATGTATTCCTGTGCATGGGTGGGAAGGGACCCCAGTGTGTTGCTTTGCCCATGGCTTTCAATGCTGTCGAGATGAGCCTGTCCCAGAAGAGGAGGACTCAGGTGGAATGGGGTAAGTATAAGAGTGGGCTGTGGGACGTGTGTGTGCATGGCAGAGAGTTCAAAGCTGCACAGAATGGGGGGGGGGCAGACTGACGTTCCAACAAATGTGTCTATAAAAATATATTTTAATTATAAATATTTAAATAGATAATAATGAGCAGATTATGCCCACAAGTTTTAGAACTATTTCTATTCCTAACAGGCAATCATTACATAGTTAGAGTTAAAAGTGCAGAAACCAATATTAAGATACTACAAGACAGATGGATACTGTAGATATACATATATTTATAAAGTACACAAACATCCCATGCATGGACAGCACTCAAAGGGTCAATACTCCAATCCAGACACTAACAGTATGGTCAACATTTTAGAGTATATACCAGCAAGTTATTATATGTCTTGATAATGCTTTCAGAGACAAAAGACAGAGCTCCTGATGCAGGACAAGCTGGTCAGGTGATAGGACTGAAAGTGGTTAGTGCTAGGGGCATGGAACTTATTGGTCTCTGAAGGAATTCATGCCCTGTTTGTAAAAGCAACCTCTGGTATGGCCTGTAACCTGCTGGTAAACTGTTGACGTTCTGACCTGCCTGTTTGTGATAAGCTTGGAGAAATAAACACTTTTTTAATTGGAATTTCATCCGGTGTATGTGACACTTGTCACTATGGGCCTTATTCTAGTTCACGCATTCTGACAAAATCCTTCTTACAAGGACAAAACCATGTGCACTGCAGGGGGGCAGATGTAAAATGTTCAGAGAGAATTAGATTTGGGTGAGTTATTTTGTTTCTGTGCAGGGTAAATACTGACTGCTTTATTTTTACACTGCAATATAGATCTCACTTTGAAGTAAAACCCCACCCAAATCTAATTCTCTTTGCACAAGTTACATCTGCCCCACATGCAGTGCACATGGTTTTGTCCAGCTAAGAAGGATTTTGTCAGAAAGAGTCAACTAGAATAAGGCCCTATATCCTGTATATATGTAAACGCTTTGTTTATATACAGTAGGTCATCATGTTTCTACTTTCCTTACCGGACTACCCCTCTCTTCTCTCTCTATCCTTACCCAGGCATAGTAAAACATCACCAAGTATCACTGGGGTGCATACATAAATAGTATTTTGGATATATGACCTGCTTATTGGGTGCAAGGTCACGCAACCTCGTTTTTCAAAAAATGTATTTCCTTCGTCTTCCCGGCGTCTTCAGAGAAAATGAGCCCAGTGCTCCCATAAGCCTAAAATCCCCTTGTTGTGCATCGAGGTCTTCAGACCGTAAAAAATGTGTAAAAATAAAAGTTGCATTTTAATCGTTAACCCTTCGCCTACAGGCGGCACCTCACTACCGTCCTGATATATTCCCCCCTCTTTATTTTTTATTTCATTACTCCGATCTGTGGCTATGTAAATGGCTTTATTTTAAAATGCTAATGCTTTGTTTTCCCAATACAATCCTAATGTTTTTTTAACTACAGCCGCTGTTCAGTTATTCAGAGCACCTTTGTCTAATCCCATACGTCCCATGTTTATTAGATGTAATTTTTTATCTCTTGGACTCAGTGGATGACAGTATCGTTTCCTAGCTATTTCAATAAAAATGATCTCCCTCCTCCTGGTTCTGACAGCAGCTAATGGTTTTCTTTATCACAGGAGAAAGTTAGAGAGCAGCTCCTGAGAGACATGAGATGAACTGCATGCATTTCAGGCGTAATTCAATTTATACCATCGACTCTGCCTTAATAAAGTAACTCCCTGATATTACATTTAGGAATATACAATCGGTGTTTACGCCGAGGATGGAAGCGGAGCGCGGAGTCTAACAACTCTTGTAGATTCAAATTGAGGAATCCGACAGGCGGTGGATCAGATTGTAGAGCGGAGCCGGGGAATATAGAAGATAGATGATATTATCCTCTTTAATAAAGATAGCAAAGCTATAAGCATGTGACCGGGAACTTCCCACCCCAAGGACATCTAAAGTACACAGGCCAATGTCTTTATCTTGGTTCATGCAAGCTACGAGGCTGAAGGAAAGGTGAACCTATGCGGTTTTCGGAGAGTATCTTGAGTGTTTTCTTGAGTTCCTTGCGTGAATAAAAGGGTTAACATTATCCTGCAATAAAATCAAATTGTGTAGACTGGATTGAAACTCGAGTTTCCAATGTATGGCTAATGTTGACATCAGCTGGCTAAATTTTTTGTTTCGCTTCTCCAGTACTGCTTGGATCAGAAGGGAAACAGAGACAGTGACACAATTCTCAGAAGATCAGTAGATGTTCTAGCCAGACCTATCAGTACAGAAGGACTGAGTGGTGGTTGATCCACGATGGTGGACATCATGATGTCACTGCTCACCTCAAATGTGCAATAGCAAACACCTGTAGGCAGTGGCGCAACTAGAAAACTGTGGGCCCCACAGCAAAAGTTTGTAAGGGCCCCTGTGTACAACGTGATGGTGAACAATGGATTCTTTGATAGGGAAGGTGGTCCAACTCAGCTCTGGGCCCCATAGCAGCTGCACCCCCTGCACCTATGGTAGCTACAACCCTGTATATAACACATGTGACTGTGACAGGGAAGGTGGCCCCTCTCAGCTCTGGGCCCCAAAGCAGCTGAAATCCCTGCACCTATGGTAGTTATGACGTTGGCTGTAGATATAACAATAAGGGTACTGGGAGGGGAGAGAAGAGCCTAATCCATTAACCCTGCATAGATGGTATTTGGATGTGTTACAGAATTTAAGAAAAATTATGTATGTTTTAAAAAAAATACATATTTTAAAGGGGTTCACTAACTTTGGATCTTCCTGAATAAAAGTACTGAAGTTCGTCCACCCCCAGGTAGCATATAGGAGTTTTTCCCTCTGTATTCTCCCCTGTATGACTGAAGCTGGGAGTACTGTGTCCAGGTCTTCTCCATTGTGGTCAACCCTTTCCAGGTTGTTACTGAACCTTCAATCAAAGGTGAACCTTGTTCTGCAAAGTGTGCTCAGACTACAAATAAGACCGTATTATCCCTGAGGCTAACTAGGCAGAAGCCTAGGGGGCCTGCAAGTATTAGGGGCCCATCAAAACAGTTGTTAGTTATAAATTATTAAAAAGAACAAATGATAGCCAAGATGTATGAGCACAAGTCAAAAAAAGTGGTCAGCAGACTGTACAGTCTATTAAGCCTTGGAGAGACACAAAGTGGTCGTAGATAAATAACTGGCCACTCCGCTCCCAACTGTCATTATTTAAACACAACCTGTAACATGACAGTCAAGAGGTGGTTGGCTTGGGATTGGTACTAAATCCCGGCGTTTGGAATCCCGGCGTTCAAAATCCCAATGCCGGAATCCCGACCGACGAAATCCCGACAAGGGGGGGGGACGTGGATTGCGCCACCTTGTGGGCTCGCTGTGCTCGCCACGCAGCAGGCCCAGTGCCTCGCTACGCTTGGCACACTAATTTATTCTCCCTCCGTGGGTGTCGTGGACACCCATAGAGGGAGAAAGTGTCAGCATTTCGGCAGTCGGGATTTTGACCGCCGGGATTCTAACTGCATCCCGTTGGCTCTATCTTCGTCCACTTCATCTCTCTGCAAGGCTACATCAGGGGAGCCTGAAATACCTGAATTTCTAGGGGCTCAGGTAAAGCCTACCTAGCTCATTTTTTATTCCATGAGGCATGCAGCCTATACAAGTAAGCCAGCAGCAGCGGGAATGCCAGTGCGGGGAGCAGAGCCAGTGGGGGCAACGTCAAGAAGTAACAAAAATGGCCACTTTCCCTGTGCATGCCCAGTCTCAGCAGCTCCTCTTCCCATGAGCCTTTGTGGAGTCCAGCAGAATGAGCTTGCACTGACTGACTCAGTGCAACCCAGGCTTCAATATATGCAAAGTCCGGGCCACGTGATTGCTGTGCAGGGGGCGCAGGGTAGCTGGGTAAGTGGGTTGTAATAATATGTGGCATATGTATAAGCTGTAATATAATGTGTAAAGGGAATTACTGTATGGCATTATGTAAATAATGGCATTACTAATGTGCTGCATAATGTGTAAGGGCAATTACTGTGTGGCATAATGTGTATAAGGGCATTACTAATGTGCGGCATAGTGTGTAAGGGGTATTACTGTGTGGCATTATTTGTATAAGGGTCGCTCTATAACTGTGAAGCAAGGTGCACTCTGCTGTGGAGTAATGTGTATAAATGGCACTACTGTGTGATGCAGTGTGAATAAGGAGCAATACAGTGTGGTGCGGTGTGAATAAGGAGACATACATTGTGGTGTAATGTGAGTAGAAAGCAATGGGTCAGGGGTGGAACTATCGACAGTGTAGGGGGCACCAAAAAAATCCTGACTAGGGTGTCAAATTAGCTAGGTCTGGCTCTGGGCTCAGCTATGGGATAAATCAGTCCTGACTGCAGGGTAACAGGAATGGTAGCGCTATTTTAGGTGTATAAAAGGATTCTCAGGAACTGTAAGAAGATTGTAATTCCTATGCAGGGACCGGAGATTAGAGCTTTGCCTTTCTCTTGATTTGGACATCATTGATATGCGTGTGCTAATCTCACATCCCTCTCCCACTAACAGCGCACAAAGTTGCTAAGATATAATCATCGTTATGAGGCGGTGTGATCTGTAACATATAATCTTTGCCGGATATTGGTGCATAGTGTAATCTAATGATAAGCGAGATCTTCCCATCCCCTACCAGGAAAACCTCATTAATATCTCCCCTACTGTATGTAATATGTGACAATTATAGGTATGTTGAAGTGACGGGAATTATATTGATTATTAATGTGACATATCCAATACTATTGCAGAAGGTACAAAGTCTCAGGAGGATGACATACTATACATAGAGACATTAAATGGAATGAAACAAGGTGATGTTGCCCATAGCAACGAGTAGATTTTGTCTCTCATTTCTCTATTGCATAGTGAAAAAAATTATAAACAGAATCTGATCAGTTGCTATGAGCACACACACAGTATATATATATATATATATATATATATATATATATATATATATATATACACTGTAACTATACATATATCGTATTTTATCGCTTTTGTTGCTCTCCCGCTGGACATGTAGATGCGGAATTTGCATTTCTTTTAAATACCGGGCTAACATCTTCATGTGAAATATGAAATTATGTAGAGGGAGACAGTGAATTCTGATTGCAATCACCAGGCAGGAGAGACTGAGTATATTACTGAGGTGACAGGTGCAGTGCTCAGATGCCGATTCCTCATTCAGAGATCACCTTGCCACCGCAAAGACAACATTAACCCTTCTGCATCGGGAAGAAAAAGTCCATCCATGCACCGTGACATAAATAATTAAAATATACATATTTGTATATATTTGCATGTTATTAATCGCAGTGGGATAATGTGTTTGCCGATAGATGGCGTGGCGTTTTTTTCCCCGGTGCGCTGGTAGGAAAATGTAAATCCAGGGTTGTTGTACATACCTCTTAAGGTGGGCATACGTCGAGCCAATTTGGACCGATTTCAACGATTGCGATCAATCGGCCCGATAAATCGGACCAAATCGGTTCTTCATGACATGGGGTCGGGTCCGATGCGCGGTGCCGTGCGTATCTGACCCGGCCCCAGGGGTCGGACCGGCGGGATATACGATGTTTAATCAGCGGCGGTGACAGTCAGTCTCCACTGTCCAGCGCCGTAGCAGTGAGGAGCAGTGGGGGTGGGCGGCTGGGGAGGAAGCAGTGGGGAAGCAGCGTTACTAGATCAGTCGGGGTGGGCGGCGGTGACCATCAGTCTCCACTGTCCAGCACTGTAGCGGGCGGGCAGCCGCGGCAATTACAACTTTAAAATAATATGTCAAATGACTGCCCGGCCAATGATTGGCTAAGATAGAGCACGCTCAGCCAATCAGTGGCCTCCCTCCGCGGCCGCTGATTGGCTGAGAGTGCTCTATCTCAGCCAATCAAAAGCCGGAGTCATTTGACACATTATTTTAAAGATATAATAGCCGCCGCTGCCCGCTACAGCGCTGGAGGCTGGACAGTGAAGACTGATGGTCACCGCCGCCCGCCCCGACTGATCTGGTAACGCTGCTGCCCCACTGCTTCCTCCCCAACCGCCCGCCCCCACTGCTCCTCACCGCCCTGCAGCTCCCTGTTATTTTTTTTACATGTGATCAATCGCATGCGATTGATCACATGTAAAAAATGGCACATCAAAGTCCTAATCGTATGTGAGCCTCCCGGGGAGCTGCCGGGCGGCTCGGAGGAGAATAGGGTCCGACTTGTCCTTAGGACAAGTCGGCTCTATGTATAGGGGCCTTTACACAGTTTGGTACTTGTGTATTTTCACGATATATCGGCCGATATCACATCCAATATATCGGGCGCCGTGAAAATACACAAGTACCCACAGTTTAAATGTATACTTTTATTGATTAAGTAATTACCACCAGTATAGTTTGCAGCCAGGGGCGTAACTATAGCACCGCAGCCCCCCGTGGTCACGGGGGGGCGCTGTGCATGTGGGGGCGCCGGGGGGCTGCGGTGCTATAGTAATGCCCCCATCCCCCGCAGGCTTACCTGTCTGCGCGTCCCGGCTCCCCTCCTGGCTTCAATCAATTCTATGGAGACGGACCACGATAACATGGCCGCCCCATAAAGCAGACTGTTCTCTGAAACTGTCTGCAATATGGGGCGGCCATTTTATCGTGGTCCGTCTGCATAGAATTAATTGAAACCAGGAGGGGAGCCGGGACGCGCAGACAGGTAAGCCTGTGGCGATGGGGGGTCACGGGCGGCCGGGGGGGGGGGAGGTGCCCCCCCCCATTAACGGTGGGGGGGAGGGCACCCCAAACCAAGCTACGCCACTGTTTGCAGCACTTTGTTAATCAACCATTGTGACACATTGAAATATCCAGACATGGCTAATATGGAATGTAGGTTTTACATGCTCAACCTCCTCTTTTACATTGCCGATGTGTTCAGTAACAAGCTAGATGTGACAACATTCAGCCTTCACCCCAAGTTCCTTAGACTATATAATAACAACCTTCACATCAAGCTTCTTAGCTTATACAACAGACACCATCAACCCAAGTTCCTTAAACAATATAACAACAACCTTCACCCCAAGATCATTAGACAAGCAGTTCTCAAACTGTGGGTCCTGACCCCAAAGTGGGTCCTGAACTTTTCAGCATGGGATCGCGACTCCATTTAGCTGACCATTAGGCTGATGACTTTTCTAATCTCAGACAGTGATTTAAGGAGTCTGAAAAGTCTGTTGAATTGGCTGTTATATTAGACTCCTCCCATCACTCCACAATGCTGCCATGTATGTGCTGTATGGTGACTACACATGTGATGTGATGACCTTCTGCAGTAATTTGCTGGGGTCCTGTCATTATTTTTATTGTCTGACAGGATAACAGAGCAAAATAGTTTGAGGACCCCTGCGATTAGACTATACAACAGAAACCTTTACCCCAAGTTCATTAAAGTATACAATAAGAAGCTTCACCTCAAGTTCATTAGACTATATAACAAAAACCTTCATCCCATGTTCATTAGATTATACAACAGAAACCTTCACCCCAAATTCCTTAGACTATAAAATAAAAAACCTTAGAATCCAAGTTCATTAAACCATACAACAAAATCCTTCAACCCAAGTTTATTAGGCTGTACAGCAAAACCTTCACCCCAAGTTCCTCAGGCTATGCAGCAAAACCTTCACCCCACGTTCCTCAGGCTATGCAGCAAAACCTTCACCCCAAGTTCCTTAGACTATATAATAACAACCTTCACATCAAGCTTCTTAGCTTATACAACAGACACCATCAACCCAAGTTCCTTAAACAATATAACAACAACCTTCACCCCAAGATCATTAGACAAGCAGTTCTCAAACTGTGGGTCCTGACCCCAAAGTGGGTCCTGAACTTTTCAGCATGGGATCGCGACTCCATTTTGCTGACCATCAGGCTGATGACTTTTCTAATCTCAGACAGTGATTTAAGGAGTCTGAAAAGTCTGTTGAATTGGCTGTTGACTACTCATGTGATGTGATGACCTTCTGCTGGGGTCCTGTAATTATTTTTATTGTCTGATGGGATTCCAGAGCAAAATAGTTTGAGGATCCCTGAATTAGACTATACAACAGAAACCTTTACACCAAGTTCATTAAAATATACGATAACAAGCTTCACCTCAAGTTCATTAGACTATATAACAAAAACCTTCATCCCATGTTCATTAGATTATACAACAGAAACCTTCACCCCAAATTCCTTGGACTATAAAATAAAAGACCTTAAAAACCAAGTTCATTAAACCATACAACAAAATCCTTCAACCCAAGTTTATTAGGCTATACAGCAAAACCTTCACCCCAAGTTCCTCAGGCTATGCAGCAAAACCTTAACCCCAAGTTCCTCAAGCTATGCAGCAAAACCTTCACCCCAAGTTCCTCAGGCTATGCAGCAAAATCTTCACCCGAAGTTCCTCAGGCTATACAGCAAAACCTTCACCCCAAGTTCCTCAGGCTATGCAGCAAAACCTTAACCCCAAGTTCCTCAGGCTATGCAGCAAAACCTTAACCCCAAGTTCCTCAGGCTATACAGCAAAACCTTCACCCCAAGTTTATTGGACTATACAGCAAATAGCCATAGCTACAACATCATTATAATTTGCTGTCAGCCAGTCATTCTAATGCTGGCCATACACCTACAGATTTATTGTCCCATCTGGCTGGTTGAACCAAAAACCGGGTAATGGATGAGTTTATTATATGGTTTATAATATTTTTCATGGGACATGGCCACGCCCCATCCCAATGGCCCCACCCCCATCAATGGCCACGCCCCTACATTTTACCTGCACCCATGACACCAGTGGAATTAGCATAAAGTCGCAGACAGACCTGCAGGAAGACACACAAAGCCTTATGAGGACTAATCACTCCCTCTCAATGGAACCCTCAACAGACTCCGCCTCCAAGGATGGCTGCTTCCAGAAATATCCTGGTCATCTCAAACCAGAGTACAGATCCATTTTATTTCAGTATCCAGCAAAACTAATAACACTCGTTACTTATACCCCATTCAGACAGAAAACGGGTTAAGCAGTTCTACCCGGTAATTTCGTGAATAACACGGGTCCTTTTTCTGTGTGAAAGGACACACCCGTGTCGTAAATCCCGTGTCTCCGACCCTAAATTGACCAGGGTTGAGGACATGGGATTTATGACCCGTGTTGACCCTTTCACACAGAAGAAATACCTGTGTTAGTCAGCAAATTACTGGGTAGAATTTTCAACCCGGTAATTTGCTTTTCTGTGTGAAGGAGGGTCCGGCTGCTCCTGGCACAATGACACGGCATTTGAAATGCAGTGTATTTGCTGGGATTTTCAGACTTTTCTGTCTGAAAGGGGTATTAGAATACACAGCGAACGCCTTACGCCAGACTCATTACAACAGCCAGATTCTCTGATGTCCGTATTTGCAAAATGTACCAAGGTCATTCCCATGCACAGCCCATACAATGGATGTCAGTGATAATGTCAGTGCTACCATTCACATATACAGCCAGTAGTGCATATTTACTAACATTGTATTGGAGTGCTGTATTTTTTTTGTAAATATTGTGAACACTCCAAAATTCTTGCAGATGTCAAAATGTTCTTTGCCGACTCCAACCAGTTACAGCAACTCAAGGAGAAGTTTTTATAGCCATCCCGGGCACAGATTATGAATGCATAAAAACCGTGATTGCTTTGTTAACCGCCGTATCTGATAACGTTATCTGACACATTTTAACATTCAATTATAGTGTAAATAAGAAATATTCCAGCCAGCCAGATACTCCCATTGTTTAGCGCAAATCAACATAACTTTATGCACAAATCCCCTTCATCTCCACGACTTATTTCAACTGAATTTAATTCAATTTAATTAAGTATATCAAGTAACAGAATGCGCGTGTGAGTGAGGCGCAGGACTGCAGAGTTTTTCTCTTTGATATCAAATTTAGAAATTGAATTTCTTCCATTGTTTATTGAAGCTCGTTCTGTAACTCCAATATTTACTGTTCGGGCAGGTTTGCATCGGGACGTGCAAGCTGAAACCTCTTCCGATGCTCATATGGGGACGCAGTCACAATATAGACATAATGACGGCACTGATTATGTCAACATTGTTGAAATGTCGACTTGGAACATAACATGTGCATAATGACGACCGGTTAACAATCAAGTAATGAAGTTTGATTTTCATTTATTTATTTTTGTTGACCTCTGACAAAAAAACAGATGACTAGGGTTAGGCTGTGTGAGGGGAGGTTCGGGTTAGGCTGTGGGAGGTGAGGTTAGTGTTACAGTAGGCTGTGGGAGGGGGTAGGGTTAAGATGTGGGAGTGTAGAGTTAGGGCTAGGCTGTGGGATCGGAGAGTTAGAGTTAAGCTGTGGGAGTGGAGGGTTAGGGTTAGGCTGTGGGAGTGGAGAGTTAGGGTTAGGCTGCAGGAGGGGGTAGGGTTAGGTTTTTGGGGTGGAGGGTTATGGTTAGGCTGTGGCCTGTTGAAGTGGAGAGTTAGGGTTAAGCTGTGTGAGTGGAGGGTTAGGGTTAGGCTTTGGTGGTGGAGGGTTATGGTTAGGCTGTGGGAGGGGAGGTTAAGATTAGGCTGTGGGAGGGAGGGGTAGTGTTAAGCTGTGAGAGTGGAGAATTAGCTAGGCTGTGGGAAGGGGTAGAGTTAGGCTGCGGGAGTGGAGAGTTAGGGCTAGGCTGTGGGAGTGGATAGTTAGGGTTAGGCTGCGGGACGGGGGTAGGGTTAGGCTTTAGGGGTGGAAGGTTATGGTTGGGCTGTGGCCTGTTGAAGTTGAGAGAGAAGAGTTAGGGTTAGGCAGTGGTGGTGGAGGGTTATGGTTAGGCTGTGGAAGGGAGGGGTAGGGTTAAGCTGTGAGAGTGGAGAGTTAGGTTGTGGGATTGGTGAGTTAGGGCTAGGCTGTGGGAGTGGTGAGTTAGGGCTAGGCTGTGGGAGTGGAGAGTTAGGGTTAAGCTGTGGAAGTGGAGAGTTAGGGTTACGCTGCGGGATGGGTGTAGGGTTAGGCTGTAGGGTTGGAAGGTTATGGTTGGGCTGTGGCCTGTTGAAGTTGAGAGTGGAGAGTTAGGGTTAAGCAATTTGGGTTCTTTTTCTGGACTGATCGCTGTAATTACAGGAAAATAACCCCGATTGCAGGTAAATCGTGCAGTGTATGGGGCCTTTAGGTGTGCACACTAGGCCTTCCTGCTACGTTTAGGCCATGGAGGGGAGGATTAGGCACTATATGGAGCAGAGTGTTTATGCTAGGTTAGGGGAGGGGACCGGATAGGATTAGCAATACAGTATATACCACCAGAAATGCCCCAGGACCATCACTTCACAGCCAAACTTGGACAACACCTCTGCAGTCCCGAGACACGCTGTCCACAGCGACACCGCCACTAGATCACCGGGAATTTTCAACAGCATTCTAAGCATGTCGATATGATGAACGTCATCTTGGTAAAAGTCGACATGCCAAGTATGTCAACATTATAACATTATAAATGTCAATGCTATTTATATAAGTAGCGGGTTCCGGCATTCTCTGGTTCAGATAACAACCCCTTGGCGGTTGCCCTCCGCGATTGGCAGATGTACTGACTCGTCTTGGGATAATTGTCCGGTGTCTCTCCGGATTTGGTAAATAGACTCTCAAGGAATTTATTTATTTTTATTTATTTTGTTACAGTGTCTTATTCACGGGCGCAGAAACGTCTTCTAACTCGCCAGATATCTATTTGTAGTACAGGAAGGGCAGTGACAGCGCGTAGAAAAGATCAGTCTTTTTTGCATGGACTGATAAACACAAGACACAATGAGAATGAGAGAGAGAGAGAGAGAGAGGAAGAAAGAGAATGTGGAATACAGAAAACACTGTCCCTGTAGTGATGGATAGCTCGCGTAAACGTGTCAGGATAGTATTATGCAAATTAGCAGCCAGCCGAGAGCTGCTCTGGTGATTATAGAGGATGAGAACAATACCGAGGTCCCCAGACACGAGCGTGCCTTGTTATTTTCCTTCCCTCCAACTACCCTTGGGGTGGATTCTTCCTGACCCTAGTCCTGCAGGAAAGGAATCTACAAGAAATAAGTTTATGCTACAAGAAAAAAACAAATCTGCACAGCTCACAAATGCCAGTGACATTCCTGTAGTACATACACAGAACCCTGATATCCGGTAGAACACACAGACACGCATGGCATTCTACTAATACACAGACATGCATGGCATTCTACTAGTACACACAGACATGCATGGCATTCTACTAATACACAGACACGCATGGAATTCTAATACACACACAGACACGCATGGCATTCTACTAATACACACACAGACAAGCATGTCATTCTACTAATACACAGACACGCATGTCATTCTACTAGTACACACAGACATGCATGGCATTCTACTAATACACAGACACGCATGGCATTCTACTAATACACACACAGACACGCATGGCATTCTATTAATACACACACAGACACGCATGGCATTCTACTAGCACACACACAGACACGCATGGCATTCTACTAGTACACACACAGACACGCATGGCATTCTACTAGTACACACACACAGACACGCATGGCATTCTACTAGTACACACACACAGACACGCATGGCATTCTACTAGTACACACACACAGACACGCATGGCATTCTACTAGTACACACACACAGACACGCATGGCATTCTATTAGTACACACACAGACACGCATGGCATTCTACTAGTATACACACAGACACGAATGGCATTCTACTAGTACACAAAGACACGCATGGCATTCTACTAATACACAGACACGCATGGCATTCTACTAATACACACACAGACACGCATGGCATTCTATTAATACACACAAAGACACGCATGGCATTCTACTAGCACACACACAGACACGCATGGCATTCTACTAGTACACACACAGACACGCATGGCATTCTACTAGTACACACACACAGACACGCATGGCATTCTACTAGTACACACACACAGACACGCATGGCATTCTACTAGTACACACACACAGACACGCATGGCATTCTATTAGTACACACACAGACACGCATGGCATTCTACTAGTATACACACAGACACGAATGGCATTCTACTAGTACACAAAGACACGCATGGCATTCTACTAATACACACACAGACACGCATGGAATTCTACTAATACACACAGAGACACGCATGGCATTCTACTAGCACACAAAGACATGTATGGCATTCTACTAGCACACACACACAGACACACATGGCATTCTACTAGTACACACACACAGACACGCATGGCATTCTACTAGTACACACACACAGACAGGCATGGCATTCTACTAGTACACACACACAGACACACATGGCATTCTACTAGTACACACACACAGACAGGCATGGCATTCTACTAGTACACACACACAGACACGCATGGCATTCTACTAGTACACACACAGACACGCATGGCATTCTATTAGTATACACAAAGACACGCATGACATTCTACTAGTACACACACAGACACGCAAGGCATTCTACTAGTACACACACACAGACACATATGGCATTCTACTAGTACACACACACAGACACGTATGGCATTCTACTAGTACACACAGACACGCATGGCATTCTACTAGTACACACACACAGACACGCATTGCATTCTACTAGTACACAAAGACACGCATGGCATTCTACTAGCACACACACAGACACGCATGGAATTCTACTAGTACACACACACAGACACGCATGGCATTCTACTAGTACACACACACAGACACGCATTGCATTCTACTAGTACACAAAGACACGCATGGTATTCTACTAGCACACACACAGACACACATGGAATTCTACTAGTACACACACAGAGACACGTATGGCATTCTACTAGTACACACACAGACACGCATGGCATTCTACTAGTACACACACACAGACACGCATGGCATTCTACTAGTATACACATAGACACTCATGTCATTCTACTAGTACACATAGACACGCATGGCATTCTACTAGTACACAGACACGCATGGCAATCTACTAGTACACACACAGACACGCATGGTATTCTACTAGTACACACAGACACGCATGGCATTCTACTAGTACACACAGACACACATGGCATTCTATTATTACACAGACACACATGGCATTCTACTAGTACACACACAGACACATGGCATTCTACTAGTACACACAGACACACATGGCATTCTACTAGTACACACACAGACACACATGGCATTCTACTAGTACACAAAGACACGCATGGCAATCTACTAGCACACACACAGACACGCATGGCATTCTACTAGTACACACACAGACACGCATGGCATTCTACTAGTACACACACAGACACGCATGGCATTCTACTTGTACACACACAGACACGCTTGGCATTCTACTAGTACACACACAGACATGCATGGAATTCTACTAGTACAGAGACACGCATGGCATTCTACTAGCACACACAGACACGCATGGCATTCTACTAGTACAGAGACACGCATGGCATTCTACTAGCACACACAGACATGCATGTCATTCTACTAGTACACAGACATGCATGGCATTCTACTAGCACACACAGGGGGTTATTCAGGTTGATTCGCAAGGCTGTGAATTTGCAGCCTTGCGAGTCCACCAAACCCCGCCCCCTGCCGCCCCCTCAAAGTGCGGCTTCGCCCGAATAGCTGCGAATGGATGTTTTGCATAAACATCCATTCGCATGGCTCGGGTAACCGCCCACATCTTTCGATGGTCACTGACCATCGAATGATGTTTAGCGTGCACGCATATATAAGTGACTTTTCAGTTGCGGATACATGCGTGCACGCTGGCGTGGATATGGCCGGGAAGCTGATATGGCCGGGCAGCTGACATCCGGCCCCCCACACCCGCGTCACTGCCTCATTACCATGAGAACGCCCAGCGTTCTCATGGGAACGCCCATGGAACGCTGGGCATTCCCATATGGTAGTGGGGCAGCCCGGCGCCCCCGCCCATCTCCGCCCCCCCATGCCGGCATGGGTGCATGCACCCGGCGACCCGAAAGGTCGCCGTGGGTGCACGCACCATACACCTGCACATGTGCAGATACCCGCCTGCGCATGCGCAGACGCACAACATCGGTACTGCATGCGAATGCATGGCATTCTACTAGTACACACAGACATGCATTGCATTCTACTAGTACACACAGACACGCATGACATTCTACTAGTACACACAGACAAGCATGGCATTCGACTAGTACACACAGACAAGTGTGATAAGTGAACCCCTCGCACGGATTTATTTACTCTTCATGCTACAGGCACTGTACTGTTACCAATCGCAGGACAGGGCAACCTATAGGTCAGCTGGGCCCTGGTAAAATGGAGGGGGGGGGGGGTTGGCCACAAGTGGGGGTGTGGTCTCCAGTAGGGGGTGTGGTCACACTCTGTGAAAAAAAAAACTAGAGGGAGAAGGCGGACACACTGCAGCTGTCTCTCTCCCCAGTTCAACCCAAGGCACTGAGCAGCGTATGCTGAACTGGGGAGAGAGGCTGTGCTGCAGGGGCAGCCTGTGATCTCTCTCCCCACTGCCTGCCTCCCGGCAACAGGTGAGGGGAAGGGGGTGCGGGACATGAGCTTGGGTAAAAATGACCCACACACCCCCTCTCAACGCCACTGCACGTTGAGAAAAGTTTTTAAAAAAAGAGAAAAACACACATGCTGTCCGGTTTATGTGTTGATTGTTGCCACGTTGAACATATTTCAGGGGTATACTGTAGGTAAAAACCGGACCAGGAAAAGACCCCCGGACCCTACAAGCTCCAGAATGCAGAGTTTGATGTCCGGTCCGGGGGTCCTGTCGGGGGGGGGGGGGGGGGGCTGCCTGTGACAGCCGTCACCAGGGAGGGGATAAGGGGGAGAATAAAGCCTCCCTGTATGGTCCGGGCATTTGGCAAAAACCGGACGGTCCGGACCACACGGGGCAGCTGTAATCTCATGTCCCCGGTGAAAGCTATCACAGGGACCCCCCGACAAGACACCCCCGGACAAGACACCCCCTGGACCAGACAATACAAGCTCCGGCCTGCAGATTTTGATGTCCGATCCGGCGGTCTGGGGTCTAGCCCTGGTCCAGTTTTTACATAGTCCTCATATTTCAGGGCTGTGTATCCACCTACAACTGACCAAAGGGCGGGGTTACTCCTCTGTAACCCTTTCCGTTGTACTGGGCTATGAGAGATGCACATTACAGGCGAGGACCCCAGAGAACGGATGTAGATCAGTTATTACAAGTGCGGGATCTGCGTGATTCATGGTCCCTTCAGTGATTCTCGCTGAACTCTTCGCCATTCTCCCTGAGCTGCGGCGATAACTCACATATTGTTTAATTAGCTCTCAAAAGAGGGGGATTGTCTTTGAAGGAATATTTACAATATATTTATGTCCATACTTGCCATGCATCATGTTAGCAACATGTAAATACAGATTGTACGAGCCGCGGAGAATTATTGCTCTCCAGCTCGTTATAGGAGATTGAATTCCAAGGGGAAATCTTCTGGATTTTCAGAATTGGATGTTACCACTATTTACCTATCTGCCGTATGTATGGTAATACAACATAATGATTGCTCGGAAATCTTGTAAGTTTGGGGCAAAGCCAATGTAATTTCCATGTCAAATAAGTTATACGTCATTGTATTAATCCGTAAACTGCGCTCTTTCCATTTGTCACCTATTTATTCTCTGCAGTCTCTTTATTCTGTCACACGTGTCCTTACTCGCTGCACTCTTCGGGGTAAATGTATCCGTTGTCCTGGAAAGTTAGAGAAGTTTCCCATAGCAACCATTCAACTTCTAGGAGTAAATTTACTAAGATGTGAGTCCTTTTTAAGAGAGAACCAATCAGATTCTACTTACTGCAGAACCTTTCAGAAGATAATAGATTTTGATTAGTTGCTATAGACAACATCAAATCTTCAATAGAACTCTCAACTTAGAAAATGACCCCCAAGGGAGCATTATTCTAGTATGTTCTATGACTGATAGATGTCCCACTTCATGAAATGGAGATTCTGTACTCACTGTTACCTCCATGGGTCACCTTGGTTAGCCCTGTACCTTTAAAGAGGTACAAATTGCTCTTAATGGGCCAGATGTACTAAGCTTGAAAAGTGATAAAATAGAGAGTGATAAACCAGCAGCCAATCAGCTCCTCACTGCCATGTCACAGGGTGTGTTTGACAGGTAGAAGCTGTAACATTGAGAGTTAGATTTGGGTGGGCGTGTTCAACTTCCAACTGAAATCTAAATTGCATTGTAAGAAAAAGGCTATGCAGAATTTCGGAGCTACATGCAAAAGCAGCCAGTATTGTGTTCTGCATCTGCACAGAAAAAATCTAAATGTATTTGCTCCCTTTGCATGGAGACAATGTTTTGTTCTAGATGCAACATTACTTGCTTACTTTACTTTGGTATATACAGTTGCATTTGTAAAATTGTTTCTGGAAGCAGCCCTCAAGGAGGCTGTTGAGCAGGGTTGCCTACCTGCCCCTCTCCTTCAGGCAGAAAATGCTCTGTTCCTGCACTTCCCTGGTAATGTGTGATTGTCATCACCTGTGGTGAAACCAGGGCCAGCGCCACCACTAGACAGCTTTAGGCATTTGTGCTGGCCACTGGAGGGTGGTAATGAGCTGCAGGAGCCAGGAGGAGCAGGAACAGGAAGGGTCCTGCGGCGCCGAGGAGAGCGGGAACCAGGAGGAAAGCACCTGGGAGAATGGTAAGTGATTCTACCCCTGCCCCTGAAGCGTGAAGCTATGGCCGCATCTCCCACCGCATCACAAACACACCCCCCCCCCCCGGAGCGTAGCGGAGGCGGAATCAAACACCCCCCCCAGCCGTAGCGGCGGTGCCCGCATCCCCCCCCCGGAGTGGATGAGCGCCGTGGCAGGCCCCCCCGCCCACCTGGGGCGCTCCGGTGAAACGCCTTTCTTTTCAATGACCGCTGCCACGTCTGTACTCTGGCCAGGAGTCAGGACCGCAGATCTACTAGTCTGCGTCCCCGCACTCCTCTGAGTCCTGGCTCCTTATGACAAAAAGTCCATCACAAAATGGCCACCCCCTTACAGCAGACCATTTTTTAAGATGCAAGGAGAGGCAGCGGAAGCCTCCGCTAGCATTCTTTAAAAACGGTCTGCTCTAAGGGGGCGGCCATTTTGTGATGGACATGTTGTCATAAGGAGCCAGGACACGGAGGTGCGCCTAGTGCGACTAGTAGATCTGCGGCTCCTGGTCAGAGGCCACAGATATTGACGTGACAGGTACTATAAGACAGGGTGGGGGAAGCAGGGTTAAATTTACCGTGGGGGGGGGCGCAAAAATTGGCGCTACACCACTGGCTATCACAGTGAGAATTCGCACAGGTCTGAATTAGGCGATAGATAGATAGATAGATAGATAGATAGATAGATAGATAGATAGATAGATAGATAGATAGAGATATAACTTTTTTTAACCAAACTGCTGATTGCCATCGTTACTGCAAATGCTATGTTTACAATGTAACACTAAAACCTTTCGAGTCCCATCGAGAGGAGAGTGCGTGATACGTTGTCATTATTATTTTTTATTATTTAGCTTGCCATTTAATAAACAGAGAGAGGGAGCCACTTCAGAAGAGATAATACAAACCAAATACCAGCGGGGTAATGACAGCCCTGATAGCCTTGTGGGGCAATCAAGACAGATTTATTTGGAAATTGCATTTCATTTGTTCACATTACTTAGTATAAAATTTATCTCCAAGGCAAATTCTCCTAAAATATTTGAGATGCTGTTATTAGTCGTAATAGAATCCGCACCTATGTACAATGCAGTGGAACATCTCCTGAGAGCCTTAATGAGATCTTTTATCCGTATCCTATGTTGTTTAAGCCCCACAGGGTTATACAATTGTGTTTTTATCTTTCCTTCTACTAATATTGACTTCTCGTTTAAGGCCCAGACGCGGAGCGAGATATTATGTAGCAGGAAGGAAGCTGATTTTGGGCTAATTAGCCAAGATCTCACTTTCTAACACCTGTGTTCTAGCTTCTGACCTGATTTCTCCCCTTGCAAAACACAAATTCAATCACATTAACTTCTGACACGTCTATTTTTAGAGCGCAAACATTACGATATTATTTTTTAAACCAACAAACGGCTTTGCGGAATTGGGGTTGTTTTTCAAAAAATGGCGTTCTTAGCCCAGGATCGGTGCCGTGTACAGGAATCCAGACATTTTGGGTGGCAGAGCAATGTGATACAAATGGCCAGAGGATTTGCTTGCAAGAAATGTTTTAGTTTTTAATACAGAAGTACACATTTAAAGGGGGGGTATTTATCAAAGCAGGGATGGTGATAAAATTGTGATAAAATATGAGCCAGCTTCTGCCTTACATTGTAGAGGCTGTATTTCGAAAATGAGCTGATCAATTGGTTTTTTTATCGCAGAAGATGCGGCGCTGGAACTAATTTTTTGCCAGAAATTTGCATTAGGGGGTGTCATCACACCCCACAAATAGGCCATGTCTCTAAAAATTTACCTGTGCCCGCCACAGCTATGTATACCCCTGCACAGGTTAGTCAGAGGTGGCCCTTGGCAAGATACAGGTTTGGGGCCCTCCTCCCTCAAACCATCCATAGCCCTATATTTTTGCTGTTGATTGCAGGTGGCAGTGATAGAGTACGTTGGCGTGCGCACAATCTACCGATGATTGGCTCAGCTGCATGAACATCGGCATTGCATACAAATCTAAATAAGGCCCAGGGTATTTTGGAAGTAGGATTAATACCTGTGTCACATTTACAGTTATCTGACTGCCCACATACAGTGGATGAGGCCATTTTGTGTGTCCAAACATTTTTTATCCTATCAAAGGGACTTACAGTAGGGAGTGAGTGCAGGTCTGTGCCATGTCATTACCCGCAATGCATCGCTGAGAACATTGTGGACAGCCAGGATCAGGGCTGCCATCAGGAATTTTGGAGCCCGGGACTCATTTCCAGTATGGCCCCGCCTCCTCATTTGACTTACCGTAACCAGGCTTCCGCTAAGCTGCAGCCCGGAGGTCCCAGAGCGCAGGCTTCTTCAAATCAGGATGCGGCCAATTAAAATGCGGTACCGGCTGGTGAGCCAATCAGAGCTTGCGTACTGGCAGCCAATCTGATTGCCTGCCGGTACGCAAGCTCTGATTGGCTCAAAAGCCGGTGCAGCATTTTAATTGGCTGCCGCCATCCTGGGTTGAATAAGCCTGTGCTCTGGGACCTGCTTTGTTCAGCGCACTGGGCGCAGTGCAGTGTAGGCAGTTGGGGGGTTGCGGTGGGAAAAGTGAGATGCCCTGACCCTTCCAGAAGCCGGGACCTGGGACAGGTATACCCACAGCAGCCCCCTATTGGCGGCCCTGGCCAGGATATTTTTATGGAGCCCCACAGAAACATTGCTCATAAATCGAAGCCACGGTACAGATACTACCAGGCGGCAATGCTAACCACATTTCCCTAATCATTTTTGGTGCTTTGGACGCATTTCACAGGACAGTAGGATAAATGCTAAAAACATAATTATTATGCCACAGACCATCCCTTTCAGCAAAACGTGGCCTCCAACCAGAAACCTTAGAGAGTGAGATAATCAATTGAGTTTGTTCATATAGAATCTCTTGAATGCAATTCCAGCTACTGTCCATGTTGTGCCATGATGTCACAATGTTCCTACATGGACGAAACACGGTGATGAGCTAAGCAATCAGATACAAAGAATCCTAGCTGTCCCTTCTTCCTTTGCATTGTTTGGAAACCTCTAAACCACGTTTGCGGTGACTCCACCAAACCCCCCGGTAACGAGGCCCCCGTGCATATTCCCACGTGCTTGGATCCAATTTTCTGCCGCCTGCAATATTAATGAGTTATTCACACCGTTTGTGTTCCCTACCTCCACACTTCCTGAGTGGTGAGAGTCGCGTGTGCGTGCAGTCCGACCCCTAGGACACGTCCCCACTTTATGCAGCCAGAGATTCCGCAGCTGGCCCCCCCAATTGTCAACGGCGCCATTTGCTGACGAGTTTGTGCTACGCAGCTGCCTCTTCTATGGGGAGAATGTGGAATACGGAATAATGTTGAATTATGTTAATGGATGATAAAGGTGTTTCGTCACAGGAGATTGCAATCATATAATAAGGGGAAGTCCAGGTAGCAATGATCCTGTCCCTCCTGGGATGGGCCATGTTGGGAGGTATGGGTTGTGTATTTTAGATTTATACTAATAGTGTACTAATACCCGGGTACTGCTTATAGCTCATAGTGGCTACATCAGGCCATGGCTCATCATTTGCAGTCTATTAGCCGGCAGCCTGGTGCCCTTAGTTGCACCAGACGGGCACTAGTGGCCATGAATCCCCCAGGTGCTATTCAATTAGCCTCCACACTGGCACTTATTGCGGGCTTTGTATGGACAATGTCTAGGTCGACAATAACTAGTTTGATCTTTAACGTTCAATACTAAGTAATTAGACACTGACAGAATGTTGACACGAGTATTTTCATGGATTTTTTTTTTTTACACCGACTTGTTCATACTTTACCATCCTAGCAGACATGGAGGGGGAGTTTAATCGTAAGCCGAGCGCAGCGAGCCATTGTGAGGAGACATTTATACGGTATCCATGTTGACATATATCGACAAAGCCACACACACAAAAAAAAAAAAGATTGCCATGTACACGGCAACATTTGCTTGTGTCGACGCTCAGTCGCTGTCCACCCTGTTTAGGTGTTGGCCTACTCACTGTCCACACATTAGTGATCAACCTAATGATTATATTTGGTCCCAAAATGAAATTCACATAGTAGGTTTGGATATGTATACCTGATCCTGTGCAATTTCTCTCAAAAACTGGATTTTTTTTACGTTTGGTTATGGGGTAATTGAATTACTCTCCCCACAAAAAAATTTTTTTTGTTATAGTCCCGTTATTCCACATGAAAAACGAACATGTCTAATTGAATTTCCCCCAATATACACACAGGACAGATGTACTAAGCCTGGGGTAGCCAACCCTAGTCCTCGAGAGCTACCAACAGTGCATGTTTTGCAGGTCTCCTCACAGAGGCCCTTATTCTGATCGGTGCGGCCGGATCGGAATATGCGGCCAGGACCGTGCGTCCGAAACCCCGCCTTCCATACGGATCGCCAACTCCGTCCGTACGCGGTAAGAAGCTGGCCGAACGGACCGCACGTGTATTTCTCATGGATACACCTCCTCCATCTCAGGTAACCTCCCCCATCATTCGAATGCAGGACCGAGTGGTCCACCAGCTCCCGCAACCTCAGACCACACGGGCATTTCTCCGTGCAAAAGCAGGGATCTGGACGGGCAGCTGACATCCGGCGATGTCATATGACCGCCCCCTACTCGTGCGTCACGACTGCATTACCATACGTACGCCCAGCGTTTGCATGGGAACGCCCATGAAACGCGGGGCGTATGCATATGGTAATGAGCCCAAATAGCCCTTCACGCCCCTCTCCACCCCCTGTTCGGAGTGTTCACATTTCATGCGGGATTTGGCCGTACGCCATGCTCGCACATGCGCAGAGACGCCTCTGCACATGCGCAGACATAAAACATCGGCGGCACGAACGCACGCGGATATTACCGCACCAACCAGAATAAGGGCCAGAATCACAAGTGAACTAATTAGCTCCATCTGTGGATCTTTTAAAATGTGTCAGTGATTAATGATTACAGCTGTGCAGCAGCTAGGTTGTCTGGAAAATGTGCACTGTTGGTAGCTCTCGAGGGCTAGGGTTGGTTACCACTGTACTAAGCCTTGGAGGTTGATAAAACGCAGAGAGATAAAGTAGCTGTCAATCCAATCCTAAAGGTGCCCATACACTAGTAAGATTTATCTTCAGATCTGGCTGGTTGGAACAAAAACATGGTTATGGATGAGTGGCAGTTTGTCAGTTTTCCAGCATTTCCAAACAAATGGTCAAGTGTCTTTTGTTCTCATCCATAACCATGTTTTTGTTCCAACCAGACAGATCTGCAGATAAATCTGCGTGTGTATGGCCACCTTAACTGTCATTTTTCAAACCCAGTCTATGGCATGAGAGTTAGGGGCGGATTGATTGCTACTTTATCTCTTGCCACTGTAGAGTGGACTATCGGACAATTAAGGCGCCCAAGGGATTATGTTGGTTACCCTTTGTTGTTACCCTTACATTACTTCCTAGAAATAATTCACGCGGACACCTTATCTAAAAATAAGACTCAGACAACCATGGCATAAGTTTAAAATGGTCAAGTTATTTATTTAGGTGGTATGACCCTTGTTAGTCTATCAAAGGGATGGCCAAGACAGCACTTGAGACCAGCACCAGTCAGAGGTGTATGTCAATGGCAGCGACTGCATCGCTCCAATCTAACAAACACACCCCTTACGTAAGGTACAGCCTGCACCGTGACGGCTCCCCGCCCCCTCTAAGGTAGGGCGCGGACACCTCAAGGAAGTGCCCACCGTCCCCGCTCATTTCGGGACTCGCCCACCGTCCTGGCAAGGGGGGGGTAATACCGCACGGTGACCACCTGACACCTCACCCGACTGCTGGTCGAGAGCGCCTTCTCGCCGATTTTTTAAACTAAATTAAATTTTACCAATTGTTTGGACAGCCCGAAGGCAATGAGCACCAGAGAGAGGAAAGAAAAGAAGGGATGGGAGGGTGGGGATCCGGATTCCAAGAGGAAGTTCCTCCCCTAAGCTGGACCCTATATACCCCACTCAAGCTACCTCCCCTCTTGGTGCTGATTGGCCCAGATGCACCACATGCTAACTTGCCTAAGAATTACACACTGCTCTGTGCTGCATATGCATCTGCGTTTAACCCCCAAATCCCCGGGCTCTTAACTGCACTCTGGCCTATGCTGCCCTCGTTTTGCCTAATAATGTTATGTTCTGTAATAACTGCAGTTTCTTAGCATGCGTTGCGCTTTGCCAGGAAATAGACGTCAAACTAGGGTTACCACCTAGTCCCTTTAATTCCGGACACATGTTAATTACACAGGTTCTGTGGCAGTTTAAAATCAGGTGAAGTGGAGTCTTGAAGTCAGCCAGCCACAGAACCTGTGTAATTAATATGTGTCCGGACTTAAAGGGACTAGGTGGTAACTCTACGTCAAACACCTTGCTGGCTTGCTGCGTCCATCCCGTTCTGGGGTTCCGTTCGTTGGGATTCTGCAGGCAGCGGGGTAATATGATACAAGCAAGATTTCAACTGCAGAACTTGGCCAGCCCTGGGATTGCAATAACCCCTTCTCCTAACCTGCCGGCAACCTTCCATGTTAACATACTGTGAGCCCAACGCAAGTGACAAAACTAATCAATCACTCAACTAGCAACACAAAGAAAAATAGAGAGGTTAACCAAAATTGATGACATCCCCGCTCGAATTTTACACTGATTCGGCAAGCTCCACGATTGAAACAGACAAAGATTTATAGGGCAGGCTACCACGCGGGGTCTTTTTGATTGCTGTTTTTTTTTTTTTTAAAGCTTTTTTTGCATATTTATTTTGGAGCTCATCACAGGGTTGTAACATTAGAATGCTGATTCGATTTAACATTCCAAAAAGAGGAGGCATTATGCAGCGATTTGCATGATGTGAGAGAGGAATCACTGGAACGCTTTGTAATGAGGCCTGCCGCGATGATTGTTAAGGCTCACCTGCTAAAACAAGCCATGAATATAGATATATACTGTAGATATACAGTATTATCTATAGATATATAAAGTGTGTATATATATATATATATATATATATATATATATATATATATATATATATATATATATATACACACATATGTCTAGTGTCCGTATGTAACCGAAACACTGCCACCTGCTGGCAGCGGGTGAAACTACATCTCTTTCTCTTTCACACATGCAGGAACACAGAGACAATCACCAGGTAGCAGTTTTTCATGTTATAAGAGTTTCCAGGGCAGAGTCACCTTGCTCTTGGTGGAATATCTTCCCGAGTGATAGGCCGGCGGTGTTCTAGTACGTAAAGGGACCATGGGAGCCTTTTAAGAGTCTGCTATGCTCAGAAAGCCTGTATGCTTCTGCCTGTGATATCAACTGCCTGAATCGAACCTGCTATGCTGTAACCTGCTGTTGAGAATAAACAACAAAGTCATCATCTGAGACCCTGTTTTAGTGATCCTTGTCACTATATATATATATATATATATATATATATATATATATATATATATATATATATATATATAGGCTGGAGGTGAGTAGAGTTCACCTGTCTCCCCTTCCTCAGGCAGACAGCATAATGCAACAGCCTGAGGAAGGGGAGAACGTCCCCAAAACTGTTGCAGAAATAAATATTGCACCTGTACCAAGACCCGGAGTGCCACGCTGGTGTTTATTCTCCACGGAGCTCTACTCACCTCCAGCCTATATACATTATTGCAGAGGCACCCAGGCCATCACCCACTTTTCCAGGAGTGCCAGGTCGCCCCAACAATATATAATATATATATAGAAACAGCGTAGAGGTGGCACTCGTTCAGCCAAATATAAGTCACAGACCCCTTTGGTAAGGTCAACGTTTCAAAGCTTTATTTTGCGATCTTCCTCAGGACCAACAATCGATTGGACATTATATATATAAATATGCTGTCTATAAATACACACACGCACAGAAACACACACACACGTGCACACGTACGCTCTGACTGCCTTGCATTTTCCGCCCTGTATAAAGAAATTATCTTACGTTTCCAGGATGAGAAATTGTGTTGTGTCATGCCTCCGAGGGGTATAGCGCTCTCAAGCTTTTATGAATCTGTTTGATATTAGGGCCGCGTATTACCGGATTCAACACAATTTTTCCTTCCCTGTGAAATTATTACTGAAAGCTTTATCAGTTCTTTCTGACAGGTAATTGATTATTACCATTGACTTGTGATGGATAACTTTCATAAAAGTGGCAATCCCAGTCTTCGTTCTGGTGGTCTGTAAAGTTTGGTCCTTTTATCTGTTTATATTATTTTGGAATAAATGCTATTTTGCCTCGGAATAAAATAAAATAAAACAATCTGTAAGAACAATTCTTGGGGGCGCGTTGTATCATTTTAGTATTGATGATTGAGATATTGCGCTAACAGGTGACGGAGCTGTGAGGTTTCATTTGGCCAAAATTTCATGTTGGCTACAACTTTTAAAGAGCCAGGAAAGTCATTATTTGGTCTTATTCAGAGGCAGCAAGTTACTAAGCTGTTCAATATAAATGATATACTGTACTGTAAGCCAATGGACGGTTTTTGCAGAAAGTCCTAGCTATGGTTGGCTGTCTGCGCAGTGGCGTAAGTTCATCCCAGTTGCCCGGGGGCAAGATAAATATTGGTGCCACTGCCCCCTCCCCCCCCCCCCCCCACACGGGAAGCGGTCATCTATTAGAATGAACTTAGGTCTACAGTCATTAGGTCGACCCCACTTGGTCGACTGGCAGGAAGGTCGACCTGACTTAAGGTCGACATGGCCAAAGGTCGACATGACTTAAGGTCGAATTTGCATAAAGGTCGACATGAGGAAGGTCGACTGGTCATAAGGTCGACATGGGGTTTTTCACTGTTTTTGAGCCGACATGTGCCGACAGGCGGTATTTCATGCCCTACCATCCACTAGGGCGTGGAGGAGGTTATTAAAGCTGTGGCGAGCGAAGCGAGGCACCGTGCCCGAAGCATTGCGAGCGAAGCGAGCGATGCGAGGGTCCGATTCTCATTGCCAACTGTGTCCATGTCGACTGTGTCAACATTTGGATAAAAAAAACAGTGAAAAACCCATGTCGACCTTATGACCAGTCGACCTTCCTCATGTCGACCTTTATGCAAATTCGACCGTAAGTCATGTCGACCTTGGCCCATGTCGACCTTAAATCAGGTCGACCTTCCTGCCAGTCGACCTAGTGGGGTTGACCTAATGACTGTAGACCTAAGTTCAATGTAATAGATGTACCGATTCCCCCCCCACACACACACACACACCACCTTAAATATATATATATATATATATATATATATATGCATGTGTGCAAAAATTATGTTCAGAATAAAGAGATTAAGGCGTATATTGTCCTGCTAGAATGGGGAGTCAGCCACAGAAGCCATATCGCCAGATTTCAAATAACTGTTTCAAACTTGCAGGGCAGGAGTGGTGCCCCCTTGGGAGCAGGAGCCCGACGGCAGATGACTCCATTGCCTCCCAGAGTTACGCCTCTGTGTCTGCGGGTTAACCATGGATAGTGGGTTTCTGGTTGATAGGTCTACATCGGCTAGTTTGACAGTCAATAGTTCAACATCAAGAGATCAACATGCCAAAGTTCGATATTGACACAGTGTCAACACAAGTAAAAGGGGTACTTATATGTTAGTTGGGCGCCCACTAAGCTTTTTGCTTAGTTTTCCGCAACCCCTCGTGGGGCTCGCTACACTCGCCACGCTTTGGGCTCGGTGGCTCGCTGCGCTCGCCACAATATATAAGATCAACTCCACGCCGACATGGATAGTGGGGGTATGAACGTACTAACTATAGTGGGCGCCCAACTAACATATAAGTACCGTAAAAGGTTTACATGAAAAAGGTTAACACATGAAAATGTGGCGTTTTTCGTGATCTTTTTTCTTAATTTTTGGGACTTCATATCTTTAATATACACGTTGACTCCGATTGGAATGGTAAAGAGTGTCGAGTGCTACACTAATTGGGGGTTCTAATCGAGAGACACCAAAAACCATAAAAACTCATATTGATTGTCAACCTAGACACTGTAGTCCTTTCCATCCATACCCCGATAGTGCCATTGCTGGTTAATTTTGATGGCATGAAAGCACCTCTAGTCAACCATCGGTGGTTTGTACATGTCGACCACTGTCTGTGCTGTGGGACATGCCAGTGGGCTTTATGAGACCTTAGGGTGGGGCTAAACAACTTTCTCCAGCACTGGAAAAAAACATTACAGCCAGCGACAGCAGAGAACCATCCACCATCAACCATCGATGGTAAACCATAATTATAACAGTCACCCATAGTCTAAAGGAAATTTGTAAAAAAATTGGTGTATTTGTATCCAGAAATACACTCATTTTTGACATTTACTATCCCTAAAATATGGCAATTCGTATTCGTAATGATAGCACATCAATACTAATACGAATTGCCGTATTTTCGGGATAGTTAGTCAAAAATGAGTGTATTTCTGGATACAAATACACCTATTTTTTTACAAATTTCCTTTAGTAAATTTCCCCCTTTATGAGATCCCATTAAGACACTGGGCCTAATTCAGACCTGATCACAGAGCAAATTCTTTCTCAAAATGGGAAAAACCCTTCTGAACTGCAGGTGGGGCAGATGTAACAGGTGCAGAGAGAGTTAGATTTGGGTGGGAATTTACTTCAAAGTGAGATCTATTTTGCAGTGTAAAAATAAAGCAGCCAGTATTTACCCTGCACAGAAACAAAGTAACTCACTCAAATCTAACTCTCATGTTACATCTGCCCCACCTGCAGCTCAACATGAGTCTGCCCATTTTGAGAATAAAGTTGTCCTGAGATCAGGTCTGAATTAGGCTTAACAATTTATAATGGAGTTGGTAGGCAATATTAACAATACTCTATTAACATAGCTACTGTGGAATGTCAGGGTTGCACTGAACAGTGTATTTTACCTTTACAAATTATATTTGATCATTTAAATGTTG
This sequence comes from Crinia signifera, assembly GCF_055691185.1. Taxonomy (NCBI): domain Eukaryota; kingdom Metazoa; phylum Chordata; class Amphibia; order Anura; family Myobatrachidae; genus Crinia; species Crinia signifera. The sequence continues at coordinate 65,274,343 of NC_139228.1, read as the reverse complement.
TGTTTAGTGATCCATTCATCTCAATCAGTGGCGTAACTACTGTAAGGCATCCCCAGCTGCCGCTTGGGGGAGCAAGCAGCAGCAGGGTCTGTGTGGGCGCCGGCACTGAAATGCTGCTGCCTGCTGCTGCCCACTGACTGAGCACCGGAGGCGAGTCAGCCGCAGCGCGGGTGGGGCCATGTTAGAGACGACAAATCCCTCTACTGATTCAATTGACTGTACATAGAGCCGGCTATTGGCTACTGTGTACAGGATGGGCGGGCGGATGGGCGTGCTGGGGCGGCCTGGGATGCATCGGAGCCAAGGAAAGCAGCTGTGTCTGCTGGTCTCTCTTCCTCTCTCCTGCTTCAGCCTCTCTGTTATGCGTGTGTGAGCCCATCACGTCACACGAGGAAACACGCTGGAGAGAAGCCTGGGGGGGGCACCACAAATTTTTTGGCAGGGGGGGAGCAAAATGTATAGTTATGCCACTGATCTCAATACTTGTCAGCAATAGCAGCAATACTAAATATTTGCTTTCAGATGGTTCTTTAATCTTTTTCAGGGGATTTGTAGTAATATGGAATAACGTGTAATAAATGGGCAAAAAAATAGTTTGAAGTTTGAAGTTTTACGAGTCTCAGATTAGCCGATGCCTATTCAAATCTGAAGTTGCTCACTGTCTGCTGCCATACTAAGATAAAGAAACCTTTCCTGGTTCTCCAAATTGCTTACAAACACAAAGCAGGAAATACTGAAAATGTTCTCAGAATTGTTAAAAAAAATATATTATTATTTCACAGTTTGAGGGTTTATAGATTTGAGTTTAAAATCCTAATTTTTGATTCATAATACTGATGAACGGGTGAAACAATTCATTTGCTTTGCACTTTCCAATTTATAAACTTTATCGCATCTTTTAAAGGCCAATTTCCCATTTGATCCAGCAATAAGAGATTTGTGGACTGATTTTTCCAGAAATAGATGATTTGGCACAAGATCACACATCCCATTTCCTGAGCTGCCTGAGATGGACTCAGCCTGTACTATCATGTCTGTTCTCCGACTTCCACAGTCAGTGCCGCTGCCTCGCTAACATTGCATTTATTCACAGCCAACCAATCAACATTTAGCTTTCATCTGTGCAGTGCAAATTAGTCTGTATTAAGTTACTAATTAGTCGCTATGCTTTATTGTAAATTTAGCTGCTAAATGAAATTTTAGTAAATGGGGCTATGTAATTTAAATAAACTTAACAAGGGTAAGATGCCCCAAAGCCTATTTTGTGAACAAATTTTCGAGAATGATAAAAGTTTGATCGCTTAACGGAACTGATTTTTTCGGGACAGACCCATTTTTGGGGGACTGTCACACGTCCCACCAGCATCCGGCAGTATCCTGGGAGGGACGAGGGTGGGGGGGGAGTGGAGTTGGGAGACCCCCTGCTTGTCGCAGAAGGGAATAGACGCTGTGCATATGAGCACCATGCTTATTCACTGTGAGAGAGGGACGGGGGCGTGGCCAGGAGCTCACATATGCCCCCACAGCAGAAAACAGACATTTCTTCAAGGTCATGCCCCCTTTTCCTGAGGTCATGCCCCCTATCGGGATTGCTCAGGGGCATCTCAGGAATCTCAGGGGTATTAGGGTGCGATTTTTAATCATGTTTTAAAATCGCTCTAAATTGTATGCGAAAAAATTGCGCATTTTTTAAAAACTCGTAAATGTAATTCGGTGCGATTTTTTTTAGACAAAGTCGGAATTCGCATTCAATTTATTACGATTTTTAGTAAGGAAAATGTGCGTTTTTTAATAATGATAATGTGCGATTTTTTTAGACATGTGCGATTTTTTTTAAACACGAAAGTGTGGCATTTTGTAAAAAAAATTTTTTCAAAATGGCATGGGGCCTGAGCATAACTGGCCTCGGGATCATTGAGCCGGACCTGGTTCCAAAAATATGGGGCACAAAAAGCGTAGGGGTCCCCCATATTTCTGAAACCTGCCCTGACTCTTGGACTGGTCCTGGTTCCAAAAATACGTTGGACAATAAAACTGGGGGTCCCCCGTATTTTGGAAACAGCACCGGGCTCCAACAGCCCGTGGTGTCATGCCACAGCTGGGGGACACTGCGCTGCCGTACCATGCGCACTGTGCCTGGTCAGCCCTGGACAGTGTACCTGGGAGAGTGGGGACCCCCCTCAATAAAGGGATCCCCCCAGGCTTCATCCGTCAATGGCTGAAGCCTGAGGCTGTCCCCAGGCTCCCTAGGAAGTGGACGCCAGTCTGAAGTTAATTAAAAAAACATTGCTTTTTACAGTCAAACTACAAGTCCCAGCATGCCTCCCCCACATACTGGGACTTATACTGATTGGGTAAAACCTATTGGATCCCTCCCAGCACCCCTTGCAGCAGCACATGTCACGCTGTGTTATAAACCCTGAAGTCTCGGGACCGGTGCTTATTGGAAGAGACAAAAGGTCAACACGAAGGTCATCACAAAGGTCAACACAAGCTTATGGTCGATATTAATAAGCTCAACACAAGTTTTTCATGTTTTTTTTTTTTTTTGCCCTAAGCGAGGGAACGCGGTACACTTATATGGTGACATATGTCGACATAGACAACAAAACTGTGAAAAACTCATGTCGACCATGTCTATGTCAACCATAAGCTTGTGTTGACTTTCTGCCAATGTCGACCGTGGATATGTCGTCCATTTCAATTTGTCGACTAATTCATTGTCGACCATTAGTGGTCAACCTAGACATTGTCTAACATGTAAACCATAACTGTTTAGTACATACTGTATGCAATAAGTATTAATGTGCATTTTTCATCCCCCCAAAAAAGACATTGTGCCAGATGTACTAAGCCTTGGAGAGAGATAAAGCGTTTTGTGTGACGAGTACGGCGCTGAATCAAAGATGGCGGCCAACAGACACAGCGATGGCCTCAAGGGCGACGATGTGGCTTGATGCAAAGCCACTTCCGCAGCTTTCTGCTGTATATTCATGAGCGGGGAAGGCGGTGGGTGCGGGGAAACAGACAGGGAGACTGTGATGGAGAGACAGATGTGCAATGGATGCTATAATAGTACACATTATTATAACACTCACAAGTCAGTCAATGGCGTCAGTTTTACCAAACGACTTTAATCACCAGATTCCCACTTTGAACTCCGTCTTTCTTTGTTCTGTTAGTTAGGGAACAGATTTTCTCTTTCACAGATAGGGAGATCATTCACTGGAGCCATATGCCGAGGCATCCAACAACAAGGGCTTCAGTTTCATCCATGTAGTCTTCTGCCCGACGTCATTACACCGCCCTGGGGAGAGCGGCATTTAGGACTGGAAATAGCCATTGTTAAATGACGGTAATTGTAAGGGATTCCAGTGTAATTGGTACGCAGGTCTCCCATATGACGACGTGAGAGAATAATTGGGAGGGCTTGTGGCTCCGGCAGTTATACCGTCATTACTCGGCATTCAGGCCAATAAGACATATGAGCCAATGTCACGGTCATTAAAAAAAATGCATTAATTAGCAATTCATTCATTAAGCTGTACTCCATTTTTTTACTTTTTTTTCTTGATAGACAGGAGAGGTGTTGTTGCCCAGAGCAACCAACGAGATTCTATCATTTTCTAGGTTGCAATTGAGAAATGAAAGACAGACTATGATTGGTTGCTATGGGCAACAGCACCTCCTTTCATTTTTAGAAGCTTTAGTAAATGTAACCATACCTGCCTACTTTTGATTTCACCTCTCCGGGAGAAGCCCGTCAACACGTCAAGGGGGGAGGGGGGGGGGTCAAGGCTGACATCACTTGGCCCCACCCCCCAATGCAGAAAAATGATTCGTGGAACGCAAAGAGGGGGCGGGGCTTAAATGGCGTGAAATGCCGCGGACGTGTCATTTAAGCCCCTCACCATGGACCCGCGATTTATGGTAATTAAACCAGCAGGCAAGTGGGGAGCAGGGGCTCAGTAGAAAGCAGAAGACTTGCCCACCTTCCCGGGGTGCCAGGAGATGGACCCGATTTTCGGGAGGCTCCCGGCCATTCCGGGAGGGTAGCCAAGCCTGAATTTAACCCTGATTGTCATATTTATATACAGATGCAGCCAGGTTTATTCATCTGGAGATTACCGTGTCGGCGCGCTGATCACCGAGAATGGACCGCGCGTGCACACAGGGGGAAATCCATTCGGAATAGCTCCCCATCAAACGGATCCCCCCCCCCCTGTTCGCAAGCGTTGAGTAACTCTAGACTTACTCAGCGATACAAGAGCCCTGGGGAGAAGGAAGCCGTTGATGACGTCGCCGCCCCACCCTCACAACAACCGGGGAATGACTGGGTTTCCGCCCCCAAATGGTCGCAGGGTGTCAATCACCTTGCATACGGTCAGCGAAGATTAGCCTTCGCTAGATCCATTTGTACAAAAGGCTTGCGCATGCACACAGCGTACCATGCACATGCGCAGTCTCCGATAATCGGCCGGGCCACTTGTGCAAGTCTGAATCAGGTCAAGGCTCAGAATTTTTATTTTAAAACTTTCTATTTCGTGAGTTTATTAATTTTTTTTATCTATATTATTCACTACACACAATAGCCGTATGTGACATACATGTATATTTATCTGGGACTTACAGTATATCAGGGTTGCCGACCCTCCCGGAATTTGCGGGAGTCTCCCGAAAATCGGGTCCCCCCTCCCGGCCCCCGGAAGGGTGGGCAACCCTCCTGGAATAAGGGGACCCCCACTGAGCCCCCCGATCGCGGCATTTAAATGCCACAATCCGTGGGTCTCAGAGGAGGGGGCGGAGCTAAAATGGCACAATCGTGTCATTATGACATCACCGGTAAGCCCCGCCCCCGAACTCGGAATGAAAGATTCCTCTCCGGGCTTCTCCCAAAGAGGATTATATGCAAGTCGGCAACCCTGCAGTATATGGTAACATCGAAATGTAGGCATGGGGAAGAGGGTGCCAATAATGGGAACTCTACTCCCGTGGCCACACACTAATCATTGTATTATAGATGTGTGCACTTCCATTTTTCTACCATTGCTGATTTAAACAGAAAAACATTTATCCATAGGTGCTAAAAATATGACATCGAAGGCCCAGCTCACCAGGCGGTATCAGCAGTGAGTGCAGCCCACTACCTATAGGAAATCTCAGTGTGATAAATCACAGCTACTACATAGTAAACCTTTCTCGTTGTCATAAAATTCTAGTGTAAAATCGTTGCAGACCTTTATTTATTTATTAGCATTGGCTCATATAAGCCTGAAGAAGGGATTAGCGATGTCAAGTGTATAAAATGATTAAAGTATTATCTAAATGCCAATCATTCTGTGCACATTCTATGGTAATGAGAGAATAGATTGTGATATAAATACATTATACTGTATATATATAGAGAGAGAGACAGAGAGAGAGAGAGAGAGAGAGAGAGACAGAGACAGAGACAGAGAGTGAGGGGGATATGGGCCCTTATTCAGTTCTGATCGCAGTACAAATTAGTTCTCAACATGGGCAAAACCATGCTGCACTGCAGGTGGGGCAGATGTAACATGTGCAGAGAGAGTTTCTTTACCCTGCACAGAAACAAAATAACTCACACAAATCTAACTCTCTCTGCATGTTACAGCTGCCCCACCTGCAGTGCACATGGTTTTTCCCATTTTGAGAACAAATTTGTATTGCAATCAGATCTGAATAAGGGCCATGGTATGTATATATATTATATATATATATATATACATATATATATATATATATATATATATATATATATATATATATATATATATATATATACAAACACACACATATATAAATACCTGTAGTGCACAGTTACCCTTTTATCTGCTAGAAAAAAACTACTTACTGTGAGGCATATGTAGCACAGATTGGTGAGAGGTAAAGTGGAGAGAAATAAAGTATGAACCAATCAGCTTTTAAAACACTTTCCAACATAAGCCTGAAACACAGGTTTTTGCGCATCAACCCAGGTCCGGATAATGCCTGAAAGGGTCTACCCAGTTTGAGAGTCTCAAATCTGCCAACAAACTCATTAGCACGTTTTTTCTGGGACTTGCAACCTGGGCAGACGACCCCGCTTAGGTCTGAAAGATGGTCTATCAGACACACATAGCTGATCACAGGGACTGTGAGTCCATCATTTACTGCCAGCAGGCAGAGAAGGCTGTCCAGGCTGTGCTGGAGACGGGGAACCTGAGGGAAGTCTGGATAATAATGCTATCTGGAGATAGCATTATTAACATAGGGCTCCTTCCAATATTTTTTTACAATTTCATTGTGGTAAATTCGGCCAGATTGCATTTCCCATTGCAAGTATGGGAAATGCGATCTGGTTATTAATAAGTCAGTTTAGGGGCTTGAAGGAATATTTTGCTTCCATTAATTGCCTATCAGTGCATACTGTACAGGTTATACTAAAATAATGTGAAAATGGTGTCTAAAAATGTCCATTAATATGAAGTATGCATACGTTGTACAGTTATTTATTCACAATATTTATACCTGCAGACTTTTGCACAATCAGCTGAGCTCATGCTAGTTCTCTGTATGTAAATTTATTTTCAATCAGTATAATTAAATAAACAGTACGGAACCGAGCACTGATATAAAGTGGGCATATGAAGCTGGTCCCAGGGGATGGGGGTGGGGGGTTAGCAAGCCCCTATTTAAGACTGGATCGCGACATCTGTAGAACTTGTCTTCCAACTCATTGGCTGTTGCCTAGCAACTGGTCAATCACACAGGCAATTTGTCATGACAAATTAGTACTTTTGTTACCATAACAACCAGCTTTGTTACTTATACTTAATTAAATTGATTTAAATCAGAAATGACTTAAGGAAACAAGTACTGAGTATAAGCGTGGTAAAAAAACAACAACATGAATCCTGTTGGCTGACTTCACAAGAACATGGGGGGATAACGGACTCCCATGTAATCCATCAACGTGGGACTATTCACAGCCATCTTTACACACGTCAAGTGTCTTATGTGTATATCATTAAGTGAGCAAATGGACAAATGTAAAACTTGCACTATTATTAAGAGATAACTTTAGAATTGTCAAACTTAAATTGACGGAAATAAAGTGTTTCATGGGCAAAACAGTTTAATATCTAAATATATAAAAGTACAAAAACTGCATAATTGTGTGGGAAATAGGAATGCAATTTTAATACTTATGATTTACTAGTTAAAAGCCCATCAAAATGACGACTTCTGTCTTCTGCAATGTACTTTCACTTTGAGCTGTGACCGTTTTTACTTTTACTTTGAGCGGTGACAGTTTCTAGCCCACAAACTCTCCACCCCACACCCCCACCCAGTCCATAACTGCTGCTACCTCCAATCTCTGTCTTCACAGCTCCCTCTCTCCATATCCAGCAAGTTTGGAACAGATCAGTGTCCCTGCAAAAATTGCTTTCACTTTTTGTTGACATCTTTTAGCACACAGAGGAGTAATTTGGTCTAGTGGTCACTAGCGGTATTTATCCTCATAGATAGCAAACCATGTAGCCAGCTGGTGTCTGATGATTATCATGCTGTCATCATGATGGGCCTATTTCTATACAAAGGCCTGGATCTGCAGCTCCATCTGCCACATTGCTAATCTTGCCCTGGGTTTAGGTAGTTTTGGTTAGATTTGGGTGTGGTGGCAGGGGGGAGGGAAAGTTAGGGTGTGGGAGGTTAGGCACTCTGGGCCTTATTCTAGTTCACTCTTTCTGACAAAATCCTTCTTAGATGGACAAAACCATGTGCACTGCAGGTGGGGCAGATGTTACTTGTGCAGAGAGAATTAGATTTGGTTGGGGTTTTACTTTAAAGTGAGATCTATATTGCAGTGTAAAAATAAATCAGCCAGTTATCTCTGCACATTTTACATCTGCCCCCCTGCAGTGCACATGGTTTTGTCCATCTAAGAAGAATTTTGTCAGAAAGAGTGAACTAGAATAAGGCCCTAAGATGGGAGGGTTAGGGCTAAGCACAAGTTGGTACGGTTAGGGGTAGGCTCAGAAGGGTGGAATAGGGAATATAGGGGAGTTTAGAGATAATCATTATGTAAGTGCAACATACATTGCATAACAGTTAATATATCATTTTGCAATACCTCAGATTATTAGACATTAGCCAATCGGCATAGGCGACAGAGTTCTCTGAAGATGGAGCTAACCTCTCATACAGTAAGTATCCTCCACCCAACCTCACAACATTATTGTCGATGTAATTTTGTTTATTTCCTCACCCTTTGTCTACTGAGAGGTTAAAGCCCAGAACTTAATGCATCGCGCGCGATAGAGATAATCACTTATTTTCAAAGGTTGCAGTCATGGATTTACAGAACACTTCAAACAGATGATATCAGGAGGTTGTTAGTTTACACGCTGTATTCCCTTGCAGGCTAACCATTGAATTATTACTGGCAATTATAATATTTGAAGCATGTGCTAATAATACCCAGCTATTTTAACTGAAGATGGACCGATAAATAATGTAACTTGTGAGAGATAAAATGCTAATGGTCTGCAATCATTTAATATTAAACATGGCCATAGTGATAGGAAATGTTGAAAGATTTGCTTATTTTCCTGAATAAAAAATATAAATAAAACTCTAGAGATGGGCAAAACGGGCCACTAAGACGAGCCGGGATTCAGCGGATCACTCCGTGAAAAGATTCAGATCTTTTAGGCGGGTCCTCGGCTCACTTTGAAAAAAGGGCTAATTTCATAATGAATAAGCATAATTTGGTTTACAATCATTTATTGCCATTTTTTTTGTTACTTTTTTTTAAAACAGTGAGCTGAACAAATAAGAACATACATGACCGAGTAAAACACTGATCGATGGCAGGGTGCAGAATCGCCATCGATGGCAACCATCGATGGCATCTGCACTGATGGCATCCCTAGCAGCAGCAGCCTAAGGCGCCCAAGGGATTATGTTGGTTGCCTTGTATCGTTACCTTTACCTTAAATGCCTATAAATAATTCACACGGACACCTTAACTAAAAATAAAGACTCAGACAACCATGGCGTAAGTTTAAAATGGTCAAGTTATTTATTTAGGTGGTATGACCCTTGTTTGTCTATCAAAGGGATGGCCAAGAAAGCACTTGAAACCAGCACCAGTCAGAGGTGTATGTCAATGGCAGCGACTGCACCACTCCAATCTAACAAACACACCCCCTACGTAAGGTACAGCCTGCACCGTGACGGCTCCCCGCCCCCTCTAAGGTAAGGCGCGGCCACCTCAAGAAAGTGCCCACCGTCCCCGCACAACTCGGGACTCGCCCACCGTCCTGGCAAGGGGGGGGAATACCGCATGGTGACCACCTGCCACCTCACCCGACTGCTGGTCGAGAGCGCCTTCTCGTCGATTTTTTAAACTAAACTAAATTTACCAATTGGTTGGGCAGCCCGTAGGCAATGTGGACCGGAGGAAGAAAGAGAAAAAAGGGAAGGGAGGATGGGGATCCGGATTCCAAGAGGAAGTGCCTCCCCCCAGAGCTGGACCCTATATACCCTGCTTAAGCTGCCTCCCCTTTTGCTGCTGATTGGCCCAGCGACCCCACATGACTGAAGTGCCTGGGAATCATCCTATTGCACCATTACTGCATTGCTTATATGGTTAACCCCCAAATCCCCGGGCTCTTAACTGCACTCTGGCCTATGCTGCCCTCGTTTTGCCTTGTTATTCTTTCTTTCACTTGCAGTCGCAGCACTGTACTCAGTCTCCAGAGTTAGTACATCTCAGCTGCCACAGGTGGCAGCAGAGCCAGATTAAGGTCTAACTGGGCCTGGAGCTGAATGATCAAGGGCCTATTATGTGCAATAATAGGGGTTGTGGTCAGCACCTAATAATGTGGGGGGGGGGGACCAGTGTTCTGGTTGGGTGGTCTGCTCATGGGTGTGCCTGTATTTGTGTAAATACTTTCAACTACCATATATACTCGAGTATAAGCCTACTTTTTCAGAACATTTTTTATGCTGAAAAAGCCCCCCTCGGCTTATATTCGAGTGAGGGTCCCACTTGAGTCAATAAGTTTTCCCAGTTTTTTGTTGTAAAATTAGGTGCATCGGCTTATATTCGTGTCGACTTATACTCGAGTATATACGGTAATTATATATGCCTGGAAAAGGCAGGGGGCTGGCATAAGAAAAATGCAGGGAGATATATTGGCGGGTGCACCCGCAGGATGTCAATGTCCTAATATACTTGCGGGGTGAGGTGGCACTGCAGTCATAAAAAAATACTGAAGGCCGAAACTTGGTAGACAACATTTCAGCACCTTTTATGTGGTCACCTAAGTTTACCACACCATATACCCTTTATACAAATCATGCAACACAATAGTAACCCCCTTATACTGTACTTGTCTCTTACACATTATGCCACATGGAATGAGCCAAAATTCACACCGACAGAGCCAAAATTCACACTAAGCACACAGATTGAGTCACAATTCACGTTATACCACACAGATTAAGGCAAAATTCACATTGTGCCACATGGATTGAGCCAAAATACTCACTACACCAGGCATATCTGAACAGTGGCCCTCCAGCTGTTGTGAAGCTACACATCCCAGCATGCCTTGACATAGTTTTAGCATTCCCTAATAGCAAAACTGTGGCAATGCATGATGGGACTTGTAGTTTCACAACAGCTAGAGGGCCACTGTTTGGACATGCCTGTACTATACCAAACAGATTGAGCAATAATGCACAATATGCTTCATAAATAGGGGCATTGGCACGCATTAAAAATTTACACTATAATGCCCATTACATGTTAAGACACACACCATAAATTCCATTACGTATTATGCCAAACACCATAATGCCTATTAAAATTTATGCTACATACTGTAAGTGTTGCTTACCTACATGTTCATTGCTAGGGGTGCCATGCTCATTGCCAGGGGTTCCATGCTCGTTGTCATGTGGGATTACATGCTCATTGCCAAGGGGGAATACATGCCCGTGGTAACTGGGGGACAGCCACCGCCGGGCAGAAATGACAGCCATTGACAGCCGGGCAGAGAGCAGGGGGCTGCCCGGCTGTATTCAGAGCACTGCTATTTGAAATAATACCCCTTTCACACCAGAAAATGCAGGGACTTACTCGGGAATATGGTCCCAGGATCATGCAGGGACATTCCCGGACTGACCCCTTTTACACCAGCCTAGTCCCTGCATTTTCTGGTGTGAGGGGGAGAGCCCACCCCGGCCCCCCCTTTAAACAACCAGCTATATCTTTGGGAACCAACTGACCCATTTACATGTAGGCTTCGAATGATTTTGGTTACGTGAAACTGGGCCGTTTGGTTCCAGAGAAATCTGTCCTCAAACAACATGAACAGCCATGAAATTACATTTCAGAAATGAAAAAAAATTGGTTTACCCGCAATATCTCTAGAACCAATGAACCCATAGGGACCAGGTATCATATTGAAGGCCCAGCGATTTGAGTTAGACTGAGATCAACCTCGAGCTTCTGTGATTGCGAATGGGGAACTGGCAGCCGTCGGAACCGGGTGGAGGTCGGAATTAGCGGGTCCCATGTTATCTTATGGGGAAAACGTTCCAGGATGGCCTGGCGGTATTTCCGGTTCCCGAGGGGCTAGCGACACGGGGCTGGGCTCATTGGAAAGCCCTAGCCCTCAGCTACAAAATGGGCCTATTTGGAGAGTGGGCCTGGAGCTGTAGCTCCATCAGGCCCATTGTTAATCCGGCCCTGGGTGGCAGTGCTGAGCTCAGGCAAATGCATTGTAATGAAATACGAAACTGAAAGTAAAAGAACGACGGTTCACCTTTTTGGGATCGGCGGCTCACTCACTCTTACATGGGATCTGTCCAAAAAATCTGCTTCGTTCGGCGAAACGACCCATCTCTAATACTCTGACATGGGCAAGAACTGTACACGGCTGTGGAAAGGCTTTGGCTTCAGTGACTGGTAACACCTTATCTTGGGGTGTGTGATAAGTTTAATCATACTTACCCCTCCACATGCTCCATACAGTGAATGGCTGTCAGCACTCTCATTGGTGGATGGCTCCAGCCATCCACCAATCAGAATGCTGACAGTCATACACAGTCTTTCTGTCAGCTGAGTGGAAGGCAGAGAAAGTTGCTCGCTGGCTGCTCTGATTGAGGATTACAGTCTCCAAAGAGGAGGCACCAGTCCAGGGGGGATAGTGGAGCCGACCTGGGTAGCTGCCTAATGTGCCCAAACATTATAATGGCCCTGCAGGGTAAAAGACTGATGAGGTGGGTGCAAGGCATCTGTATTTGGCTTGCAGGAAGGTGCCAGGGACTGAGCTTCCTGGTCTCAATAGTGGCAAGGCATCCTCCTAATGATGTCAAGACATCACATGGGACAAGAGAGGGGGAATGGCAGGCAATAGTATAGCCATGTATGGCTGTGGTTACTGGGATCTGAGGTGAGCGTGCCCAATCCCTTTCTTCTTACCCAGTGGTGTCACTACCTGGGTGCGGAGGGTGTGGACCGCACCTGAGTGTCACCCCAAAGTGCCGCCACTGAAGACATCCCAGTTTTCAGGGGTAGCCAGCACCACCAGGGATGCTGGATATGCCCCATGGGTGATGAAAATGGTACCACAAAGAGACCACGCCCTCGTTTAAATAGGCCCCACCCCTTTTAGGGCACGGTGGGATTGACAGTGCAGATTGCGCACTGGGTGTTTGTGCTTACCTACTCACCACAAGATCCTCTGTTGTGGCCTTCAGAATGCATACTGAGCTTGTGTAATCGAGACTCCCGCAGTTGCGACGGCAAGACAGTGCTAGAAAATTTTACACTACACAATCAGTGGCGGCTCCAGTGGTGGGGGGAAGCCACACCAACTGCCGCCAACTGCAATTCCAAACAGACTCACTGGCAGTTGATGCGGTTGCCCTATTTCAATTTTGAACTGTGCCACAGCCCCCACCCCAGGAGACGCCACTGTACACAACTGTCCTGATTTTCGCAAGACAATTCAATGTCCAGCAGTGGGTGGGGGGGGGGGGGGGATTAGAAGGACCCCTGACATTCGCTGCTGCTGTAAATAGATGTTGTGCGCATGTGCAGAGCATCTATTGACAGGGGAAATAGAGGGGCAAGGCCATCAACTCACTGAGGTGACAAAAAGGTGAGGCATGACTCTAGATAATAGCATTCATGCAAAGCCCATTTTATGGGGGTAGAGGCAGGATTCCCAACCTGTCCACTCACAATTTTGGGAGGTATGGCACGTGTTCTTAGTGAATTGATAGGCTGCATTCTTGGTGATGTCACTGATTCCCAGGGAAAGAATAGACTGCATTCTCAGTGATGTCACTGGTTCCTAGTGACTGGGAGGGCTGCATTCTTAGTGATTTCACTGGTTCCTAGAGAATGGATAGGCTGTGTACTCTGTGATGTCACTAGGGGGGTTATTCTAGTCCATTCTTTCTGACAAAATCCTTCTTAGATGGACAAAACCATGTGCACTGCGGGTGGGGCAGATGTAACTTGTGCAGAGAGAATTAGATTTGGGTGGGGTTTTTCTTCAAAGTGAGATCTATATTGAAGTGTAAAATCATGCAGTCAGTATTTTCCCTGCACAGAAACAAAATAACTCACCCAAATCTAATTCTCTCTGCACATGTTACATCTGCCCCCCTGAAGTGCACATGGTTTTGTCCATCTAAGAAGGATTTTGTCAGAAAGAATGAACTAGAATAAACCCCTAGGTTCTAGTTAATGGATAGGCTGCATTCTCAGTGATGTCACTGGTTCCTAGTGAATTAATAGGCTGCATTCTCAGTGATGTCACTGGTTCTTAGTGAATTAATAGGCTGTATTATCAGTGATGTCACTGGTTCCTAGTGAATTAATAGGCTGCATTCTCAGTGATGTCACTGGTTCCTAATAACTAGATAGGCTGCATTCTCAGTGATGTCACTGGTTCCTAGTGACTGGGTGGGCTGCATTTTTAGTGATTTCACTGGTTCCTAGAGAATGGATAGGCTGTGTACTCTGTGATGTCACTAGGTTCTAGTTAATGGATAGGCTGCATTCTCAGTGATGTCACTGGTTCCTAGTGAATTAATAGGCTGCATTCTCAGTGATGTCACTGGTTCCTAGTGAATTAATAGGCTGCATTCTCAGTGATGTCACTGGTTCCTAGTGAATGAATAGGCTGCATTTTCAGTGATGTCACTGGTTTCTAGTGACTTGATAGGTTGCAATATCAGTGATGTCACTGGTGCTGAGTAAATGTATAGGCTTCATTCTCAGTGATGTCACTGGTTCCTATTGAATTTATAGGCTGCATCCTCAGTGATGTCACTGGTTCCTATTGAATTTACAGTATAGGCTGCATTCTCAGTGATGTCACTGGTTCCTATTGAATTTAAAGGCTGCATTCTCAGTGATATCCTTGGTTCCTAGTGACTTTATAGGCTGCATTCTCAGTGATGTCAGTGTGTAAGTATAAATGATGGCTACACATTCAAGAGTCACGACAATGCATGCTAAATACACGAATAGCGGAATAAATTCGACAAAGACCCAGTCGCTGTAGAGGTTGGTAAAAAAAATCTTTACAAAAAAGCACTGTATTTCCTTCTCACATTATGAATTTACTTATTATTAACATGTATTATAAGTAACAAAGGTACACAAATAACATCTCAGCCTCCAGGTTGTGTTATGAAATATAGAATGTTTTTTACGTTATTCAATCCACCGTGTGCGGTGAAGAATCAACACCTACAGTATATCACACAAGTAAATATTGTTTCAATACAATAACACACATTTTTCTTGTGTGATGCCATTAAGAAGCTTCTCTACTTCCCTCCGTGCCCTGACAATAGCACTTTGTTAAGGCTCGATGCTCCCATTTGCATTAGACGTCTCTTCTGCATGTAGATTGATGAGTTTAATCAGCAAATCAGGAGAGAGACTCAGGCATCAATCAATGTCAGTTTCTTTCCTTATAATTTCTGATTCGCTTCCTGACAGTGTAATACGAAGATGTTTCTTAAAGGTGACGTTCTGGTGTAACATTGTTTCAACATTTAGATCAGCCCTGATATAAAAAACACAGATCCGTTCAGTAGGATTAAATGTGCTTCCAGGTTAAACCCTGGAAGGGCCATTTAGAACAAGGCACAGCTGTTTTGTGACTTTATGGATTTCCTGTAGGGATTAGCGCTTCAAGACAAAATCGTCTGGAGTGCTGGACGCTTCTAATGGGATTCCCTAAGATATGGCGTAACTAGAAATTTTGCACCCCCCGGTCAGAAGAGTTTCTGGTGGAACTCCCCTCCCCTTCTCATACATTATTTATGATTTTTTTTAACCTACTGTACATGTTCGTTGCCAGGGATTCATGCTCCTTGCCATGGGTTTCTTGATCATTGTCAGGGGTCACAAATGCTCATTGCCGGGAGTTTTATGTTCGTCATTGATGAGGGTTTAGTGCTCACAGGCCCTCGCTCTAAGCACTGCGCTCTCTTGACATATGCTAGAGGTCCAGTAGAACCACCGCATCTGTTCCCTCCAAGGCTGGGGCCATTTTTGTAGGGACGTTTTCATCAGATTCCATGCGGTTGTCGAGACCACATAAAATTTGCAGAGATCCTGTGCCCACATTGCAAAGGATTCCCCCAAGCCACAGCCATCACTGCAATCTCTAGCACCTCGCCCCGTCGTCTCCCACCCACTGCCCCTCCTAAATGGGTCATGTTGGAGGGCATGAACTAGGGGTGTATGACCAGTGTGGCTGCATGACTAGGGGTGTATGACTACAGGGCTTTAAGAGCGGCCATTGCTCCTGGCTAGCAGACAGTGTCACTGTTTGTGTAAACGTTGAGAACGTCCCAGTCAACACTGCACTTACCAGTACTGCCAGCCCCGACCAATGTGCAACATAATGACATCATGCTCATGACATAATTATGTCACATTCATAGAGGGGTGGAGTCAGCGCAGGTCACATCTGTGCAATGTAATGACTTTGTGCAATATAATATACTATTATGTGTGCGCCACCAAACCACAAAGCAAAACTATGGGCCCAGTAATGCCACTGTATATACACCCAGCCACACCTTGACCGGATATGCATCTGTGGGGGTTTGTTGGTGTCTGAAGTAAGGGTGCACAATCCCGCCTAGATTGTCTTTGCTGTGCGAAAGTCCACAAACGCTGATTTAAAAAAAATTCCAAGATATAATTCTAAAACACTTTAGTCATAGCTGGGAAACCATTAAAGCAGAAAGGAGTGGTGCAGAGTTTCTCCTTGTGTTGGCAATGGGCCTTCATCGTATGCGATACATCGTATAGCACCTTCATCGGAGGTAGCCAACCCTTGGGATTAAGGCTGCCATCTTTGCACCAGGTACAAAACCGTAGACAGGAAACGAGACAAGCGTCACCTTCTGCTGCACCAATGTAGTTGCGCAATCACAAGTGCGACACTAAATGGAAGATAGGCTGCGCCTACGGTACGTCCAGTAGATAATTATCCCGTTCGCCGTAAAGAAATGAGGTCCTCTCCAGCACATAACGGGGGTTAATGTCCTGCTAATCAGCGCAGTACAGGTCGCCGCTGACTGGGAATGGTTCGCATTAAATACAGAGCGCAGTGCAAGCCTGATAGAAGCCGCAGAAGCTTCCTTATCCGGCTGCGCACCAGCACCGTCCACAATTAGCTGTAATGATTCAAAGCAGACAGTTGTCCTGGAATCTGACTATGCAGAGCCACATGATCACACTAATGGAGACACTGAAAAATCTCCAGAGACCCAGGGGCTACTTTCAAGATTCCAGATTGGTGAGTGAAGCCGGGCCCTCTTGCTTGCTGTAGATTAATCAAATATTCCTCCAGCCTCTAATTGGATGACAATCAGTTTCAGAGAATGTGATATGGGAAGCTCCACTTCCTGCCTTGTTATTCAAGCTCAGAAAATAACCTTCGTTTCATTATTTCTGGGGGGTTAACCCTTCCACCGCTGGATTCTGCTTCTCTTCCGTTCTTAACAATAAAAATGTAAAAATATATATATATATATTTTTTTTTACCATCAAGTAATTTATCAATTCCATCTCTGTCCCAGTGCAAAGAGACGGAGAGGGAATAAGAGGCTCTGGGTAGCAGGAGGTTGTAGTTGGATCGTCCAATAGGCAACCTAGGCTACACATGAGGGCAGTACAGATGGTGTAACGGTTAGCATTACTGCCTCACATCATTGAGGTCATGGGTTCGATTCCCACCATGGCCCTAACTGTGTGGAGTTTGTATATTCTCCCAGTGCTTGCGTGGGTTTCCTCCTGGTACTCCGGTTTCCTCCTACAATCCAAATATATACTGGTAGGTTAATTGGCTCCCAACAAAATCAACCCTAGAATGTCTGTGTCTGTGTGTGCGTGTACATGTGGTAGGGAATACAGATTGTAAGCTCCACTGGGGCAGGGACTGATGTGAATGTTCAACTATACTCTGTACAACGCTGCGGAATATGTGTGCGCTATATAAATAACTGGTAATAAATAAATAAGGCCCACTTGGCAATGGGAAGCTTGGGTTATTTTAAACCCCCCAAACCAAGAGATACCCATAACAGTATGTGGTCTAATTCTCCATGGAGTCTTTATTAACAATTTTTACTTTCACTTTGAGCTGTGACAGTTTTAAACCCACAAACTCTCCACACGCGGTACTTCACCTTACAGAGGTGAGGAGTAGTTATCCTCTTATATATAGATGGATAGATAGATTTCTATTCTGTAAGGTTTTTTAATGAGACTGGGGCAACGGTTCGAGCATTGTGGATCAGCAAATTTACCATGTAAAGTCTATAGGAAAGGCGTACACAAGCAATGTTACAATTTGATCTACAACTAGATCCCAAAAATATCCACTTCATGTGTTTACCTTGAGAAAGGCAATAGTTGCCCCTATCTACAAAAAGTGCTCAGTCCTCTATCAGAATTGGTGTGTGCATTGTGTTTTATGATCAGGTCTAAAGGAAGTAAATACTTCATTGTATACTTTTGTTATTCAAATAAAGTTTTCATTTGTTGCTTGATGCCTTCGTTCTTTTGAAATAAAAATAAACAAACAAATAAATCAATAACTGTCAATTTCAATGGGCAGTGGTGCAAGTAGGAAAAAGGTCTTAGTGGTACTGTGCCGCGCGCCGAAGGCGCGCGTTGAAAAATGGGCGTGGTCAAGGGGTGTGACCAGGGGCGTGGTCATATGATACTAGGGGGAGTGGCTGGAATATTGCACGCCAAAGGCACACGGCCAAAGTTTACACAGTAATGCCTGTTACGCGTCACACACCCAATACATATGGCCCATACCATAATGCCCGTTACACATTATTCCCCACACCATAATGCTCATTACACCGCACAACTGATGCCCATTACTAATAGGCCCACACAGTGCCAGATATGCCCCCACAGTGCCCCAGTGCCAGATATATGCCCCCACAATGCCACACATATGCCCCCAGTGCCAGATATGCCCCCACAGTGCTACACATATGCCCCCAGTGCCAGATATTCCCCCACAGTGCCACCCATATGCCTCCAGTGCCAGATATGCCCCCACAGTGCCACACATATGCCCCCAGTGCCACACATATGCCCCCAGTGCCACACATATGCCCCCAGTGCCACATATGCCCCCAAAGTGCCACACATATGCCCCCAGTGCCACATATGCCCCCACTGTGCCACACATATGCCTCCAGTGCCACATATGCCCCCACAGTGCCACACATATGCCCCCAGTGCCACATATGCCCCCACAGTGCCACACATATGCCTCCAGTGCCACACATATGCCCCCAGTGCCAGATATATGCCCCCACAGTGCCACACATATGCCCCCAGTGCCAGATATGCCCCCAGTGCCAGATATAATATGCCCCCACAGTGCCACACATAAATGCCCCCACAGCAGCACAACTCACCAGTGCTGGCTGTGTCCGGGGCAGTCAGGTCCTCTCCCCCCTATAGTCCCCCGCTGTTCTGCTTCCCTGGGGAGGGGAGGGGGAGGGAGCGCATCTCACGTTTCTTCTGCCTGGCTCTGTCTATCTTGCGGGCTGGCTCCTGATTGGCTGCCAGCCCGCGAGCGCTGATTGGCTGTCGCCTGACAGCCTAGTCTGAGTGACACAGGGAGGGGAGGGAGAGAAGCGCAATGCGCTCCCCTCCCCTCCGCTCCGATCAGCTGTGGCGGGGCGGCGAAAACCACGCCCCCCGCCACTTACATATGCGCGCATGCGCATTACACACTTTGGGGCAGATTTGTTATGGCAGTATTTTTTTTAATGGTACGCCGTACCACCCCGTACCGCCATACTTGCAGCGCTGTCAATGGGTTTCCACTAGTAAGTATATACACTTACAGTGGTTTGGTGTGTGTGTGTGTGTGTGTGTACACTAGTATTGTATGTGTTTTTTGTGTGTATATCTGTGTGTGTCTGAGTTCTCCCTTATCTTAAACATTTAAACAAGAATACACATGACATTAAAAAAAAAACCTCAGCCTATTAGAGTGCCAAGTGAATTTGTCAACACAGGTGTAAAAAATTGGCAAGTAAACATTTTCATTCATCACAATGAACTGTAATGTTTACCTTATATAGGAAATAAAATCTTTTTATTACACAACATTTTTTTATTTGAATTTATATAACAAATGTGAGCGGCGCTGGCATTTTTTTTAGCGGATATTTTGAACATGTCTCACAGATGGCACTCAAAGGGTTAAATAGACGTAAACAGGACAAACCACTAACAGAATACCCACAATAAAGATAACAGGTAGAAGATCTGCATCATGTACAGTATTTCCAGTCCTGCTTTTGGTGCACGAGGAAAGCCAGCTGGTTCATTAAGCAGAACATGCAAAAGTCGGTTATTTGAATGCTGCCATGTATCTTACTGTACCCAATGTGCTCGGAAGGTCACATACTGTAGGCAGAGTTCTGGGTCTCAGGAACCTGAAATGCATCATATAAACTGCCACCAATCTGTAATTAACTGGCAGTTCCCCCAGCACCGGAGCTGGAGGTGCGTAGAATAGTAATGCCTCATTAATGTCAGAGGGGATGATCCGGTGCAGTCAAATTCTAAAAAAGGCCCTCTGTTCCGAAGATGAATGTTGTGCGGTATTGACAGCGTAAAGTATTGGCCTCCTTGAGGCTGGATTCCAGGTTCCATTCACTAACGCAAATGTTATTCTATCAAATAGGGAAAAAAGATTGAAATACCCTGAAAGATCAGGTTCCCATCTCACCCCCATCCGACGACTGACACAGTCTCCATTGAAGTCAGTTATCATGAACAGCGGCAAAGGAGTTCCAAGTTTCCAATCCGCATCATTACGGAAAGAGGTCAGAAATATGGGTCGCCTGGTACACAGGATCGGAATACCGTCAGCAGCGACAAATGCTCCGCAGAACAAAATAAATCTGCAGGTGCTTTGTATATCGGTGCTTGAAATGTTTTAACCCGTCTGCCTTGTGCTGCAGTGTTAGTACAGTGTGATACACAGTTACAGGAGATGAGACTAGGTTGTGGACAAGGACAGCAGAGGCCTTGGATTGATGTATGAGTGTACTGTATGCTTGCTGTGTTCGTTGTCTGGCTGGGTCAGAGAAGCATCATATGTAGGTGCAGCCATAGGTGCCGATTTATGTTTTTGCTGGTGGGTGCTCAAGCCAAAAATATAGGGGAGTGGCTTCATGGGAAAGGGGCGTGGTCACAAAATAATACTGATTTATATTACGCAGCACAGTTGTCAAATTATATTATATTCAAATTATGGCAACAGTGCCAAATACATATATGCCCACACAGTGCCAAATACATAAATGCCCCCACAGTGCCAAATATATAAATGCCCCCACAGTGCAGGTACATAAATGCCCCCACAGTACCTGTGCCAGCGACGAGGGAAGGGGAGCGTGGTGGGACACGGGTAGGTTGGCCGCTGCTGGTGGGTGCTCATCAATTTTTGTGGGTGCTCGGGCCCTCAAGCTCCCACAGAATCGGCACCTATGGGTGCAGGGTCACAGAGAAGGGGAAGAGGAGCAGGTACTACTACTAACTACCCAGACGGTTTTCTGGAGGGGCTTACTATTTTTTTTTTAATCTAGGATATTTTAGGATGGTCAGGTATTGCACCCAAGAGCTGAGAATTGCCTGCATACACCAAGACTGTGGAAGGCTTAGTCAATCTCAGACACAATGTAATAGGGTGTGAGAATCTGAGAGATTTTTGGCAGAGTTTTTCCCCTTTCTTTAAAGCGGCAATCAATTACATGGCAATATCAACCTGGTTTTGCAGTGTCAATGAGTGCAGCTTTAAGAAAATGGGAAAACTCTCCCAAAATCTCTGAGTTTCATATTCTCACACCCTATTACATTTGGCAACTGCTTTCAATGTCTTTACTGTTATTAAGTGCTATTTACTAACATAGCAAGGGTGAAATAGTGCTTTTTACAGTTTAATGCAGATTTGCACCCACCAGAAATGTTAGAATCTAGACCTCAATGGAATAGAAACAATAATGACCCTTCACAGAACCAGGTCTGCTCAACCTTGGCCCCATCTGAAGCTGAAATGTTTATTATGGTTGTGTTCTCCTGACTCCTGCACCTATCACTGCCTGCTTCCCTCTCTTATTCCCTGCACCTCTCACAGCCTGCTTCCCCCTCTCATCTCCTTCACCTATCACTGCCTGCTCCCCTCTCTTATCCTCTGCACCTATCACTGCCTGATTCCCTCTCTCATCCCCTGCGCCTAGCACTCCCTGCTTCGCTCTCTTATCCCCTGCACCTAGCACTCCCTGCTTCCCTCTCTCATCCCATGCACCTCTCAGTGCCTGCTTCCCTCTCTCATCACCCTGCACCTATCACTGCCTGCTCCCCTCTCTTATCCTCTGCACCTATCACTGCCTGATTCCCTCTCTCATCCCCTGCGTCTAGCACTCCCTGCTTCCCTCTCTTATCCCCTGCACCTAGCAATCCCTGCTTCCCTCTCTCATCCCATGCACCTCTCAGTGCCTGCTTCCCTCTCTCATCACCCTGCACCTATCACTGCCTGCTTCCCTCTCTTATTCCCTGCACCTCTCACAGCCTGCTTCCCCCTCTCATCTCCTTCACCTATCACTGCCTGCTCCCCTCTCTTATCCTCTACACCTATCACTGCCTGCTTCCCTCACTCATCCCCTGCGCCTAGCACTCCCTGATTCCCTCTCTTATCCTCTGCACCTATCACTGCCTGATTCCCTCTCTCATCCCCTGCGCCTAGCACTCCCTGCTTCCCTCTCTTATCCCCTGCGCCTAGCACTCCCTGCTTCCCTCTCTTATCCCCTGCACCTAGCAATCCCTGCTTCCCTCTCTCATCCCATGCACCTCTCAGTGCCTGCTTCCCTCTCTCATCACCCTGCACCTATCACTGCCTGCTTCCCTCTTTTATCCCTTGCACGTATCACTGCCTTCTCCCCTCTCTCACCCCATGCACCTCTAACTGCCTGTTTCCCTCTCTCATCTAATGCACCACTAACTGCCTGCTTCCCTCTCTCATCCCATGCACCTTTAGCTGCCTGCTACCCTCATTCATACCATGCACCTCTCACTGCTTGCTTCCCTCTCTCATCCCCTGCAGTTATCACTGCCTGCTTCCCTCTCTCATCCCCTGCATCCATCACAGCCTGCTTCCCTCTCTCATCCCCTGCACCTCTCACTGCCTGCTTCCCTCTCTCATCCCCTGCACCCATCACACCTTGCTTCCCTCTCTCATCCCCTGCACTCATCACAGCCTGCTTCCCTCTCTCATCCCCTGCACCTCTCACTGCCTGCTTCCCTCTCTCATCCCCTGCACCCATCACACCCTGTTTCCCTCTCTCATCCCCTGGACCCATCACAGCCTGCTTCCCTCTCTCATCCCCTGCACCTATCACTGCCTGCTTCCCTATCTCATCCCCTGCACTTATCACTGCCTGATCCCCTCTCTCAACACCCTGCATCTATCACTGCCTACTCCCCTCTCTCATCCCCGGCACCTCTCACTGCCCACTTCCCGCTCACATCCCCTACACCTTTCACTGCCTGCTTCCCTCTCATCCCCTGCACCCATCACAGCCTGCTTCCCTCTCTTTTCGCCATGCACCTCTCACTGCCTGCTTCCCTCTCTCATTCCCTGCACCTATCACTGCCTGCTTCCCTCTCTCATCCCCTGCACCTATCACTGCCTGCTTCCCTCTCTCATCCCCTGCACCTATCACTGCCTGCTTCCCTCTCTCATCCCCTGCACCTATCACTGCCTGCTTCCCTCTCTCATCCCCTGCACCTATCACTGCCTGCTTCCCTCTCTCATCCCCTGCACCTCTCACTGCCTGCTTCCCTCTCTCATCCCCTGCACCTAGCACTACCTGCTTCCCTCTCTCATCCCCTGCACCTATCACTGCCTGCTTCCCTCTCTCATCCCCTGCACCGATCACTGCCTGCTTCCCTCTCTCATCCCCTGCACCTCTCACTGCCTGCTTCCCTCTCTCATCCCCTGCACCTAGCACTCCCTGCTTCCCTCTCTCATCCCCTGCACCTATCACTGCCTGCTTCCCTATCTCATCCCCTGCACTTATCACTGCCTGATCCCCTCTCTCAACACCCTGCATCTATCACTGCCTACTCCCCTCTCTCATCCCCGGCACCTCTCACTGCCCACTTCCCGCTCACATCCCCTACACCTTTCACTGCCTGCTTCCCTCTCTCATCCCCTGCACCCACCACAGCCTGCTTCCCTCTCTCATCCCCTGCACCTATCACTGCCTGCTTCCCTCTCTCATCCCCTGCACCTATCACTGCCTGCTTCCCTCTCTCATCCCCTGCACCTATCACTCCCTGCTTCCCTCTCTCATCCCCTGCACCTCTCACTGCCTGATTCCCTCTCTCAACACCCTGCATCTATCACTGCCTGCTTCCCTCTCTCATCCCCTGCACCTATCACTGCCTGCTTCCCTCTCTCATCCCCTGCACCTATCACTGCCTGCTTCCCTCTCTCATCCCCTGCACCTATCACTGCCTGCTTCCCTCTCTCATCCCCTGCACCTATCACTGCCTGCTTCCCTCTCTCATCCCCTGCACCTAGCACTGCCTGCTTCCCTCTCTCATCCCCGGCACCTAGCACTGCCTGCTTCCCTCTCTCATCCCCTGCACCTAGCACTTCCTGCTTCCCTCTCTCATCCCCTGCACCTATCACTGCCTGCTTCCTTGTGAGTGTGCCCCCTGACCTCTTATCTGTATTTTATAAAATGTAATGTTTTATTTTATTGCTATATTAGTCTCCAACAGTAATGCGCTCCAGAGTACGCCAGTGCCATATAAATTAATATTGATACCAATAATAACTGACATATCAGAACTGCATCACCCATCACCGATCTGCAGCCACAAACGTTACGTGTCAAACAAGCGTGATACACGTGTAAGAGCAACACCCGACATGTTCTAGGAGGGGCAGTAACTAGTCTCCTCTCATGCGTTCGGCTTCATCGCCACATAGGTAGATTATGAGGGAGCTGTGGAGCCTTCGCCCATTGTCACCTGAGTATACTTCACCAAGAGCCTCCTGAGAAGAGGCGGCTGGTCCTCACAAAAGATTACAGGCATCACATTTTAATTCTGAGACATGAATTCCGTCTATTACTGTATCAGACAATAACACCTGCAAGAAATGTTTGGAAGCAGGAAGCTGTGTAATTACACTATTTATGTTTCAATGGGTTTATTTTTCTGTTCCTCTGATTTTCTCCAGCGAGAACGATTGGGTGAATCGAAGTCATTCCAGAGGGGAAAAAAACACATTTAAAAAAAACCAACACAGAAAGAATTGGGGTAAAGTCAAGATTTAAATCCTGTATTAAGGGGATTCGAAACAGCCGTTGGTATAGAACTTAAATGTTTATGGATTCAGCTCTTTCCCAAATCCAGGTTATAATTATTAGGTAATTGAGCGCTGAGTGTATAAATATAAGTATTTGCATGAGAGTATTGACTGGATACATAGGCACCGAAACGGTGGGTGCTCCGGGGCCTGAGAGGCAGCGGGGTTCCAGCGGCAGGGGTCCCTGCGGTGGATGGGAACTAGTAGCGGTAGTTCCCATATTCCGCAGGGACCCTGCTGCTGACGTCATATCCGCTGCTGGGAACCCGCTGCGGCGCTGCTGCTGCCAGGATCCACGACGGCGAGCAGCGGGTGAAAAAGTAAATCGGCCCCCCTGACTGGATACATTGTTTAATGGAAAGCAGCTCAGTGCATACACACTAAGCCGCTTTCCCCCTACCCGGCACCCAGCACTATGCAAAGCCATCCTCAAAGCCGCTCATCTGCTCGTATAACCAGCAGATGAACGGGTTTCCTGGCAATGATGCGGGAGCGCGCAGCAGCGTTCACTGCTCATCGCCGGGGCATACACGATGGGCGGCTTTGAGCTAAAAGCCGCTCAAACTTGGTGTTTTCAGCGGCTCTCAGTGTGTATGGGCCTAAAGTGCTTCTGATCTACTTTCTATTCTCAAGGTAACCCTCACCCTAGGCACAACATAACAGATACAAGTTACCTAAACTCTGGCGACCAATCATTCTAATTATCAACTGTCCACGCACAAGATCATCTGGCTATTCCCAATTCAGACGTGCAAGCTCTGCTGCGAATTTGCAGCGTGCGCGGTTATCAGATGAACGTTCATGCATGGGGTAAGCTGTGCGAATACAACCCGCATAGGCTAGCCTTCATCGGCTGCTTTCCATAGCGCTTAGCGCTCTATTATATTCTCCCTCCACGCTCTAGTGGATGGTAAGGTATAAAATACCATCTGTTGTTGAAAAAACCTTACGTAGGTCTTTTGCCTGTCGATCTTCCCATTGTCGACCTAATGCTTGTGTCGACATTCCGACCCTGTTGACCTAAGCCCTGGAGACCTTTAATGGTTGACCTAATGGGGGAAATTTACTAAGCAAAATACGGTAGGAATTGGCGCATTCGTATTCAGTCGTATTCGGGCAAGTATTCGTATTTTTGTAATTTACTAATGTGAAGAGTACTTGTGTACTTTCACGGCTCCCATCGCATGCCATATGTAGTGGCATGCGATGGCATGCGATGCGATTTTCCCATGTTTTTAAGCATTTTTTATAAAATCGCATGTGATCGTGTCGCATGCGATCGCATGAGATCGCATGCGATCTGATGCGATGCGATGTAATTTTTCACAGAAATTATGGACATGAGTTGACATCATGTAAAATGCACCCCAAATGTCATTTTTCACACTGTACCACCCCCACTATCAACGGCAACCCGAAGCGTGGCGAGCGCAACGAGCCCGCGAGGGGCGGCGGTGCGTGTCCTACGACCTTTTCATACCCCCACTATCCATGTCGGCGTGGAGTTGAGAATAGAAAGTGTGGCGAGCCCGAAGCGTGGCGAGCGCAGCGAGTCCCGCGAGGGGACGTGGATACCTTCACAGGTATCCATGCCCCCTCGCGGGCTTCACAGGTATCTGCGTCCACTCGTGGGGCTCGCTGCGCTCGCCACGCTTCGGGCTCAGTGGCTTGCTGCGCTCACCACACTTTCTATTCTCAACTCAACGCCGACGTGGATAGTGGGGGTATGAAAAGGTCGTAGGACGCGTACCGCCGCACCTCGCGGGCTCGCTGCGCTCGCCACGCTTCGGGTTGGCGTTGATAGTGGGGGTGGTACAGTGTGAAAAATGACATTTGGGGTGGCGATGCGATTTTTCCCTGTACGATGCACATCGTGGGAGCCGTGAAAGTACACAAGTACCATGTGAAGTAACATTAGTATTTTGTATGTTACGTCCGTAACAACCTGCCGTATTCGTATTTTTACAAAAATACGAATTAATGCGCCATCAAACGAATAAGCCTTGAATTTTACATTACTCCAATGTCATTTTGAAATTTACTAACTAGTCGTTTTTCTAAATACGAACAGGTGTATTTCACAAAATCAGACTTAAAACATGTATATACTAGGAACTAGGCACATTTATTACAAGTTGTAAAAAATTGACGCCCAAAAAAATCCGACTCCATATGGCATCGAAAAATACGAATCTCAAAAATATGTAAATTATGCTCCTGAATTCGAATGTGCAAATTAAATACTCCACCGATAACAGTCGAATACGAAATTCGAATATGACTGAGACATAGTCGTAATATTTAGTAAATTTTGTCAAATGTATTGTCGATCTTCATATTGTCGACCTAGCGACCGTATATGCTAAAATCTGCCCCCATCGATTAATTCACCAATTCAACCCATTATTACATGAGTGATACACCACGTTAGTGAATACATGCCTTTCCCATTCCGTTCCTATACAGATATAGACCGACGTTCATAATAATTTGTTAGGCAGCAGAGGCGTAACTCTGGGAGACAATGGAGTCACCTGCTGCCAGGCTCCTGCTCCCAAGGGGGCACCTCTCCTCTCCTTCAAGTTTGAATCAGTTCATTGAAAGCCGTCAATATCGCTTCTGTGGCTGACTTCCCCTCCTAACATAATTTTTGCAAATGTCACACCCTGTATTAGAACCCATGACCTGCCTTATTGGAGATAGATGCCTTACTGATATTGCTATTTGGGGGGGCACCAATATTTATCTTGCCTCTGGGCAACTGGGGCGAACTTACGCCACTGTTAGGCAGTGTACATTGTATCATGCTTTACTACAGTATATTCCATACTATGGGGGAGATTCTCTAAGAATCTCCGCCAGTGGCGTAACTAGCTTTTGGGCCTCCCCCCCTGCCGTTAAAGGAGAACTTTCTGCTACATGGGGGCGGACATTTTGTTGTGGTCCTCATAGCAGAAGAAGGGAGCCGGGACCAGCGCGTACTGAAGACTGACAGGTAAAGACTGTGGGGGATGGCGGCGGGGCGGCAATGTGTAACTATAGCACTGCAGCCCCCGACGCCCGCACATGCACAGTGCCCCCCCGCGGTCGCGGGGGCTGCGGTGCTATAGTTATGCCCCTGATCTCCGCCCCCCTTCGCCGCCCATCGCAATTATAATTATCGCATAAGTTCTAACATATGCAATAATTCTAGCAAAGGACAGCTCTTGCGTTAAGAGCTGTCCTTTGTGGTGAGAGTCGCCGGGTCCCAGCAGGTCCCGGCGGCTCTCCCCTCCCTCCCACAACCGGCGCTCCTGCGCCGGGCTCTCCTCCTTCCTGCACCCGGAAGAGGATCAGTGCAGGTAGGAGGTCACAGGTCCAGGCAGCACAGCTCTGTGCTGCCCGGACACAGGTGAGGGGGCGATGCGGGGCGGCGGGGGTCCAAGCGGGGCGGCGGGGGACCGTGTGGGGCGGCGGTGGGTTCGCAATAGAAGCCCATTGGCTTCTATGGGGCATTGCCAGATTTTTATGGCGATGCCCCCCCCCCCCCCCGCGTCCCAAAATGCGATAAAAACCCCAATAACGGGGTTTTTACCGCATTTTCACCTTAGAGAATCCCCCCTTAATATTTAAGTATTACTATTACAGTATATTACATACTATTGCTAGTAATATATATTCTCGCTCTGTCACATATAATTCCTCATGAAATACAAATATTCTGAGATTGTCAATTTGGCATTCCAAACCCGGCACATAAATTGTCATATTTAGAAAAGTGTTAATCATTCAACTAATTCTCACATTAGGTCCAGGTGTGGGAAGTCACAGTCCCTCTACCGTAATTGTCACCTTCCTCTAACGCGTCATCTTCCTATTCGCACATTTATGCCTCTTCTTTCTGAGAATCAGGAGCATATGACTGATCTACCACCGGCAGCCAAACCTTATAATATCCCCAGGAAAGGGCCCAATAAGAATCTGTCTCTCCAATGATCACAGTATTAAACCTGTGACCTTTCCCACTAGTTTTCTGGTGAGCAACAGCCAACCGCAGAGGGGCACCAAAAAGGTCACATGTGGCCCTTCGCTTTACCTAGCAAATCAAAGGTCACAGGTTAATTATTGATAAGATAGTGATGTTCTATCAATAGCATGACAAGCTCAGGTTGTGACATCACTCAATGCTGGGGTTCTGACCAGTGGCGTCTCCAGAGGAGGGGTTGCAGGGGCAGTTCAAAATTCAAATAGGGGTGCCACACCCACTGCCATCAACTGCCATTCCAAACTGACTCACTGGCAGTGGGTGTGGCTCCTTTATTTGACTTCTGAACTGTGCTGTAGCCCCACCTCCGGTGCCACCACTGGTTCTTATGTTTCTCCACAAAATCAACATATAACCCAGTGGTTCTTCAAGGCAACCCAACAGTGCAGATTTTAGAGTTATTCCTGGTATCAAACTGACTAAGGTACTAATAGTCACCTATGCCTAAGCATGGATGTCTTTAAACCTGGACTGTTGTGTTGCCTTGAGGAACACTTTTGGAACTACTGGTGTAACCCCTTTGCGGGCCTAGAGATTCTTGCTGACAAAAAATACATGTACACATATATGTTTGGGTTCTACGGCCATTTTATTAGGGACACCTGTACAGCTGATCATTAATTAAAGTACTTGATCAGCAAATCATGTGGCAATACTGAACAAAAGCATTCAGAAATGGTCAAGAGGGTCACTGTCACAAACACTGGAAAATGGAGCAGCGAATAAGCAAAAACCAGCTGTGTTGATAATGTCTTTGAACCTGCTTTCTGTATTTCCTTTATGATGGAGGATGTACCAGTAAAGCACACATGGGGGTTCTGAGTGAACAGAAAGCCCCTTAACAACCCCCTTAACGATCCCCCCCCCCCCAACACACACACACCACCACCACTGCAGGAATGATATAAGTAAACACCCCAGTTAGTGCATTTATATTATACTCTTCAGTAACACCAGGGCCGGATTATAATGGGGGCACAAGGGGTCAGTGCCCCTGGGCCCCCCTCTAGCTAGGGGCCCCCTGTGGTTGGCATGTATTTTTCAAAAAAAATATATATTTTTTTTTTTAGCTAAAGGTTTTGTGCATGGGAGTGGGGTAGTGCTGCAGCTTCACCTAGCTGCCAATGTGACAATGATTAATGGTGCTGAGCATTGGGAGCCAAGTGTTCAGTGCATTACTGGGAGTTGACTAAGTCCCATGACACTTTGCACCAGAGGGCAGAGGCTGAGACGTTTGTGCTGAGCTCTGATTGGTGGAGCTCATTACATGCTTCTCAGGCCCATGGATAACAGCAGCAGCCTAGTCATGGGAGGGTTTTTAATCAGAGGCAGCACTGGGACTGTGAGGTCTCCTACAGAGTAAGGTGCAGAGGGACAAACACAGGCTTTTCATGTGGTATGTATGTATGTATGTATGCGTGTGTGTATATGTGTGTATATATATATATATATATATATATATATATATCCCCTGAAGTATATATATATATATCCCCTGAAGTTACCCATTGACTAAGTTTATACTGCCTTTACTCTGTATTTTGACAGTGTAATATTCCCCATGCAGTTTGCGGCCAGTAATGACAAGTGCAAGGGGGCCCCCCTGTCTAAAGTGCCCCGGGCCCCCCAAAGGCTTAATCTGGCACTGAGTAACACACACAAGTATTTCATATGTACTAACAGTAGAACATATATATAGTATGCAGCTCTTTGCAGATAAGTTTTCAGTTATTTACATCAGTCCATGCTCAAAAGAGCTTACAATCTATAATCTCAAGGACACATACACACTGGGGTTTATTTTGTGACAGAAGTCAATTAACCTACCAGCAGGTTAAACTGGAGTGAGGGAGGAAACCAGAACATCTAGACTAGAGCAAACCGGTGCCAAGCATGGAGAGAACATACAAACTCCATACTGATGGGCAGTGATGGAAATAAGTGCGAGGTTCCAATGCTCAAGGTCGGCAAGCTAATCATTGCTGCCTATACCAATAACGCATTCAGTATGTGGTTTTATACGATCTTGATCTACAACATATAAACCTCATCTTTAAAGCCTGCACCACTGTCCATGGTCCTGAATTTTAATTCCAGATAGACTCTGTGGTTTATCTATCCTATATAATTAAAGGCTAATTCTGCTCCTCTATGGGGGGATTCAAGTGTGTTGCACACCTTTAACCACTAGATAGCTTCCTGCGTAGCAATTCAAGTATTTCTCTGTTCAAGAGCGTGCAGAGCCGACGCTTATATTAAGGTGTTCTGTCATTTTGATGGGCTGGTGACTAATTTTATATAATGTCCAGCAGTGTGAGTCTAGCTGCAGGGAAGCAATGGCCGCATTCTCCCGTCACTGCTCGCATTGGCTCACAGACTTACAGACACAGCCTTACTTTTGTCTGCTCCGCTTAGAACTGTGAGAACATAATTTATCCTTCTGAGAGAGAATGTCAGGGAGAGATGAAGGTTGGGGACAAAGATGGACATTAGGGACAGAGATGAGAGACAGTGAAATGGGGTGAAGGTCGACAGAGATGAGAAGCAGGGAATGGGGAGGAAAAATGCAGAGAGGAGAGATAAGTCAGGTAAAGGGGACAGAGATGAGAGACAGGGAAATTAGGGGGAAGGGACAGTGAGGAGACACTGAGGTAATGGGGACAGAGATGAGAGGCAAGGAATGGGAGGGAAGGTGCAGAGAGGAGAGATAGGTGAGGTGACGGGGACAGAGAGGAGAGACATGGAAAAGGGAGGAAACGGACACACAGAGAGAGAGAGAGAGAGAGAGAGAGAGAGAGAGAGACAGGGTGAGGTAACAGGGACAGAAATGCTAGACAGGGAAATTGGGAGAAAGGGGACAGAGAGGAGAGACATGGAAATTGGTGAAAGGGAACAGGGATGTGAAACCGGGAACGGGCAAAGATGAGATATACAGTAGGTGAGGGGTGAAGGAGGACAGAGATGAGAGTCAGAGAGATGGGGTGTGGGCGCAGAGATATTAGGAAGGGAGGCTGGTGAGGAAAAGGAGAGGGACGAGTGACTGGCTTGGTGGTTAGGGATAAGAAACAGGGATACAGACATGGGGCCAGATGCACCAAACCTTAAAAAGTGGTAAAGTTGAAATTGATAAACACAAAAGATAGAGCCAAAAAACTACTAACTGTCATGTTACAGGATGTGCTTAAAATGACAGTTGGGAGCTGATTGGCTGGCTGTTTTTCACTCTCTACTTTTTGAAGCTTGACCCATCTGGCCCATGGGGTTCAAAGACATCAGGACAGAGATTAGAATGAGAGGCACCAACCTTTTATGCAATTTTGCTCCCAATCAAGTAGATATGCAAGACGAATGCGGTCTACACATGGTGCGATTTGCGCTATAGATATTGACTATATAGTCAAAATCGCATAGAACTTAGTGCAAATTGCACCCGATCCCGATTCAATCCCGATGCGCGGCCCCACGGCATCGGAATCAAATGTAGAAATAGAATATGCTTCAGTCTATTTCTACTATTTTGTAATGAGGGCCATGCCCCCCCCCCCCCCCCCACATGTGCGCCATCCATCCCTCCCTGCCAGTAGGTGCCCGCAACCCGTCGGGTACCGACGGCCGCCAATATCAAATCAATATCAACGGCCGCCAAATTGCAGCGTGTGTACACACCATAACATCAATATATTGTTAGTAAATAATAAGACAACCAGAACCAACCTATAATTGACAACCCCATTACACACAATATATATATATATATATATATATATATATATATATATATATAAAGTTGGTGGTGTGTCCTCCGCAGAGTAATGCACCGCACGGCACTCCAGTTGGTGATAAAAAGACAAATTTATTGTGCAACGGTTTCGGAGCCTAACGCTCCTTCATCAGGCTTACAGCAGATTCTGCTATAAGCCTGATGAAGGAGCGTTAGGCTCCGAAACCGTTGCACAATAAATTTGTCTTTTTATCACCAACTGGAGTGCCGTGCGGTGCATTACTCTGCGGAGGACACACCACAAACTTTATTCAAATCCAGCAAAGGCACCCAGTCCGCCTGCACCAGGAAGCAGGAGTGCCGGATCTATAAACGTATATATATATATATATATATATATATATATATATATATATATATATATATATACATATTTGCAGTTTGCCTGTACTCTCTGTGCATTGCTTATGCAGATCACAGATCATTGCTGCGATAATGTACTTTCTGTATCATAGTTTAGCCCAAGGGGAAGATTTCCAGATTACTGCAAATGTCAGCTAGCTATAAAGTCAACAAACCACTGTATGCCAAACACAGCCTGACGTTTCCTATTGCAGCGCTGCTAAATGTTTCACTGCATCGCACTGCAGTGCCATCCATTATATCGGCGATTGATTCTAAGTATGTGGCTCATTTAAAAAAGAAAAATCATTGCAATAGTATAGCTGCTTTGCCCCTTGGCTAATGTTGTTTTCCAGGAACCCGGGATCAATGGTAGAATTTCTTGGGAAAGAACGGAACAGGTGCAACAATGGTAAACAGCATGTGAGACAGACCTTGGCCTTCACATATATATATATATCAGAAGCAAAGTGCTGCAGAAATCTTCTCTCTTCAACTGAAGAGCTCCTCCTGTCTCTTAACACTGTTGTACCTCCTGTGGAAACACATCAGACCTACACTTACTACCGGGCAGTGATCCTGTAAACCTGCTTCTCTTGATGACACTAATTAGAGGGAATGGTAGGCATTGAGGCTGGAAGACACTTCTCCCCCCAGGGTTGAGCGCTATAGGAGTGACACAGGAAACCTGGTAATGAATAGTCTACAAATGACACCGGGAGAACTTGAGATTTTCGTGCGGGCGTGAGATTGACCTGTAACTACGACACTCTTGTGCCAGAAGATGCTGGTTATTAAGAACTAAGACTCCGCGTTGAGGGGAAAGAAGGGAGAAGAAAAACCTGATGTACTGCTGCGAACGGACTGTAGCTACAAAGCCAACGCCAGATAAATCACAGGGAATGTTTTAGCCGCCTCTGATTTATTGCAGTACGCCGAGGCTCGCCCAGTGAACAGAGACGTCGCTGCGGTGTTCCGCAAGGTTTGAAGGGAATAAATAAACACGTAACATTGCGAAGCACTAAAACAACAATAAAAAAATTCCTACTTCTGTGGGATTTATTCATTTCATTCGCTGGTGTTCTAAAACATGGACAATGGTTCAGCCGAGTAGAGGGGGGGGGGGGGGACAATAACATGCAGATAAACAGCCACTGAACCCCAAAGAAAGAGCATTTCCGGCCTGGTTCCAGGTCGTAAGCAGCCACGTACCTTTTGATGCACATGCGGCCTGTGACTTTGCAAACGTTGCTACAGAGCTCCTCCCTGTTGTACATCCGTGAATCCGCAGTGACTGAGACGCCCACAGCATTGGTAAACAAAGAAATACCGCCTGGCGCAGTGGTGCGTCTATAGATACAACTTTGATTAAACCATCAAAGCTTGCACCTGCCTTATAGCAAGAGCAGATTATCTGATTATGGCTGCTACGTTAGTGATGCAGCCACTACCATAAGAGGAAACTAGTGGCGTATCCAGAGGTGGGGTGCAACAAAGTCAAAAATTCAAATAGGGGAACTGCGCCAACTGTCAGTGAGTCCCAGCCAGGGATGATTGGCAGTGGTTGGGGTAGCAATTGAGGGCCAATTCAGACCCAATTCATCGCCATCCCAGGGGTTTGTTTGGGGTTTGCGCACGCCTGATTATGTGCATGCGCAAACCCTCAGGAGCAAACGGCTTTGGAAAGTTTCACACTCGCCGATCTGTTCGCTCAGGGAAAGGCGGGCAGTGAGGTGGCAGCAGGTGGATGCCCAGTGTTTTATGGCGTCCACATTAAAACGCTGGGTGTTCCCCTGAGTGCGCAGGCTACCAATGCGTGCTCAGGGCGAGCGGCTGATGTCACATGATGTCAGCAACCACCCCGAATTCAGCGGATAGCCGCCATTATTCCGGTTGATGACAGCGTAGAAATTTGTTTCTCAGAGTTACTTTTCACCAGCCCATCAAAATGGTGGAACCACATAACAGTAATGCAAGTGCCGGAATGGAAGAACATTTGAATTCCCCCTGTAGAGGTGAGGTGCAGCATTATGCTTTTGTTGTAAAGGATATTTAAAGGCATATAGTACTACTTTCCATAGAAATGCTGTAAGGCAGTCACTTAAATATATCTCTAATACTGTAAATACAAAAAGGGAATTGTTAAGGGGGGAGCACCGTGTCCCGGGCAGTTTATTGCCCTGGCAGATTTGTTTTATTTAGTTTCCCCGGGTCTGACAACAGATGAGCTGAGGCCTGAGCACTGGATCCGGTTCCATCGACTCAATTTCATTACTTTAAACAAGTGTCCCAATCATTAAGCCCGTCATAAAGCATGGCGATACAGATGTAAACAGACCTGCCGTACTTGGTAAATAATCTTATCCATGTGCAGCTCAACGACTCAGTGTAGGAAGCAAAGTGAGAGTTATCCGCCACATTTCTGGTGATTGTTTTTTAAAATGTGTTCTTTAATTAATAACATGACGCCACCTCAGTAGTATGTACACGTCCAGATCATTTTATATCACATTGCAATGAGCAGTAACTAGATTTATGGTAGGCCTCATGGAAAATGTTTGTGAGGGCCTTTATGTATCCCACAATAGAAAAAAAATGTATATTGCAAATGTAACTGTGACAGGGAAGGTGGCCCCTCTCAGCTCTGGGCCCCATAGCAGCTGCACTCCCTGCACCTATGGTAGTTACACCCTGTATATAACACATGTAACTGTGACAGGGAAGGTGGCCCCTCTCAGCTCTGGGCCCCATAGCAGCTGCACTCCCTGCACCTATGGTAGTTACACCCTGTATATAACACATGTAACTGTGACAGGGAAGGTGGCCCCTCTCAGCTCTGGGCCCCATAGCAGCTGCACTCCCTGCCCCTATGGTAGCTACACCCATGTATATAACACATGTAACTGTAACACGGAAGGTGGCCCCTCTCAGCTCTGGGCCCCATAGCAGCTGCACTCCCTGCACCTATGGTAGCTACACCCATGTATATAACATATGTAACTGTAACAGGGAAGGTGGCCCCTCTCAGCTCTGGCCCCATAGCAGCTGCACTCCCTGCACCTATGGTAGTTACACCCTGTATATAACACATGTAACTGTGACAGGGAAGGTGGCCCCTCTCAGCTCTGGGCCCCATAGCAGCTGCACTCCCTGCACCTATGGTAGTTACACCCTGTATATAACACATGTAACTGTGACAGGGAAGGTGGCCCCTCTCAGCTCTGGGCCCCATAGCAGCTGCACTCCCTGTCCCTATGGTAGCTACACCCATGTATATAACATATGTAACTGTAACAGGGAAGGTGGCCCCTCTCAGCTCTGGCCCCATAGCAGCTGCACTCCCTGCACCTATGGTAGCTACACCCTGTATATAACACATGTAACTGTGACAGGGAAGGTGGCCTCTCTCAGCTCTGGGCCCCATAGCAGCTGCACCTCCTGCACCTATGGTAGTTACACCCTGTATATAACACATGTAACTGTGACAGGGAAGGTGGCCCCTCTCAGCTCTGGGCCCCATAGCAGCTGCACTCCCTGCCCCTATGGTAGCTACACCCTTGTATATAACACATGTAACTGTAACAGGGAAGGTGGCCTCTCTCAGCTCTGGGCCCCATAGCAGCTGCACCTCCTGCACCTATGGTAGCTACACCCTGTATATAACACATGTAAATGTGACAGAGAAGGTGGCCCCTCCCAGCTCTGGGCCTCATAGCAGCTGCACTTGTGATACCCTCACAGATAAGTATCTTTATCCTTACAGGTTATCTTGCAACAGCAATTATCAACAGCTCACCACAATAACTCCCGGGGAAAAATAATAGTGTAATTTTATTAAGCTGGAACTCCATTTTTCTTAAAGGAACTGATGGAAATCAAGGATACTATTATGCACAAAATATCAATATATAAATACAAACATCAGAGATTCTTCCCACGTAACATTGGTGAGATATTGATGTATAACAATATTACTTAGAGCATAAGTTGTACTATTCTGCAACAAACAAATAAGCAACTATCCATTCACCTGCAATGTATAACAAACCGTTACAATATCAAAACAGGTTATAGCGTTTTACCAGTACTAGATTATCATTGCGCAATAATTGTTTATGTCTACAATAGTCTTGGGTTAACCCTATTATGACTGCAGTCACCTGTTCTTTAAGCGCTTATTTATAACAAATATTCTTTCTTTTATAGGTCCCACGCTGCAAGGTCAACTCTCTGTGTATTTGTAATCCAAAGTCAAGAGAATGCATAAGGTAAGTCTTGCGTAATAATGCTGCTGACTTTTAACTTGAACGTCAAATAATCTGATAATAGATGACAGAAGCTAGCAATCTTTTTGGAATATCCTGAGTAGAATGATATAAGCAATTTTCCCTTAGCAGTATAATTGCCACAAGTGTCTCTATAAGTGTCAGTCCACTTCTGTAATATGCAGCTTTGGGGCTGATTCAGCAGCCACTACTCCCTTCCTCCTAACTTGTAGCTAAGGACGACTTGGGTATTGTGTGCAGTATTAACTACTAGAGTCTCTCCCCAAATGCCAGTGTAGGTACTGCTTATTGCTGCCTGGATGAGGTGAATGTTACACACAATGCTTTCTTTAGCCGGGAGAGGTGTTAGGCTGGCTATGAGGTTATTGCAGGGGCGTTACAGCTATCTGTGGGCCATCCTGTAGGCTGTCTCCGGCTGGACTATCTCTGGGCTGATCTGTGGGATATGCAGGAGGCTGTACTGTGCTGCCTTGGGGCTGGACAATCACTCACCACACCCTCTTCTTTATCGATCACAGCTTGGATCAGTCCCCGCCTCTGTCACCGCTGCTCAAGGGGACCTCGGGAAATCACCGGAGCCCTTTTGGTAAGTATTCTCCTAATTACAGCAACGCATCACACACTTTCCAGCTGCGCAGCTCTGCTGCCTTAACTTTCTCTCCACAACTGCTACACTAGTGTCTTTTCTTCTGCACTTCAGCTTTCCTCAATTCCTATCCACAACACACCTACCGCTCTTTCCCCTGAGCACCTCTATAGTCCCTGCTCTGGGGTTTCCTGATGAGCAGGGGCTCTGCCAACTTTTCCTTTCTGGAATATTCCTCACAGTTCTCCCCTTTAAAGCAGGGTATATGGTATAGTCCACCCTAATGTGCTAGGAGGACAAGTCCATTGTCAGTTCAGGAAAGGGGTAAACAGTGTTCAGTCCACAATATTCTATTAATAAGGGGTATTAACACATTAATACTTTTCCTAAATAATTAATTAACTACTAATATTACTTTTGATATCTGCTACATTTACTGTATCACAACCATATAACATTTTAGTTTATGTATAAATATTAACCCTTATTAGGGTGTTACACACTCCCTGCCCCTATGGTAGTTACACACTTTATATAACACATGTAACTGTGAGAGGGAAGGTGGCCCCTCTCAGCTCTGGGTACTATAGCAGCTGCACCCCCTGCGCCTATGGTAGCCACACCCCTGTATATAACACATGTAACTGTGACAGGGAAGGTGGCCCCCTCTCAGCTCTGGGCCCCATAGCATCTGCACTCCCTGCACCTGTGGTAGCTACACACTGTATATATCACATGTAACTGTGACAGGGAAGGTGGCCCCTCTCAGCTCTGGGCCCCATAGCAGCTGCACTCCCTGCCCCTATGGTAGCAGCACCCATGTATATAACACATGTAACTGTGACAGGGAAGGTGGCCCCTCTCAGCTCTGGCCTCTGGCCCCATACCAGCTGCACTCCCTGCACCTATGGTAGCTACACCCTGTATATAACACATGTAGCTGTGACAGGGAAGGTGGCCCCTCTCAGCTCTGGGCCACATAGCAGCTGCACTCCCTGCCCCTATGGTAGCTGCACCCTGTATATAACACATGTAGCTGTGACAGGGAAGGTGGCCCCTCTCAGCTCTGGGCCCCATAGCAGCTGCACTCCCTGCCCCTATGGTAGCTGCACCCTGTATATAACACATGTAACTGTGACAGGGAAGGTGGCCGCTCTCAGCTCTGGGCCTCATAGCAGCTGCTCTCCCTGCACCTATGGTAGTCTCACCCTGAAACTCATTCCGATTTGATTGTTCTCATCACAGGGGAGCGGTGTTTTGCAACTGCGCATGCGCATATATGTGCATGGGCAGCCGATTTGTGCAAGCGGGCACGGCAAATTGATTATTCGCTGACCCGGTCTCACCTAGCAGTATGGGTGGGGGGGGGGGGGTGGCCGCACACTGCAGTTTCTAATGCCCAGCATTTCATGGGCATTCCCATGGAAATTCGCCCGTGATGCGGGGGCAGGCAGCTGACGTCACCGGATGTCAGCTCCCCACCCCCTTCCCATACAGGGGTGCTTGACAAATCATTCGATGGTCATTTCTGCTCCACACGCAAGCTGCGAATCGAACATCCATTCGCATGCATACGGGTGTCATCTGTGTGCGGGCGGCGTTTAGATGACTCGCAAAGCTGCGGATTTCACAGATTTGCGGGTCAACCAGAATGACCTCCTCTGTGTATAACACATGTAACACAAGTTGTTTATTCTTTTGTATTTTATATAGCTGTGGGCAAAGCACCACTGGCACACGGGTAGTTACGGCCCCGGTATGTGGCCCCACGACTCCTTTAACCAGGGATACTGTATTTGCATCTTTTTTTTTCTCTAAGGTTTACCAGAAACACTCAGCTCAGGAACCGGGAGAAACAAATCCCAGTCACCAAACCTTTCACAACAATGACATGTCGGTCTAGAACACACAGCAGCCTGTGCACAGATGTGTCAGAGGAGCGGCGCTGGGGGGAGATAGGAAGGAAGCCTGGCCGTGGTTAGGTCTATTATATCCTGTGGCCAGCAGACCATACCAATCCCATCATTTGTGGCCACAATGAGAAAGAAGTCTAATGTGCGCTTCACTCAAGCCTTATCATTGTGGTTTTGTGGTCGGTGGGACTATTGAGAGTCCAACACACACACGTTACAAAATTATTTTATTGCTCTCTGTAATACGTGCAGCCCAGGATAATTGTAACGAGTGCGATATACAGTACAGATATTCTGTGCGCACAATTACTTTGTAACAAGAAGGCTTTTACTTTTTTTTTTATGAATCAAATTTGTGTGGAGGGAGAATATTATATAGAGAATATTATATATTACATTACAGGCGGAGGCCGGATCACACCTGTCCGAATCCGCCCGCGCCTCTGATGGTAGTCGTTCATGCTCATGTGCACTCTACCCGGAGCGAACGCCTCTGTGAGTATTTCACTCGCAAGGACGTTCGCATACTGAGTGACAGGTAGGGGCGGTCGCTGGGGTTCCGCCCATCGTTCCACTAAAATTGTGGGAGCATCAATAGAAACGCTGGGCGCGCAACTACGAATGCATGTCCCTCCCTGCTCAGGGTGGGCGGATGACATCACATGACGTCAGCGGCCGCCCCAATTCGCAGAAGAACAATCAGCTAGGGCGCCACCCATTCGCAAGGGCGACTCGCCCACAGGGGCATCTATTCGCATGGCAGGGGGAACCTCTCACATCTTTTGATGGTCGCCGATCAAGTCATTTACATATGCGTCCATTGTCCAGAGTCTAGCGCACATGCAGGTCTCCAGGAACATGGCGCAGTCAGGGCCAGAATAACAATGGGGCGGACGGAGCTGCAGCTTGCATTTCATATCAGCTCAGTTCAAGTACAGGTTATGTTAATGAAATCTCCAATCCGATTGGATGCCCTGGGACACAGAACATTAGTCACAATGTGCGCTACATTAGTAAACACATCGTTACTCTCTCTTTACTGGCAGGCGCATGTGTAAAAATCCTGTCACACAATTAAATATTTAAGTGAGAATGCTTTCAGGAAGGAAAATAAAATCTTAATTAAGAATTTCCAATAGCCAGAGGTTGCAGCATCCTCTCTGCAGAGAACCCATCGATGGGGTGCAGAACGGGAATAATGCTGAGTACAATCCTAGTTATCCTTTGATCACGCAGCTGGGCCTGTTGAGTTTCACAGGGCAGGACCAGTAAATAATACCAGCATTGTCTGCATGTGTTACAGGCAGACAGAAGGTACCGTTGGTCCTGCTCCAGCCACCATAAGGACCTCTCATAGTCACTGTGTCCAATTTCTGCCGACTTGATAGTAAAATGCACTTTTCACTGAGCTAATTAAAGAACATACAGTGTTATAGGCTGAGGGACGTCTGCTTTCTGCTAATAAATATTTGCACAAATCCGATGTCTGAAATGATGGGATAGGTGATGAGACAGGTGATGAGACAGTGTCCTAGCGTGTGGTGGTTACATGTATATTCACATTTCGGAGGAATGATCAGGCCAACCTGTGTGGCCAGAAGTCAGTAGCCCCCAGAATTGTCGGGCTAGAATCCCAGTCCTGGAATATTCTCCGTATTAGGGTACAGACAGCTCTCTCCTGCTCTCTACCATCCTGGTTCTCATCCGGGTGATGGAGAACAAGTAATGTGGGTCGGGGTTCGGCCATAAAAGGAGCCACATCATGATCCCTTGAACAGAGTGCATGCAATGGCTGCAGAACACAGCAAATCCTTAGTGTGATCTCTTGCTCCGATACGATGCATACAGGACAACGCATCCGATCAAAATCGATGGCTAGGTGCATACGGTTTGACACTTTTCACCCGATTACTCAGCCTGATCTGTGGGAACCTGGTGAAAAGTGCCCGAATGGTACAGTGACAGTGAAGCAGAGGTCAGTAATAGCAAAGCAGAGGTCAGTAACTGTGAAGCAGAGGTCAGTAACTGTGAAGAAGCGGTCAATAACAGTGAAGCATGGGTCAGTTACAGTAAAACAGAGGTCAGTAGCAGTGAAGCTGAGGTCAGTAGCAGTGATCAGTAACAGGGGTCAGTAACAGTGATGCAGAGGTCAGAAACAGTGAAGCAGAGGTCAGAAACAGTGAAGCAGAGGTCAGTAACAGTGAAGCAGAGGTCAGTAACAGTTAATCCGAGGTCAGTAACAGTTAATCCGAGGTCAGTAACAGTTAAGCCGAGGTCAGTAGCTGTGAGGCGGAGGTCAGTAACAGTGAAGCAAAGGTCAGAAACAGTGAAGCAGAGTTCACTAATAGTGAAGCAGGGGTCAGTAACAGTGAATCAGAGGTCAGTAACAGTGAAGCAGAGACCAGTAACAGTGAAGCAGAGGTCAGTAGCTGTGAGGTGGAGGTCAGTAACAGTTAAGCCGAGGTCAGTAGCTGTGAGGCGGAGGTCAGTAACAGTGAAGCAAAGGTCAGAAACAGTGAAGCAGAGACCAGTAACAGTGAAGCAGAGGTCAGTAACAGTGATGCAGGGGTAAGTAACAGTGATGCAGAGCTCAGTAACCGTGATGCAGAAGTCAGAAACAATGAAGCAGGTGTCAGTAACTGTGAAGCAGAGGTCAGAAACAGTGATGCAGAGGTCAGTAATAGTTAGGCAGGGTCAGTAGCTGTGATGCAGGGGTCAGTAACATTGAAGCTTAAGTCAGTAACAGTGAAGCAGGGGTCAGTAACAGTGAAACTGAGGTCAGTAGCTGTGAAGCTGTGGTCAGTAGTTGTGCAGCTGAGGTCATTAACAGTAATGCAGAGGTCAGAAACGGTGAAGCAGAGGTCAGTAACAGTGAAGCAGAGGTTAGAAACAATGAAGCAGGGAACAGTAACAGTGAAACAAGGAACAGTAACAGTGAAGCAGGGGTCAGTAACAGTGAAGCAGAGGTTAGATACAATGAAGACGAAACCAGTAACAGTGAAGCAGGGGTCAGTAACAGTAAAGCAGGAGTCAATAACAGTGATGCAGAGGTCAAAAACAGTGAAGCAAAGGTCAGAAACAGTGAAGCAGAGTTCAGTAATAGTGAAGCAGGGGCAGAGTTCAGTAACAGTTAAGCCGAGGTCAGTAGCTGTGAGGCGGAGGTCAGTAACAGTGAAGCAAAGGTCAGAAACAGTGAAGCAGAGACCAGTAACAGTGAAGCAGAGGTCAGTAACAGTGATGCAGGGGTAAGTAAAAGTGATGCAGGGGTAAGTAAAAGTGATGCAGAGCTCAGTAACCGTGATGCAGAAGTCAGAAACAATAAAGCAGATGTCAGTAACTGTGAAGTAGAGGTCAGAAACAGTGATGCAGCGGTCAGTAATAGTTAAGCAGGGTCAGTAGCTGTGATGCAGGGGTCAGTAACATTGAAGCTGAAGTCAGTAACAGTGAAGCAGGGATCAGTAACAGTGAAACTGAGGTCAGTAGCTGTGAAGCTGTGGTCAGTAGTTGTACAGCTGGGGTCAGTAACAGTAAAGCAGAGGTCAGAAACAATGAAGCAGAGACCAGTAACAGTGATGCAGAGGTTGGAAACAGTGAAGCAGAGGTCAGTAACAGTGAAGCAGAGGTTAGAAACAATGAAGCAGAGAACAGTAACAGTGAAGAATGGGTCAGTAACAGTGAAACAGAGAACAGTAACAGTGAAGCAAGGGTCAGTAACAGTGAAGCAGAGGTTAGATACAGTGAAGACGAAACCAGTAACAGTGAAGCAGGGGTCAGTAACAGTAAAGCAGGAGTCAATAACAGTGATGCAGAGGTCAAAAACAGTGAAGCAGGAGTCAATAACAGTGATGCAGGGGTCAGAAACAGTGAAGTAGAGGTCAGTAGCAGTGAAGCAGGGGTCAGTAACAGTAAAGCAGGAGTCAAGAACAGTGATGCAGGGGTCAGAAACAGTGAAGCAGGAGTCAATAACAGTGATGCAGGGGTCAGAAACAGTG
Source organism: Crinia signifera (assembly GCF_055691185.1). Lineage (NCBI taxonomy): Eukaryota > Metazoa > Chordata > Amphibia > Anura > Myobatrachidae > Crinia > Crinia signifera. Next base: position 65,230,430 of record NC_139228.1, on the reverse strand, counting down.
AAGTAGAGGTCAGTAGCAGTGAAGAAGACGTCAGTAGCAGTGAAGCAGCGGTCAGTAACAGTAAAGCAGAGGTCAGTAGCAGTGAAGCAGCGGTCAGTAACAGTAAAGCAGAGGTAAGAAACAGTGAAGCAGCTGTCAGTAGCAGTGAAGCAGCGGTCAGTAACAGTGAAACAAATATCAGTAGCAGTGAAGCAGTGGTCAGTAGCAGTGAAGCAGCGGTAAGTAACAGTGAAGCAGCGGTCAGTAACAGTGACGCGTAGAGAAATTTGGATCAGGGCTGCAGCCTCATACTTTGGTACTGAGAAGGGTTTTACCAAACCTAGGTCCTACTAGATGGATAGTGACATCCAATCAGTTGGGTAGCGCAGAGCGGCAGCAGAAAGCCTTGGCTGATGACACCCACGCGTTTATCCGCCTATTCCTATGAGATTAATCGGTTTTGCTTTTTCCGGTATATTTTGAGTGATACCCCAATAATGAAAATTTTTTCCTAGCTCTGTGTATATATATATATACACCTTCTGCCATTCCAAGCAGTCACTTTAAATGATCATTTACAATAAAATGTGATTCATCTCGGTTGCATCCGGGAAGATGTTGTACTTACTCAGAGGCTTGGCTCCGTTTTGAAGTTACTTCGAAAACACGATAAGCAGAATATAAAAAAATGTGTAGATTTCAAACCCCTTTTCCTGATATTAATTTATCTGCTGTATTGAAATTCATCTCTCTGCATTAATCTAAAGCAAACACTATTTACCACCTTCTGCACGAGACGCGTTTCGGAACGTTGCCTCATTAAAAAGGGACACATCCCAGTGTGGGGCTGTGTGCAGGATCTTACTCAATTACTCTGCTTTTTATTCCTGGGAGAAGGCAGAGCCGGGTTTAGCTTTGTATTAGCTGAGCCATTTCGGGAGTGTTTATAAGGATGTGGGTTCCGTGACAGAGATATATGCTGGGCCTGCAAATTAACATCTAATTTAATCAATAACCTCGCACAATTCCAGGACTTTTATTCTCAGCGTGATATTAAGGACAGAGGTTATCAATTGGCTGCAATACAGAGCAGACATTGAAATCTCCTAATTGCTTGGTTACAGCTAGAGGCTGGCAGTCTGTTGACTTAAATGAATACACACTCCTAATATGATTACATATATGACAACCAAAATATATACACAGTATATATATATATATATATATATATATATATATATATATATATAAATATATATATATGTATATGTGTGTGTCCCTGTATATATCTATATACTGTATACATGCTTGTGTGTGTGTGTGTTTGTGTGTGTGTGTGTGTGTGTGTGTATATATATATATATATATATATATATATATATATATATATACACTAGTAAGCCCACTCGAAGCAAATGCTTCCAAAGCTAGTAGATGTAGTTTCCCTTGCTGCCAACAGATGGCAGTGTTTCAGAGCCACACAGACACCAGACATATATATTTAGGTGATATATACAGCACGGATGGTGCAGTGGTTAGCATTACTCCATCACAGCGCTGAGGTCAGAGGTTCGATTCCCACCATGGCCCTAACGGTGCGGAGTTTGTATATTTTCCTCGTGCTTGCGTGGGTTTCCTCCGGGTACTCCAGTATCCTCCCACAATCCAAAAATATACTGGTAGGCTAATTGGCTCCCAACAAAAATTAACCATAGCATGAATGTGTGTGCGTGTACATGTGGTAGGGAATATAGATTGTAAGCTCCACTGGGGCAGGGACTGATGTGAATGTTCAAATATTCTCTGTAAAGCGCTGCGGAATATGTGTGCGCTATATAAAACACTGGTTATAAATAATATAACCCCAACCACAGGCTCCAGATCCTGAAATTATATGAAGAGAGGAGAAGCGCACAATGAGCAATAATCCACAATACTTTTGCTGAATAAAAATGCATGTACAGTAAAGCAGTCATTAAGAGCTTGCCAGCATCCACCAAGCAGAAGAGCTGAGGCCGGGATCGCCATTACACGAGCTGCCGAACTAGCGTCTATGCTGGAGACCACACCCAACGCGTTTCGTCACTTCTGGACTTAGTCAGTACTACCAACTCTATACCCTGAAGGGTGCCATCCTGCTATGTCTCTATAGGGACGGATAGGTCCTTGGCTGTTACTAGTCACCACGTCTGATGGAAAGCAGCGACATAAAAAAAATAGTCAGTAACAGTATAACAGTAACTATATGATGGCAAACAAATAAAGTGAGACTTTTTGGGCAAACTGCTACTAGTGAGAGAACGTTATGAGTCACAGACATGTAAAGGTTTTGCTTAAACATAAATGCAAATGATGCAACTTTTACAATCACGTCTTTGTTATAAAAAAACAACAAAACTAAAAAAAACTCAAAGCAAAAGTGCATCAAAAACGATCTATACATCATGCTGCTTATTGCAGCATACCGGTATTCTTACCTTTATATCTGTCACTTGCATCTCCCTCGCCACCGACATTGTATGCAAATAGGCGTGCTGCTCAGCAGGAGAAGTCTGACAGAAGATTAATAATCCATATATATATATATATTTCCAATATAGGTCCAATTTTCCAGTTTCATATCACTTATATGTCTGAGAAATGTTGGGCCTGGAACCAGCATCGAGCGTTGATGCCTGAGATATAAGGGTATATTTACAAAGATGGGAATTCAATTGAAGACATGATGTTGCCTATAGACACCAATCAAATTCTACTTCTTATTTATACCCCTTTTACACCAAAAATTCCGGATCGGACCCGGCATTTGGAATAAGGATCCAAGCCAGTTCGGATCCGGGATTTACCCCGTTTACAATGTGGTGCCTACCCGCAGTGTAGACGGAAGCGGCGCTTGGAGATGACATCATCTCCAAGCGCTGGGACCGCGGTCATCCCCGATGGGTCCGCCGATCGCTGTGCTGGGGACAGCCAAGCTGCTGGACTGCTCCCAGCGCCCGTGCATCCCCCCCAGCCGTCGTCCGTGAGGTGAATGGATGGCGCACACAGGCATCCATTCACCTCCTCCGCTGCCGCTGCTGCTGTCTGCAGAGTACAGCAGACAACAGCGGGTTGGAAGTCCCCATTGATGTAAGCGGGAGCCGGGTCGGAAGACCCGTACCCATTTGCACTGCCCTCTACCCAGGTCCTAGCCATGTTCTACCCAGGTACCCAGGACCTGGGTAGAAATCCCATGTAAAGGGACACGGTGTGACCCATTTACACCGCTGACCCAGATCTGACACGCCGATGACCCGGGTTTTTGCGGCGGTGTAAAAGGGGTATTATTTAGCACCTTCTAGATCAAAATAGAAACCGCTCTTTGCAGATTGATCGGTTTAGAGTTATCAATAATCCGTTTATTGAGCTCTCCCACTCCAACCACACAGCACGTAACTTTTAGAGACTTACATTTCTGGTGCGCAGTCTCATAATTTTAGCCATCGCGCAAACTTGGTTCTAAGCGATATTGTTCCGGTACGTTTGCAGCGAGCCCCATGTCGGCTTTGTGTGGGAATAAAGAGTGAATTATGAGCCCTACTCTTGCCACAATATGAAATTCAGTTTTAAAGAAAATTGCAATAATAATATTCTCTAGAAGTATAATTCAGATGGGGCGGGAATGCGCAGTATTTACCTGTTCCCATTCTCTTCTTCCAACTTCCTTTATTTCTGCTATTGTCTCTGGAAGAATATACAGTAAGTACAGCTGGGGCGATGGAAGATTCGCTCAGCGGGGATTTTAATTGCATAAAATAGGCATTTCCGCGATTGTGTTTATTTTCTGAATAAAACCCGCGCTTGTGTCTCAGTGTATGAAATATCAAAACATGATACTCACACGCATTACACAGAGCAGATTAGGAAGCTGCTTTACAATACATATTAGACAATAATACACATATTTGTTTCTTGGCAAATCTATTTAAAATCCAGGGGTATATAAACGTACAATTATTTTGTGCATTAACCTCTTTAGCGGCAAGGAGGTTCCACGGGGTAGGGATCATAAGGACGACAGTGACTACATTAACAGTGAAAACTGTGATACCATATGGTCAATATGCACAACATGTCGACACAGAAAAAGTTGACACGTGAATAGGGTGACATAAGTTTTTCACACTTTTTAGGTGTCAATTTGTACTTTATTCCTACTTGCCTGCCCTTCTGGAATGGGTGGGAGGCTCCCGAAAATCGGTTCCTCCTCTCGGCCTCCCTGGGAAGGTGGGCAAGTCTCCTGCCCACTCCCCAAAGCCCCTGTACCCTCCAGAGATGTTGAAACAAATTCCGGAATACGCAGGTCTGCGGGGAGTGGCTGACACTGAAATTATGCGAATCGCATCATTTTGCGTAATAACCACGCCCCCTTCCCATGGACCAGCTAATCGCAAAGTTTGCGTAGACTGACGTGCAGCATCAGGTCTCCTCTCCAGGTTTTTCCCAGACAGGAAACTTAAAAAGTCAGTAGTTATGATTTTAATGCAATTGAACTCTCAGTTAGTGTACTGCGTACCCTTGCCACGCTTTGCCATCCACTTGGACTCTGATGGGGAACGGTAAAGTATGAAAATGTTTTTTTAAAACTGAAAAAATTGTGAAAAACTCATGTCGCCATAATCTTATGTCGACCGTTACTATGCAGACTTTTTGCTTGTGTCCACCTTTTGTCTATTTCGACATCGTGCATATCAATCAAAAGGTGTCACCCTGTTGGCTGTCGACCAAATTCAATATTTACGTAAATCTGTACTGCTGTTTGGTCTGTGAGAGCAGAGGAGCTGCAGTCACTGGTCACACACACTTTTGCTTATGAAGAGATTACACAAAGAAGCCATAGAGGAGAAGGAAATGCTAACTTACTTCAGTAGCTGCAACAGTAGGATGTCAGTTACCTACACAAATGTCATTAATGTACACACAGTTGTGTATATTATATAGGGCTGAAACAGCGGGGTCACGGGGGGGGGGGGGAGGTGCCGGCAATACAATTTTCCTGTCCTGCCTTACCATTCCGCTTTGTATTTGTAAATTGGTCTTTTGTTGAATTTAAAATGTGTCCCAAGTTTCATTTTGTTTTGTTATTGTGTGATTGGTTGTGGTGTGGTGTGATAGGTTGCTGTGTGGTGTGATTGGTTGCAGTGTGCAGTGATTGGCTGTGGTGTGGTGTCATTGGTTGCAGTGTGCTGGAATTGGTTGCAGTGTGATGTCATTGGTGTGATTGGATGCGGTATGGCATGGAGCGATTGGTTGCGGTATGGAGTGATTGGTTACGGTATGGCATGGAGTGGTTTGCAGTGTGAAATGATTGGTTTATGTGTGGTGTGGAGTGATTGATTGTGGTATGGAGTGATTTGTTAGGGTGTGGCTTAGAGTGATTGGTTGTGGTGTGGAGTGGTCGGTTTGCAATATGAAGCGATTGGTTGCTGTGTATTGTGGAGGGATTAGTTGTGGTATGGAGTGATTGATTGTGGTGTGGAGTGATTGATTGTGGTATGGAGTGATTGGTTAGGGTGTGGCTTAGAGTGATTGGTTGTGGTGTGGAGTGGTTGGTTTGCAGTGTGAAATGATTGGTTGCTGTGTGGTGTGGAGTGATTGGTTGCGGTGTGAAGTGATTGGTTTGCAGTACGAAGTGATTGGTTTGCAGTGTGAAGTGATTGGTTGCTGTGTGGAGTTATTGGTTGTGGTATGGTGTCATTGTAGCAGGAGTCTGGGAAAAGTAAAACAGTAGAAGTTTTGCCTGAAATATTTATCATCATGTTCCAACAAAGGAAAAAAACATCTGATATCATAACTTTTTTATATGCTTAGATATATATCTAACTATGGCAAAACAGCAACAAAAAGTGATCTTCTGGTTCCACTTGTCTCCTGATGGCCCATGTGGGGATGTTATTATACTTTCCCCGTAATTATCTCCAGCGCAGGAGCTAATTATTGATGTCCCCACCCATTATTTTACTGCAGACGTCGACTTGTGACACCACAGAAAGAATAATTAACGGGATGGGGGTGGATAACAAAAGCCACAAGATGGAGAACCAGAGTTCTTGGGACTTACAAGTAAAAACAGAGACCGGCGCCCGCGGAGAACGCATCGCTACTCCGGGCTTTGTTTAAAAGCAGAAAGGTTTATTCATTTTAATCATGGGTTCTCTGGAACAGATGGACAAAATCTGTGAGAGACATTTACCATCAGCCTCTGTGCAGGAGCCTCTCCATGACCTGAAGATGTTAATCGTTTCCATAGGGTGGAAGCAGTTAACTCTTACCACATCATTTCGAGCCTATAATCTGAATATTCAGATGTGGGTCATCAGGCGAACCTTCCCTTCGACTCCTGTCTGCCTTCCCATTTACATAACTGCACACTGTGCTACCTGCAAGCCCCATGCCCTGATTTATCGCAGTCTTTGGATCACAACGTCCATAAATCTTCTGCCGGTGGGACAGCTGGCCTCTGGTATTTATTGACCAAAGACAATTTTTTCTGAGATCTTGTCAGATACTCGCCGTGAAAATATATCTTTTTAAATCTTATTGGGGGAGACAGAAAATGCAGGTGAGAGCCGTATGTATTAACCCATACCTCCCAACATGACCCATTCCAGGAGGGACAAGATGCTCTGTTCCTGGATATCCATGCCAGTGGCAGTTGCAGAGTCTCAGGGCTGCAGCACAGTCCAAAATTCAGATAGGGGAGCCACACCAACTGCCATCCCAAACTCCATAGTCCATGACTCACCGGCAGGTGTGGCTCCCCTATTTGAATATTGGACAGTGGTGCAGTCCCACCTCTGCAACTGCCACTGGCAAGGAAGTCCAGGAGCAGAGCATTTTTTCCCTCCTGGAGTGGGTCATTTTGGGAGGTATGATTAACCTTTTGAGTGGCAACGTTGCTGTGAGAGATCCTCAAAATAGCCGCTAAAAACGCCGGCGCCGCTCACAGCGACTGTTCTTTTAGTATAAATAAATACAAATACAGCCGAGTCAATTCATTGAACTTTAGTTAAATATTGCACCCAGAACAAAGAACAGTCGCTGTGAGCGACGATGCCATATTTAGCGGATATTTTGAAGCTCCCTCACAGCAATATTGGCACTCACAGGGTGAAAGACTCTCCTGCTGCTGCATCATTGGTGGTGCCATTGACAAGATATTTAGAAATCCTCAGGAAGTCACTGATCACCGACAGCAAATTTAGATTGTCTTTGCTTTTAATGTCTAGCATGTGGGGAATGTATGTGTTTGGGGAATGTATGTGTATTACGTTGTCCTTCTGTGCAGGATCTGAGCAATCCCAGGGGTTGATTCCTTGCGTGTACAAACCGTACAGTACTTTTTAGTCCTTTCAAGCCCTGACTACACTATGATGATGTCATACCCAGGGGCCACGTACAGTGGTGTAGCTAGGTGCCGCGGTGCCCGGAGCAAAGGAATATTCCGCGGCCTAACACTATACCACACACCGTAATACCCATTACACAAAAAGCCACATGCTGTAATGCCAATTACACATAAGGTCACACATGATGCCCATTACATACTATGTAACAAACCGTAATACCCATTACACATCTGACACTTATCTACATGCTCATTGCTAGGGGCTTCATGTTTGATGCCAGGGGATTCATGCTCGATGCCAAGCGGCTTCATGCTCGATGCCAAGGGGCTTCATGCTCCATGCCAAGCGGGACTGAAATTGCTTGTTACCAAGGGGGATTGAAATTGCTCATTGCCAAGGGAAACTAAAATAGCGCGTTGCCAGGAGGAATGAAATTGCTCGTTGCCAAGGGGCACTGAAATTGCTTGTTGCCAAGGGGGGATGAAACTGCTTGTTGCCAAGGGGGACTAAAATTGTATGTTAATACATCCCGCCCCCTTTTCTTCAGCAAGCACAGAGCCTGCTCATCTTAGTGGCTCTTCGTCACTACAGTGGCGGTGATGGCATGACATCACATACGCCATGCCAGAAGAAGAAGCCGCTGGGACAGGCTTTTCTGTTGGAACCACTGTTCAGGGCTGTGGTAGAGGTGGAACTCAGTTCCTCCTACCATTAGAGGTGGTTCCACCCTGTCCCCCCTCACTTTAACCCTTGCGTATACCCCTTGCTTCTGATTTTACAAACCCCGTGAAGACTGCAAGAGCGATTGGGTACATGTAACAGGACTAAAGAGAAGAGAAATAATGGCAACTGCACTGGATTCTGAGATCTGCAGCATATCTATCAAGGCAAAGTGTGACGTCAGTGGGATCCACCCACATCATTCGATGGTCGCCAACCATCGAATGATGGCGAAGGTTCACGCATATAAAAGTGAGTCTCATGTCACTTACATATAAGTGGATGTTTGGGAGGAAGTGGACGGGCAGCTGACAGCCGGCCACACACACCTCCCCCCACACCCGCATCATCGGGGCATTTGCATGGGAACGCCCCACACCCCTCCACGCCCAATTGGGTGCATGCGCCCGGTGAACACCCTGTTCGTCATAGCCGCACGCACCCTGCATATGCCCATGTACAGAAATGACACTGCGCCTGCTCAAACCATACCTCCATACTTCAGGGAGACAGAGGCGGGACAGAGGGATGAAAAAAATATATTAAAAAAAGTGGTGGCATGGCCTAATTAAAGGGGCGTGGCCTATACTAGCGGCTCTCCCGCGAGGCCATGCCCCAGTTTTGATGCTATGGGGCATGACCGAGAGACTCTGTGAGCCTATAGCCATACCCCAACCCCCTGGCTGCGGGAATAGATACTGTGCGCCTGCGCACAGTGTTTATTCACCGTTGCTCAGCAGCCGACAGTGGGCACTCCCAACAGCCCCCCCTCCCCTCACCGCAGGACACTGCCGGCCGCAGGAGAGACGCGGAATGTCCCCGAAAACCAGGACATTCTAGCGGTTTTCGGGACTGTTGGGAGATATGCTCATGCACCCACCATCGGAGCCCCTGCGGATTTTCAAGGCCCAATATATCAAGCGCATGTGCTGACTCACTGCTGAGCCCCAAGCATCGTAGCGGGCCGAATTCGCCCCATTCCAAATGAATTAGAATGAGGCCCTTTGTACAGTGACCAGGAGAACCGTTTCCCAGGATTACTCTACGGAGAGGTCAGGAGGCTGCAGCTAAGATTTCCCACTTTATTGTATATAGAAAACATAACAAGCTAAGCAGCCTCTGAGTGTCTATATACAGTATCATTATACAGTAATGTCAGAGTGGGATGTTGCATGTGGCAGGTCAGACCCTGATTCTGTGCAGAGAATACAGCTAGGCGTTGAAGCACTGACTTGAAAAGGACATTAACATCTATCAGCTCAGCGTGTGTTGATCTAACAATGCCTCTGTCGGGGGGACACACGGAGCTCTGCGAATTACTTCCCTACTGTAGTAATGTACTGTACTTTCACATACACACACAAAAAAAAAAAAAAAAACAGCTTTTTTCAGGAAAACCTTTTTTTTTTTTTTTTACAAATTATTTTCGAAAGCACCATTTTAGTATGCGAAAATATTGAAACTTTTTTTTGCCAAGCACCGATTCTGGACTGCATTTATTATACCTGGCTACTCTCCCTGAATCCTACAGAAGATTCCTAAATTTTTGGGCAGTCCCCCACACCCCGAAAAGAGCACCCCTCGCATATCCCGACCACTTCCTAATGAAGGAAAACACAGCACATGTGGAGTGGGCGGGGCCTCGTTGTAGCACTGTCCCTATTCAAATTTGTGCAAATGACAACATTATTCCCGAGGGGGTGTGGCTTAAAGATGACACAAGTTATTTACTAAGATGGGAGATTTATTGAATATGGGATGTTGCTATGGGCAACCTATCAGAATCTACTTATTTACCACCTTCTGCAGGATAAAAGATAGAATCTGATTGGTTGCCAATAACAACATCTCATCTTCAACAGAACTCCCATCTTAGTAACTAAACACCATAGAATCTGGTGATAATAGCCCGACGATGGCTGTCCCCATTAGCTCCATACCATGGGGAATGGGTTAACCTGATAAATCAGACCAGTGAACACGAAAAATACTTACATGCCTCGAGAGGGACGCTCGCTAAGTACCAGAGAACCTGGGGCCCCTGGAATAGGTCAGGATTCTATAAAGCTTGCAATAGGGAGGGGGTTAATATGTAGGGGGGGGGAGGGAGGGGCGAGGGAAGGGAGGTAATCACAGTTTTTTTTTTTTTTTTTTTGGTGGCGGTTAGAAACCACTGAGGGAAGGGTAAGGGCACTGGGCGACCTCGGATCGTAGTAGAGGTCGAGGGTCGAGCCCCTTTATATAAATGAATTCAATTAAGATGCACGTTCACTAAAGGATGCACGGGCACATAATTTTTGACTCTATGGAAGAGTAGGGGGAAGCACAGTGAGGGGACACTGTAGAGGGTGGGCACGGAATTTGCCTTCACATAGGGTAAGCAAAAGGAGCATTCCTGATAGTTAGGGAGACTGGGAGGGGGGGGGGGGGGAAGGGGGGAGGGCGACACTTAATTTAAACCCTTTTGGGTAATTGACACTATTCCCCATACCCGATGGGGAGGCATAAGTTATGGGGTGCTACTAGACACCCTCTACACAGGCAACACTGATGGGCATTGGGAATAAAATTAAAATTATTCTTTATATAGTATTTTTTTTTTTTTTTTTTTTTTTCTGGGTTTGTCCTCTTTATCTCTTTCCTTCTCACACTCCCCCTAACGTCATTTGTAATTTGTGGATTGCAATGATTAGAGATGTCGGACTCCGCTAGTAAGCTGGGATCACCTAAAAAGGGGGCCTAGGCGGTAAAGTGAATAGTTAGCCAGACTCGTTAGGAAGGAAGGAGCGGGAGGTAAAGGAATCAGGTGAAAAAGGGAGCAAGTGGAGCTGAGTGGAGTATGAGGCAAGAGCCCGGGGGATAAAGGAGGGTAAGGGAGAAGGGTCCTTGCTAATCTGATGGTAAATGTAGATAAGGGAAGGCCTATAAGCAGAGGCGGTAACAAAGTGGGAGGGGAATGTACTTATAGGCATGTAGTGTATTGAAGAAGCGATGCTATGACTATATGTGATGTGATGTGTATGTGTATTGTTTGATAATGGTCTATTGTTATGTATATTTGAAATTGTGAAATGAAATAAAAACGTTATAAAAAAAAAAACCACCATAGAATCTTATTAGTTGCTATGGGCAACATCCCATCTTTAAAATAATTTACTTCTTTAGGCATAATGAGATTATAGTACTTTTGTTTATTGGTTGGAGATGTTTTACTGTTATAGTATATCTGTTATTAATCCATCTACAAAAAAAAGATTATCGTCTGCAGATTAGTATGTCGGCAAGGGGAAAAAATACAGAACAGTAAAAATAAGGCACAGTGACATGAGAAGCCTCCTCCTAAAACAACAACTCCTACACCACCAAAGGTTAAAGTTTATTGTGGATTTGTAAAGCCCTCAATTAAGTCACAGTTCTTCAACATATTACTGCACACCCCTCACCCAGAAATGTTTATATAATGTATAATGCCAGAATAAATTCTAGTTGTCAGTAAATATTTAATGCATGAAAAACATTTCCAAGTAAGTACAACCGATGAATGTAGTGTAATCTCTTTTTTTACATTTACACCTTATGACATATGTTATAGTCTCCTGTTGATATGTCCTAATGAGACATTTACATTTGTTATGGAACTCTAGTAAATTGTTTAAGACCCCTAGAGCCTACTAAAGGGTCTTCCACTTAATACAGCTTCCTGTTGTTACCTTGGTTTAAAGTCCTGTACACATGCATCGTTTTTTCCCGATTTTCAATTAGATTTTGCTTATAGAAGCAAAATCAAATTGAATCCTAAACAAAATCGAATGGTTTTTGTGTCACTTTCGATCTACATTCGATTCAATGCGCGCTCCCGTTTTCACAAAATCGAACAGAAATTCTACTGTGCAGCCAAGGAAATATCGAATTCGATCTAGTAAATCGAATGTATACAATATACCATGAATGTATATCGAATTTGATATGGAATTTGATATCTAATGCAAAAGTATCTAATGCAACCGCTCGCTGCATTTGCTACGCTTCGGGCTCGGTGGCTCGCTGCGCTCGCCACACTTTATATTCTCAACTCCACGCCGGCGTGGATAGTAGGGGTATGAAAAGGTCGACATGGGATAGGTTGACAGGGCATTAGGTCAGCTCACCAGAGGGGGCGTTCTGGCGGGCGCCGGACAAGGGACGCTCCATCTGTATACCTGTGATAGTGAATATAGATTGTAAGCTCCACTGGGAGAGGGACTTCTAATAACCACTATAGAACCCCATTATATATAAAAACTTGAGAGTTATTATGTACAGACTTTTATATCGCAATATTGTCCATGTGTTGTAAACAACAATTGTAATTTGATCCAAGTTCTCCAACACTTTCTAATTCCTATTTCCATATGGATTTTATGAGAATCCTTTGAACCTGATAAATGAAGAAGATCCTTATCACCCGCAATGGAATGGAGATAATCTCCGCACACAGGTCAGAGAGGGCTTCTGGTATCGCTGTCCATGAAGATTTAACAACAGATTGAGACGAAGACAATGAGGATCAAAGGATGCTATTAGTCTTCAGGATTGAGGCAACCACATGACATTGCCTAATAAAGATAATATATGTCACTCCTAGATTTTGAAGGGTTACTGGGGGATTAGACACCTTGTGGAAAACCAAACCATATGCGTCTCACAGCAAATATGTGATATATGATCATTATACGATGCTTCCAGATTGCTGGGGCTTTACGGAGACTATTAACGTCAAGATGGAATCTGCCGCACTAAGGATTCCAGTCCTACAGTGGATTCCAACACGTCTGTAATTCCGGCGGTGAACCACAAATCCTCTTTCTCCTGGTCTCCAGTGTCTAAGTTCTATTAGAATGTTAGGTATTGTTTTTCATATATGTAATTAGAAGGGAACCACCTACAGTATATACTATAGATGAGTTTAAGTGAGTGGGGTATTCTACACTCCATTATAGTATGTATCGGAGGCGTAACTCTGGGAGGCAATGGAGTCATCTACTGCCGGGCTCCTGCTCCCAAAGGGGCACCTCCCTTCCCCTGCAAGTGTGAATTAGTTAATTGAAAGCCGTCGATATTGCTACTGTGGCTGACTCCCCCTCCTTACATCATTTTTGCAACCAGTAAGAGAACCCATGATCTGTCTTACTGGAGACAGACGCCTTACTGATTGTGCTATTTGGGGTGCACTAATATTCATCCTGCCTCCGGGCAACTGGGACGAACTTACGTCACTGGTATGTATCAACATGTGACTAAAAGCTCAAATGTGGCATTTCGTCTGGGAAGATCAAACTGGGCACACCCAATTATAAGGAAACGGGAGGGTAGGAAAGGATGAGCTCCTCTGTGATTCCTCTTAGATGGACCAATCACTATTGATGGGTGGGTGGTAGAAGCAGGCTTCCAGTGGCGTATGTACAATGGTGGTACCTCCACCCCTGCCTAAAGTGTTCAATAGCTGCCTCAAGGCTGTATCAGTTAGAGTTAGGATACTACTGTTCGAGTTCATGCAATTACCCACGCCTGACAAATCCTTGAATCCCGTTTCATAAATTTCACGATGTGGTGTTCGCTCTTTGGGACTGGCTAGTTGGATGAATCAGGGGGAAATAAAATTGGAGAGTGATACTTCCTGTTGCCTAGGACACGGGACATCCTATGCCTTCTGGTGCCTAGGGAACACACAACGTCATTGAGAGCGGCTCTGGTCCAGAAAGCTGGGCAGTAGCTGCTTACCAAGTATTTTTTGGGGTCGAAAAAACTATTTCTAAAGACGCCATCATACTGAAAGCGAGAACAAAAGCACAAAATTGTGGGACAAAAAAACCTTTATACAATGCACAACACTATTTTCCCCATGTTCCGTATGTTGGCAAATAAAGCCCTTGCATTGTTGGAATTTCCTGTAGATGTGTAACATTTCATTACCCTACTCTGCGATTAAGTCTTGTATTCTGCCGCTTAGTCTGTTTACGCACTTGCACACGTACAGACATAATTCACGCAAACACGTTGTTGGCTTTGTTCAACCGCTGATTATGTGTCCTGAATAATAGGTGGCTGACTGTAGATTTAAAAATAGTATGTTACCTCTCTTCCTCTCCCAATATTAACTGAAAGCTTGGTTTAAAACACTATAATTAAAGGCAAAAACATCACCAACAGAACACAAAGACCTGAGCGGGTTCCGTACACACAAACCAACGCTCACAGATCTTCGTACAATTACAATGGAAAGTGAGGCTGGATTCTAAACTGAATCTTTGACTTTTAAATAGTATTTATCCTCCATTTACTATCATATAGACTTGTTATTTGATTTGTACTTGTTATTTTGTAGTATCTTCCTTCTTGCATTTACTGTTCTTTTATATTTTGATACTTTACTACACTATCTAGATGTACAGTATTTATTGTTACCCTTTTGAAGTAAATCTCAATATAACATTGCAAGTGGATGTAATGAAGTCTGAGATCGGCGTAAGTTCTCAGACTTTTTAAAAGGGGCAATCATTGAATAAAAAGGCATGCTTTTGCCTTGTAAATTAGTACCCCTTTAAAAAAAAAAACATCCAAACATCCCGCTCATTATTTCACCAATTTTACTACATTTCTATTGTAGAAAAAATGGGTAGATGATAATTTTTAGATTAGAACGGGCCCTGCTCCTGAAAATCTTATAGGGGAGGGGCAGACAGACAGGGGTGACTCAGATGGGGTAGACAGTGAGCATTGAACAGATGAGAGATGTCTGGGTTTTATGAAGAAGTGGGTCAAGAGCCTGTTTGAAGTTTTGTAGAGAGATGGAGAGTCTGAGGGAGAGAGGTGGAGAATTCCAGAGGTAGGGAGCACCACGGGCAGAATCTTATAGGAAGGAGTGAGATGAAGTACCATCAGATAATTAGGATCAATGATCGACATTATAGCACCACTCCTGGACAGTTTGGTAAGACCAAAAAATGCCAAACAGTTCATAATCTACTTGCATGTCCTGTGTTAACAAGAGGGCACACAAAAAGGCCTATCTTCTGTGGCAGGATAAATAATTATAATTAGATTTAGATTAATTTGTATTCGTTTTTTGGATCCAGATTAACCGTTATGTTTTTGATTCGGTTTTGCAATTTTGTATTACTTGAAAATGGATAAAAGCATGTAAAACCATGCAATTCTTGCAATCCGAAACCCTAAATTAGATTTAAGATCCGAACTACAAACTGCTTGAAGATTCACACCGGGACTCGGTTTGGATGTCCTCAGTTAATCAGAATCATGACTTGGTTCAAATCCACAAATTTGTGTGGGTTTGGATCTGTAAAGAAGCACACATCAGTAATTATAAAAAAGCTTTAAACTTATTTATTTATATACAGAATCTTATACAGCAGCATATTCTATTGCGCTTACAATTGGAAACAGTGATAAAACAAACTGGGTAGCAGGGCCGGATTAAGGCTGGTGGGGGCCCTGGGCAACAAATGTGTAGGGGCCCCCACCATAAAAAATTTTTGTTGATATTTGTAAAAAAATAAAAAATAGATTATTTTCAAACATCAGTCGGGAACATTGCGACCATCGCAACATTCTTTTTTTAACAGCAGGAACAGCCCAGCTGCCCAGGTACACGGGGGGGGGGGTGTTGGAGGGAGGTTCATTTACACTTCCCCGGCGCTGCTATTGCCTGCAGTCACTCGGACAGGGGTCCAGCTGTGCTGACCGCTCAGCGATGATCTGCAGCAGAGCAAATGCTGGGAGAGAGCACGGGTCCCTCTGAGAGTGTGCTGCCTGTCCCTGGGGGCCCCCACAGACTGCATATTAAGAGACTGCTCCGATTTATAAAACAGTCTGTGGGGGCCTGAAATGTGTGTGGGCCCCGGGATGACCGCCCCTGTCACCCCTTGGATAATCCAGCCCTGCTGGGTAGTAACAAACCAAACTAGAGGTAGGAGGAACCTGCTCATTTACATTGCCTATGGAACCCGATTCAGACCTGCAAGCAGGGCTCCGAATTTGCAACCCTGACGATTTTAGGAACGGCCGCACATGTGCACGGTGCGCTTTGCCACCTGTACAAACGAAACTAGCGAAAGCTAGCCTGCGCTATCCATATACAAGGTGATTGACCCCCTGCGAATGTTTGGGTTCCCTGTCTGTTGGAAGCGAGGACCTCTGACATCATCAGCAGCCTCCTTCTCGCGTTTGTGAAAAGGGGGAATCCGTTAAACGAATCCGATCGGATTCCCCCCTGTGTGCACAGCTGTGAAGGCATTCGCAGCCGCGCACATGGGTAGAATTTCAATCGTACAGGGCGGCATTTACCTGCTCATTGGGCTCCGAACACTCGCAGTCCGGCGATCAGGCCTGAATGGGGCCCACGGTCACAAAACGTCGGCTTCTGGGAAGCAACACTTAACTGATGATAAACCTGGAGCACATCTGTCCGACTGGCCAAATGTGGATGTTATTTAGGGCGCGCATTAATCCTCATTATCGGATTATTGTGCGATAATAATATACGTGTCTCTGACATAGTCTGCAAATGTAAACTGATGTAAAACAATAAAACTGGGTTACATCGCCGCACTTTCATGACAGCAGGTATGGGTAGAATTCAAGGCATCAAGGAAAAGGAGCGGAACAGCTTTCATCCCGGATGCACATTAAGTCTGCCTTAGTTTGTCTAAACACACTCACTGGCAGCTAATAATATGCGCAGAGACCAGGCCCGGATCAGCGCCTGACTCGCGCACACTGGCATGTCGGCCTAAATGTCCGTAGAAAATATT
Source organism: Crinia signifera (assembly GCF_055691185.1). NCBI lineage: Eukaryota > Metazoa > Chordata > Amphibia > Anura > Myobatrachidae > Crinia > Crinia signifera. Next base: position 65,213,533 of record NC_139228.1, on the reverse strand, counting down.
AAAGTCAGAAAACATTTCATGAAACCGATTTAAATACTGACAAACTTCTGCTTCATATCTGTAAGTGAGCAGCCGCACAGCATCAATCAGCAGCTGCCCGCAGTGAGCTGTATAATCCCTGCATCAAAGGCGACGGTTGGGCTGCTATGCCGGAACTGCGCTGCAACTCGGGAAAGTTTGCAAATGAACTTTAATGTATTCAGATTTTGTGACTTGTGTCAGACTTCGGGAGATCTTCACCTACGATACCGGGGAGGCGTCGCATATGGATGACGGACGGCAGAGTCCGCATCGCGGAACGCGGGCTAAAGTTTGTCAGAAGTTTGCAACGGCTTTATTTCCTCATTGAATATAACAATTAATATTATGTAGACCAGGCATGTCAAAACTGGGGATCTCCAGCTGTTTTGAAACTACACATCCCAGCATGCCTTGCCATAGTGTTAGTATTCCCTAATAGCAAAATCTTGGCAAGGCATGATGGGACTTGCAGTTTGACAACAGCTGGAGGGCCGCAGGTTGGACATGTCTGATGGAATCATTGACATGATTTGGAATCAGATGCATCGCTGTTCATCGGCTGATGCAGTTTGCGTATCTCCATCCTATTCTGAGTTAGACGCAGCTTTCCCTGAACTGAGGGCCTGATTCAGGTTCAATGGGACGGTGCTGAATTAGGCCCCGTTTTTGATTGTGCGGGTCAGTGCGTGTGCATGGGTGAAAATGCGCACACTAGCTGACGCGTTCACGCGGGCAGGGGAGGGAAGGGAGGGGGCGACTGCAGGAGAAAGCTATCGTTTGATGGGTGTCCTCATAAAAACACTGGGTGTTCCCCTGGGAACGCAGGCGGGTCAATGCCTGCTCGGGTCAGACGGCTGACATCACATGACATCAGCGCATGTCCCGTATTATTTTTATTTGCAAACGGGGAAAAAAATCTTTGGAGCGGCCTCAGGTGAGGGATGTTCGGTCGGCCAGCGTTTACCTGTTTGCTAGGCTGTCGCTATAAGTCTAGCAACCAGGTCTGAATCAGGACCTGTCTTTACATGAGACAGGGTGTTTCGGTTGGGTACTGGGTGGTGACGGTGTCGCAGTTTGTGGGGGGGGGGGGGGCGTAAATGAAAAGCTTCATGCAATTCTGAATTGTGTATGCACGGAAGGGTAGTCCGTTTCTGCAGTATCTCTTGCACTTGGTTTGCAAACTCCTTTGGACAAAACCTATGCTGCACTGCAGGTGGGGCAGATGTAACAGGTGCAGAGAGAGTTAGATTTGGGTGAGTTATTTTGTTTCTATGCAGTGTAAACACTGGCTGCTTTATTTTTACACTGCCATTTAGATTTCAGTTTGAACACACCCCACACAAATGTAACTCTCTGCCCCTGTTACATCTCCCCCCCCCCCCCCCCCCCCTGCAGCGCAGCATGGTTTTGTCCATTAAAGAAGGAGTTTGCTTCTGCAAACCAGCCAGAATCCGACCCTAGATCCGGATACTAAGGAGGATGATTGTGCCAACTGGTAAAATCAATATTGTTCCATTTGCAGGTGCATGAACCCCATGCAGTATGGATTCTCTCATTAGCATGAGGTAATAAAAAAAAGGTTGCCCATGGTAACCCCCTTAAGGAGGTAATAAGGACGAGGAGGCGCAAGTTGGAGTAGATCAACCTTCTGGCTTCTTTGTTTGATGGTAACTTCCAACTTAAACCACCAGCCACAGTAGGGTTAAATTGAATAAAGCTTCTAAAAAATGATTGGTTGCCCATAGCAACCAATCAGATGTGGTCTATCATCTCTCTAGTGCATCCATGAAAATGATAGAATCTGATTGGTTGTTATGGGCAACACCTCGATGATGTGAACGCCATATACAGCATGCACCCCAGCAGCACAGAGCCTAATTAAAAGGGCACTGGGACAGGGCATGGGTGCTCTCATCTAGTATTGATCTAGTCATAATTTAATGGTGAAATGATGGATTTGCATTTCCACCGAAACCTATGACTGACGAAAACTTCAAAACATTAAGCGTAAAGTGTTTTTTCCCGCATGAGAGAGGTTTTTTGATCCCGGCGAGCCAAGAATAGACGAGAACAGACAATTCATTATCACACCTTTCCAAATAACTGTAGACATTGACCTAATTACGCATATATATGTAATTAACCTATAAACCCATAATTATTGCAGGATAAAGCGGCATAAGTAGCTATTTTACATGCATTCAAGTTTCTTAAGTACGTCTCTGTCTATTTATAAGTGTGTGTGCCCGAAGGCGCCGTTTGCCCTCAACATCAAAACTCAACGCCAACATATTGATCTCGCCGATAACGGAAAGAGAGATCCATCAGCAGACAATTTATTCCCGAAGGCTCTCGAGCTGGCCCAAAATTGATTTTTTTTTTAAATCACGTTAAAGTATCTGTCAGCGCCCGTCTGCAGAAGCTCCTCCCTTGGCGCAAGAGACCACTCTAAGGGGCCTATTCAAGATTGCTCGTAGCGATTCGAATTTGGCACCAGCCCCGACAGTTGGGGTTTATGCATTCGCATTTCTGCGCATGTTCAAAGACTAACAGAGAACGGCTTTGGCTATTTATACACTCGCCTGGCCATTGGCTGTGGGGAGGGAGGGGGTGAAAACGGGGCTCCGCCATGGAGATGCCCAGCGTTTTATTGGCGTCCCCATAAATGGGTGTTCCCATGTTCAGGTAGACGCCAGTTGCTTGTCCCGTCTTCGTCCTAGCGCTCATAAATAAAAGTCAGTTGAGACTGGCTTTAATTTGCAAAGGCAGGAGAAATCATTCGATGTTTGGTGACCATCGAATGATTTCTCCTGCTAGCGGAGGCATGTGAGGGGATGTGCTCTTGTCTGGGCGGGGTCTCAGGCGCTCGGTAAGCTGTGATGTTCGCTGCTTGCTGAGCCAGCCTGAATTAGAGCCTAGAAGCACACACAACTCTGAATAACTCACAAATCCACCAACATGCCAACAACACGCACTCAGAACAATTATTCTGTACGAACACACAGGTCCCACGTAACATTTGCCAGTATATAACGATTGATCCTTTTGTCAATGGATCGCACTTTCCATCAAATGGGTATTTGTGGGCGCTGACTTTGCCGTCACACGGAACTACTTTGTCATATGGAAGTCTACCAGACAGCTTCTGTTTTCAGTTGTGGTGTGCGGATGGAGACGGGCGTCTGTTTCAGCCAGGAGTATTGTGAACGGCAAAGGGGCCGGTGTAGATCACAGTAATAATAATAACAGCTGGGACAATGGATACATGGGGTAGGCATCCACATGTGGGCACACGGAAAGGCAGACTCTCACATTAGCCTAATGTCAGTCAATAGGCTGACAGCAAATTTGACATGCGAAAAGTCACCGTTGATATAGTGTCAACACAAGCAAAAGGTTGACACGAGGTTTTTTTATTTTTTGGACATTATCATACTTTACCATCCACGTTTACTCCGATCAGGAATGGAAGCATTAAGAGGTCCATGTTGACATGTGTCAACATTAACACAAAACCCCGTATAAATGTGTGTTGACATTTTCATGTGTCAACCTTCTGCTACAAGATCCAATCAATGGGTACACAGTGTCTAGGTCGACAGACAATAGGTCAACACATGACAAAAAATTGACATGTTGACAATGACAAAAGGTTGACACAAGAAAAATTTTAACATGAAAATGTTCAACAGGAAAATTTCGACAACTGATTCGTTCTTACTTCACAATCCAAAAGGGCATAGAGTTATGCGAGGGGACGCGGTGTACTAATACGGTGTCCATGGCGACATATGTCAACACAAGCAAAAGGTTGACATGAGGTTTTTTTATTTTTTGGACATTATCATACTTTACCATCCACGTTTACTCCGATCAGGAATGGAAGCATTAAGAGGTCCATGTTGACATGTGTCAACATTAACACAAAACCCCGTATAAATGTGTGTTGACATTTTCATGTGTCAACCTTCTGCTACAAGATCCAATCAATGGGTACACAGTGTCTAGGTCGAAAGACAATAGGTCAACACATGACAAAAAATTGACATGTTGACAATGACAAAAGGTTGACACAAGAAAAATTTTAACATGAAAATGTTCAACAGGAAAATTTCGACAACTGATTCGTTTTTACTTCACAATCCAAAAGGGCATAGAGTTATGCGAGGGGACGCGGTGTACTAATACGGTGTCCATGGCGACATATGTCGACATAGGCACTGAAAAACTTGGAGATTTGTGTCGACATTTTGCTCTTGCGTCCAGTTTCTACCGTTCCACCCAGCTAAATGAATGCTTAAATTAAATCCTGGGGATAGTATCTACAACCCTTTTTTTTTTTTTTTTTTAAATATAAAATCAACAGAATTTGTAGGGGAAAAAAAACTTTTTTTTTAATGTGGAGGAATCCAGCAAAAAATGTAAAAATATGTTGAAAAGGAAAAACGACAGTGGTTAGTTTTAATTGAAGACCGAGGAGGTCAAAATATAGGGCAAGAATTTTTCCGCTCTGTATTTAATTGAATTGTAGTTGATTCGCTGAAATATAAATATACCTCACCAAGGGAAGAATAGCACAATTGTAACGTGACATCATTAGGTTGGCGCTGAAATGACCAGGTCGCGCATGTGGTCATTATAATGAATAATTAAAGCGACGGATAAAATCGATATAACCGATCTCCAGACACTTTCAGACGGGCCAGCTGCAGATGTTCTTGTATAAATATTGTTCATTATAAATGTAATGGGAGAATTCTCCTTTTTTTTTTAAATAGCACAATATTCCGATTCTTCACATCCAGACATAAAAGACATTTAGCCAAATGAATCTTTGCTGTTCAGAATAGTTACTTCAAAAGCCGGCGCTCATGTAGTGCCAAAGGCCAAGGTCGTAGGGGAAGCCGGGCGCCAAGACCTTTTGGTTTCAAACTTAATTTTCTCGTGACCTGAGTCAGCTTTTGCATTTTCAGAAATTAGCTTCAGCCGCTCGGTAACCTGGTTCAGTTGCCTCTGATCAAACATTCTGCTATCAATTTGAGCTAGCCGGGAATAAAGGCGACTGCTGCAGCGGTAACGAGGGCTGCGCAAGTAGGAACAAAAGGGGAATAGGTGGTAAAGTATTTTTAAAAATACTGAATTTAAAGGGGTGCTCCAGTCAAATTAAAAATTCTCCAGCATCCCTCCCTCCTTAATGAAAATAATTGTTTTAAATGATCCGGCTGTGGATTGCAGAGCCGATTGATCCGTATTGTCTGTATATAGTGTACAGTGGCGTATGCGGGATGCAGATAACTCAGACCCAATCAAGACCTGAGTACTCCTTTGCTAATTTGAATATCAGATGGCCACCTCCCGTCAAAGTGAAGTACCGCCCTGTGCAAGGCCGTGATTGGCTTGCCAAAATTACACAGGTCGACGATTAGCTGCAAACCCATTCACAAGCCGCTCACCATGGAATTATTTCCCCAGTGTGTGGGCAGTCTGTGCGTAGCCCAGGACTTACACACGGCTGCTATAGAAACAGGCTGATTGGGGCCAGAGCTGACGTCACGTGACTTCACCTCAAATGGATGGGCACTCCTGCATTCTAGCAGACACTCCCAGAAACAGCCGGTTATCTGTCAATTAACCATTGTGGGCAGAATGGTTGGTGTAATGGTTAGCGTTACTGCCTCACAGCGCCTAGGTCATGGGTTCGATTCCCACCTTGGCCCTAACTGTGCGGAGTTTGTATAGTCTCACCGTGCTTGCGACAGTTTCCTCCGGGTACTCCGGTTACCTCCCAAAATCCAAAAATATGCTGACATCACCGGATTTAATACATACAGTACTTTTTTTCAAATATATTTTATAGTCTAGTGCAGGGCTGGGCAACACCGGCCCTCCAGATGTTGATGAACTACACATCCCAGCATGCCTTGCATCAGTTTCAGCATGGCCACATAGCAAAACTAATGCAAAGCATCCTGGGATGTGTAGTTCATTAACATCTGGAGGGCCGGGGTTGCCCAGCCCTGGTCTAGTGTCTGTATGACTATGGAACACTGCCATCTGTTGGCAGCAAGTGAAACTACATCTACTAGCTTTCGAAGCATTCATTTCGCGCGGGCTTACTAGCGTTATATATTTTAATACATATTGATAATCGTAGCTTTATCACATTGAGAATCAGAACTTCACCAAATTTATCAAATAAGAGTCACCTTTTTAATGGCACCAAAGAAAACAGGTGGTTCCCACCGTTGGTATATACATCTGGATGACAACTTCCTTTAGGAACAATAAAGTTTTTCACAAATAATGTTTTTAAAGAAACTGTTTCATGAACAAAGTGCCGAACATCACGAAACTCATTGGAGCAGAAGGAGGACACCCAGCTATCACCAGCAGCCGATTAAGAAGCTGGGACACCGGCTGACCGATGTACACCGCAGCACAAAGTATTACGGCTATGGCTGAAGTAACATCAACAGCCGCCGAACTGTCCCAGAAGGTAGGGAGCGGTAGGTTTTTCCAACTAGGGACTCCAACACACCAAAGGAGTGTAAACATTGTTTTAATCGCATTTCTTTTTTACAGGTGCACACATAGATATATACCGCATTCGTAGGGCTCCATAACTCGTTTTTAAATAGTTCTATCACTACAAGTTGTTATATTTATGCGCAGGGAGCTAAAAGAAAATTGTGCAAGTTTTCAAGTAATGACCCATGTTCCCACGTGTAGTAATACAGCTTGTGCTTGTCTCCTGAGTATCAGTATCAATATCAGAGTGTGACACAATCAGGAACGTGCTGGGCTGCTTCGCTATAGCCAGAGATGGGGCACGATAATCACCGTTTAATGGCACCTAGAAGACAACGTACATGAATGGAATCGTCCTGTTGCCTCTTAATCCTGTTCTCTCACAGGCAGCGGCCTAACCAACCCTACAAAGCTGGGATAATTGTTCCTGTCAAAGGTTATAACCAGACCTCCCACTAGCCCCCAGCTGTCACAGCATAATGGCCAGGTCCAAACGTACGGGTTGTAGGCCCCTGGGGTCCTGAAGCCTGTATTGATTGACTTTAAGGCGGCATGGCTCAGTAGGTTCTGCTGGTCACCAAGGAAAGATATATTGATTACACATTACCATGAATGGATAGCCATCACTTTGGGCAATTACTGCCTGTTATTTTCAATTATTTCATGGGAGACAGCATCATTACCAATTACACCCATAATATGAATGGCTACCAATTAAAGCACCATTAGGCTCCTGTTTAGTTGATCAACAATCTAAAGGTTTTATAACATATTCCACCTTTATAATATATATATATATATATATATATATATATATATATATATATATATGTAGTGTAAATCAAGCAGCGGAACTCAAACGTTTTTTTCAAAGTGAATATAATTCCAAAAAATGGGACCAACACGTTGAATTGGACCCTATCTGAGGTCACAGCACGGCACCACAGCAAGTATCACTCATATATTCAACTGTACATTTGAGTGCCGGACCGCTCCATCATTGTATATATGGTACTTGTTTCCTAGCACGGCGCCCATCACATCGCATACCATAAGGCATACGATGGTATGCGATGCGATACGATGTTAGCCGATTTTATACAATTTTAAATTGTATACCATCGAATTGTATGCCATTGTATGGCATATACAATGGCATACGATTTTAAATTGTATAAGCACCGTAATGGGTGTTTTCAATGATAAATATGCCCCTATACGATAAATAATTGTATAAGCACCGTAATGGGTGTTTTCAATGATAAATATGCCCCTATACGATAAATAATTGTATAAGCACCGTAATGGGTTCTTACAATGTTAAAAGCACCCCAACGCCACCCGTACTATCAACGCCAACCTGAAACGTGGCGAGCGCAGCAAGGCCGCGGGGGGCGGTGGTACGCGTCCTCCGACCTTTTCATACTCCCACTATCCACGTTGGCATGGAGTTGATTTTATATAGTGTGGCGAGCGCAGCGAGCCACCGTGCCCGAAGCGTGGTGAGCGCACGCGGAATACATGTGAAGTAATGCGCGGACCCTCGCGGGGCTCGCTGCGCTCGCCACGATTCGGGCTCGGTGGCTCGCTGAGCTCGCCACACTATATAAAATCAACTCCACGCCGACGTGGGGTGACTTTTTTACCTAGACATTGTCCACACCCGAAAAGCAGTGATGCAAAGGACTGGGGGTGGTTATTACTATGTAGAGCCACTGTGGGGTAATTTAATAAAATGTGAGTTCTATTGAAGATGGGATGTTCCTGATAGCAACCAGATTCTATCTATTATCTTATAGTAGGCACTAAATAAATAAGTAGAATCTGATTGGTTGCTATGGGAAACATCCTATCTTCAATAGAACCCCCATCTAAGTAAATTTAGCCCAGTGTCTCCTGAGGTTTTGGAAGCTCGGTTTTTTAACAGTGAGTAATACAAAACCAAGCGTGTTTCAAAAAAAGAATTCCTTTTATTATTAACACTGTACTTATCTATTACCGCTGTTCCGAGCTGGCGGTCACAGCAGAACTCCTGCTGCAGTATTAGAAACGTTGCAATACATGTTCCATAGGTGTGGGTGTCTCTGCAGTGCATGTGCCGTATGATCTAGAGCTGTGTGTCATGCCTGCGTATGAATGACACAGTGTACCCACGGCGGGGTCAGACAGGCAGGGCGGCCTCCAATCACACATCTGCAGATCTCCGGCCACCAGATTCCATTGATCACAATTTCCACCCTGAGTGCTTAAGCTCATGACAAGAGTTCAACGTCCCCCTGTCAGGTAGTCGATAGTGTGATGAATCCCCCTCAACAGAGCTTCTGTCTGCAGCACATTAACGACGCTTTCAGCCTGACAGTTATTACTGCTGCAATAAATTCTACCCCCAAACAAATAGGCTTTCAGTGCATGTGTAAACGTTGCGCTGCCTCTATACGCCGCGCCAAAGCCAATTGTTTAAACTACGATTGTTTTCTGTTGTTTAATAGACGGGAAGGAGGGGGCATTTGGTGGCCGGAAACGTTCAGATAGGCCTCAGTAAACCAATCATGGCGCTAGCGGCTGAGTTTCTTAACTAACTCTGACACCCCCCCCCCCCTTTTACACAGAAATATAGATTCTGTACCCCCTGTTGTGGATACTTTTATTTACTTTCTTGTGGCCCTGATTTCTGGATCTCAGCATTGACAATGTCAACATTTATAATGTCAACATCATAAAAGTCCACACCCAGAAAATGGTTTGACTTTGCATCAATGACGGCCTGGTCAAGGGGTCACCATTGTGTCCGTCTGATTGAAATCTGATGTCACTGGCAGACAGGGCTTAAGTTCAGCAGCAGTGGGAGGCGGGGCTTAGGTATTGGGAGGGGCTGAAGGCCACTGCTGCTAACAAACAGCCTGGCTACTAGGAACTGCATCCACTGCAGCCCCTAAAATCCAGATAGGGCTGACATAATAGCAGGGTAGTGGATTCCCATGGGTAGTGCTCTCTCTGATTTTGCAGTCTGGACTGCCAGTCCCATGGGAGAAAACACTTAACCAGGGACTGCCAGTCTGGCTGTGGTGAGTAGGGAGGGCTTCCATTGGGGCATCACAGCCACTGCTGGGCAGTCCCTGCAGGTGGCAGATTTTATTGGGTGCTTATTTATTTTTGCTCCAGGCCTCCACTTAAAAACAGGCCCCTCATCGTGAAAGCATGATTATCACCAGACAGACACCAGCTGGCAACATGGTTGGTCGTAAATCATAAGTTTTAACATTTCATTCCTATTGAATACATTTATGCCATTTTTGTTATATATTTAGGGATACACTGTAGCTTATAGTGTATAGGTTCTATAACCCTACACAACATTGGCATCACCTCCTTCCCTTCCTATATTCAGCCCTATAAAGAAGCCATTACCATCTGCCCTGAACAGAGAGCCACAGGTGCTGCTAATCAGCCAAACCCTGGTCACATCAGCTTAGGAAACCTGGACTGGATAGAATTAGCCGCTGCTCTAAATTCTAGTCCCTGCCACAATATATATTACCTAAAAATAATAAATAGTGGAGGCTCAGGATCCTATTCAGGTCCATACGCTCAAATGGTACACACTGATATATCGGCCGTACGATTGAATATCGATGCACCATCGGCCAGTGTGCACAAACGGCGTCGTTCACATAATTTCCATGTCGGCTTTGCAACACAGCCGATGCCCGATCTATCGAAAAGATATAGTGGCACATTTTGCTGTGTGTAGAGGTGATCTGCCGACTGCCTGTACTGGTGTGTCGGGAACTGCTGGTGATTGACAGCTCAGTGGGCGGGTGCATGCAAATTTGTGAAGTCAGCCACAACGGATCAGGCAGCGTGTATAGAGAATGCGCTGCCCAATCCGTCTGTAGAAATATCTACTAGTGTGTACCCAGCTTAAAGCTGGCCATACAGATGTAGCACCTCTCATCCAGCGCTGACACTCGCCAGACCGCCTCCGCTGGTGAGTGGACGCTACATCTGACTGGGACACAGGCATCCCAGTTTCCCGTCGGCGGGGGACGGGAACCCTGCCAGTCTCCGCTTCAGGGAGACGGGCAGGGTTAGGTGTTGGAGCGGGGAGGTGGGGGAACATGGCGGGGAGCAGCGGCAGGGCGGAGGGGGGAGCTCCATTGTAAGGGGATGTGCGCACGTCCCCTTCCGAAGTCTGGCGGGGGCTGGCGCGTGGCGAATCCACCGCCAGCCCCTGCAATGAAGAGAGGAGCTACATCTGTACATTAGAATGACCTGCGTATGATGCAGATCATATGCAGGTCCTATGATGGACCAACCTATACCCTTCGTTACATGCACATGGGCAGTATGACTGGCAAGTCCCTGAGCACCCATACACGTGTATTGAGCAGCAATACAGGGGGAGCTACATGTGTATTAGTCTAGGGCATTCATCAGGCCCCGGTTTAAAAACTACAGCTAACTCCTACCGGCCGAGCTGTCTCTAATTTTAGAGTTAGGTCAAGATCCAAGTTTGGCCACAGCAGGAACAAACATTATGATCATCGAATGGACGTTGCCTTTGTCTCTTTGATAGCTGCGCAGGGTTTTCACCATGATATGTTTCTCGGAAATAACATTGAGAGAGGTTACAAAGCATCAGACAACCACACGGATAGGAAGCCATGTGTGAGGTTCCACGGCCCAACCCCAGCAACCTAGACATCAGCCAGGAGTTGGTTTAACACTTCACTTCTGAAGGGCCTGTAATGCATTACTCCCTCTCATCCTCCAGGTCACCGGGTCTCTTCAATGTTAAAGTTCCTTTTTTCCCCCAGCTTCTTTACAGGCTTTAAAGGAGAAGAAAATAATTGAAGTTATTCATAGAGATTTAATAAAAAAAAAATAAAAAAAACCGAGAAGCTTTTAAAAGTACTCAGATATAACTATACGAGTATCTTATAATGGATGACTGTCTCTCAGATACATTAATGGTCTCGGGAAAAGAAAAGGGTCAGGAATAGAACACAGGAGGTCGGGCTGAAGAACGGGTGAAGAAGAGAAAGAGTCGGTCGTAATGACAGAGAATAAAACCCAGCCTGGTACAGCTCCCAGGACTGTCTGAGGATGGCAGATCGCTAATTAGGGCCCCGCTATGTCTACGGATTGTGACGGAGCCCAGTTAGCGGGTCCGGTAGTAGCAAATCTACTAGTGCAGGGCAGGAAGACCTCAATATATGACGCCGGTTATCTCACCTTCCCAACAGGATCTGCAGATGTTCTCACAAACCTATAACGAGCAGGGTTGCCATCAGAAAATGTGGGGCCCGGGACTGAGGAAAAAGGCAGGGCCCCCGTTCTCCTTTGTGAACCCCTGGCTGGCCTGGAGAGACCTCTGGTGTCGGCAGCATTGACCGCACCACTCAACCTCTACATTGCTTCAAGGGAAATGGGAACTTTGGGGGTGATTCTTGTAGACTGGCAATATAGCGAGTTCGACACCATCCCGATGTTGTGGGACTGCTCTATTATGTGCAGCCCCCTTTCCGATTTGCTTGGGTGACTTGCATAGTCCCCATGCTATTCGCAAGCATCGGGCAGACAGGGATTATGCCCATGGGGACACCCAGTGTTTACTGGATGACCATTGAATGATTTCTCCTGCGGCAGAGGCATGCAAGGGGAGCTGTTCTCATTAAGCATCCCCTCGCATGTTACCGAGGGGAATCGGCAGTGGCGGGGGGCCTTTGGACGGGCAGCGTCTCAGGCGCTCGGTAAGCTGCGATGTTTGCAGATTACCGAGCCAAACTGAATCGGGCCCTTTGTTTTGTTTCGGGCCCCCCTCCGATGGCTGCCATGGTAACAAGTATGTGGAACATGTCACGTAGGTCTCCATGGTATGTTCCAGTAAAACAGTTTTGCAATGGAATAGAATAGGTGCCCGCTCTATAAGTCAAATGTGTCTAGGTCAACAGTCAAAAAGTCGCCACCATATGGTCAACATTGACAAGGTTGACATAGACAAAGGTTGACACAAGCAAAAGTTCAGCGTGGGAATAGTCGACACTTGAAAAGGTTGACATGATTTATATATATATATATATATATATATATATATATATATATATATATAATATTTGGGGCGTTTTTCACACATTACCATCTATGTTTACTCCGACTGCATCGTTGGCAGGTTGAGAATAAATAGGTAGACAGACCATAGGTTGACATGAAAAAGGTTGTTACCGAGGGGAATCGGCAGTGGCGGGGGGCCTTTGGACGGGCAGCGTCTCAGGCGCTCGGTAAGCTGCGATGTTTGCAGATTACCGAGCCAAACTGAATCGGGCCCTTTGTTTTGTTTCGGGCCCCCCTCCGATGGCTGCCATGGTAACAAGTATGTGGAACATGTCACGTAGGTCTCCATGGTATGTTCCAGTAAAACAGTTTTGCAATGGAATAGAATAGGTGCCCGCTCTATAAGTCAAATGTGTCTAGGTCAACAGTCAAAAAGTCGCCACCATATGGTCAACATTGACAAGGTTGACATAGACAAAGGTTGACACAAGCAAAAGTTCAGCGTGGGAATAGTCGACACTTGAAAAGGTTGACATGATTTATATATATATATATAATATTTGGGGCGTTTTTCACACATTACCATCTATGTTTACTCCGACTGCATCGTTGGCAGGTTGAGAATAAATAGGTAGACAGACCATAGGTTGACATGAAAAAGGTTGTCATTCGTTTTTCACAATTTTTTTTCCAGAACGGGTGTTTTTTCATTCTTTACAATCCAAGTGGAGCATGGCGAGTGGATGTGGTAAAATTATACGGTGTCCATGTCGACGTAAGTTGACATACAATAGACACACAAAAAATGTGAAAAACTCAACTTTTCCATGTGAACATATTGCTTGTGTCGAACTTATGAACCTGTTGACCTAAGTCATGTTGATCTTTTTAATGTGTCAACCGATAGTCTGTCAACCAATAGTGGTCAAACTATTGACCGTCGACCCTATGATTAATAACTGACTGGGAATGGTAAAGCGGCCTGAGACACGATGCCGCACAGTACATGCTGAACACTTCGGATAAAAAACTTATGTTGACCTTTTAATGTATCGACAATTTCCTCGTCAACCATTTTCTTGTGTCAACCTTTTGTCAATGTCTACCTTGTCACTGTGAACATATTGCCTGTCAACCTAAACACTGTTGACTCTTTACACCATAACCATAGAATACTTATACATCATTATGGGGTCTATATACTAAAAGCCCGCCTCGCACCTCTCCAAACCATTCTTAACGCTGCTGCTAGGCTCATCTTCCTCTCCCGCTGCTCTACCTCCGCCTCCCCCCTCTGTCTATCTCTTCACTGGCTCCCCATTCCTTTCCGAGTTCTCTTTAAACTCCTCACCACCTACAAGGCTCTCTCCTCCTCCACCGCTCCTTACCTCTCTTCACTGATCTCTATCCACACTCCCTCCCGTCCTCTTCGCTCCATCGCTGACAGCCGACTGACCTCTCACCTAATCACCTCCTCCCATTCCCGTGTCCAAGACTTCTCTCGCGCTGCCCCCCTGCACTGGAACAACCTCCCGCCACCCATCAGGCTTTCTGATTCCCTTACCTCCTTCAAGCGCTCCCTCAAAACCCACTTTTTTCGACTAGCCTATCCCTCCTCCTAACCTCTTTTGATCCTCCTATCCTGCCTCCGTTCCCCTCCGTTCCTACTTATCCTGTTGTTTTTCGTTCGTCCACCCACCTATTTTTAGTATGTTAACTCTTATGAGTAGGGTCCTCCTGCCTCACGTACTCACCCTACCTCTTTACCTCACCTGTGCTCCTGTCCGGTTCTTCCCTTCCTCTACTTCATCTTCAGTCTCCTCGACAATTTTGACACCTACTTCTGAACTGAAGCTGATTTTATTTCTACCAGCTATACCCCTATTTATATTGTATTTTTCAACACACCATGTACGTTACCTTGGCATTTGTTTTTTGTTTGCTATGTACGGCGCTGCGGACACTTTGCAGTGCCTTATAAATAAACGTACTACTACTACTACTACCGCCCAGGAAGGTCCCAGGCGGTTCAAGGGGGATACATCGCAGCGGTGTATGGCCAGCTTTAGCCTTGGAGAGAGAGATAAGCTCCAACCCACTAGCTCCTATCATCTCCATGACTTAGTAAATACACCATTATGTTTTCAAAGAGGTTTATATACCTCTCCAAATGACTTGGGGGTCTATGCACTAAGCCTTGGAGAGATAAAGTTGACAAAGATGACCAGGTAGTGCCAGTTGCTGGTGTGACTAGTTTGCTGCGATGCATGTGCACATTAGCCGACACGTGCGAATAGTCACGCCAGCGATCCATAAAATTAATTTTAGCCTTTACCTTTCAATATCCGAGACCACAAATCCACAGGAGTGTTTGCCGTTCCCGGGTAGATGTAGAGAAATTGAATATAGCATCCAATCAGCTTCTAGATGTCATTTATCCTGTACAGTCTATGAAATGACAGTTAGAAGGAGATTTATTTCGCCATTTAGGTTAATACTACGTACTATTGTTCTGCATTATCACAAATCTTGATCACCGTTAGAGCAACCAGGGGGTCAGACTGAAAATCTACGATCCTTTTAAATTTGTAACTTACTACCCAAAGGATTCCGGATTCCAGACATGGCAGCAAAACAAATCACAGGGCATTAATAATGCAGGCGGTTTCCAGTGGCAACATTTTGTAGGAATTGTAAAACAACAGTGTGTTAGGAAGGTGCAAATGGAAGAACAGCTTGGTAGACGGAGGGAAAAAAACAATGCGCCGCTTCTGCTGTCATTGGTGCGTTTTACTGCCATTTAATATCACTAAGCAAAAGACAAAAAAGTTAGCACTCAAAAAGTTTTTTGCATATAGTAATGTTCATTTGTAACCTTATTTTAGAGCTCCACTGACACTTAGGGGGAAATTTACCAAAATGGATTCGTAGAAAAAAGGTGTATTCGTAGGGAGAAATACACCTTTTTTTTACGAATTTGTATTTTCGGGATTTTCTATCCCCAAAATACAACAATTCGTAGTCCTAAAGATGGAACATTCGTATTTGTATTTACAAATACGAATGTCTACACCATCGTTAGGATACGACAGAAATCACCATTCAAAAGAATAGTGGTTCCTGATTTACTAAGCAGCCGTATAGAAAATACGGCTGCTTTTGTCCATGAGAATACGGCAGAAAAATAGAACACCATTTTCCTGTCGTATTCTCGTTTTAGCCTGCACGGATCAGTCAGATCCGTGCAGGCTGTGGTGTAAAAATAAATAAAATAAATAAATAAAAAAACGGCGTGGGGTCCCCCCCACAGCCGAAACCAGCACCAGGCTGACAGAGCCTGGAGCCGGTAATTAAAAATGTAGTTCCACAGTTAAAAAAATAGTTCTCAAAACACACTGACACAAATTTTAAATAAAAGTTTAATACACACATCACACACACACTGATACTTACCTATCTTGATCCCGTCGGTAGGTCGCTGGCTCCGGTGTCGGCGGCTCCGGTGTCTGCGGCTCCGGTGTCGGCGGCTCCGAGGTCGGCGTCCTGTCTGAAGAAAATCCATGGTGGACCTGTGGAAGGAAATCCTACTCACCAGGTCCTCCATGGATGGTCTTGTGTCTTCTGTCTTCTTTTCCAGGTTTTCCAGGGCTTATTTCTTTATCTTCTTTCTTCTTCTTTACGCTGCCGGTCTCTCGGGACTTTCAGAGCTTCAGAGATGTTTCCTCCTCGACGTCTGGACTAAGAATGAATTCTAGCCAATCAGGAGCCGCCTAGCGGCCAATCAGGA
This sequence comes from Crinia signifera, assembly GCF_055691185.1. Lineage (NCBI taxonomy): Eukaryota > Metazoa > Chordata > Amphibia > Anura > Myobatrachidae > Crinia > Crinia signifera. The sequence goes on along the minus strand of NC_139228.1, from coordinate 65,197,143 downwards.
GCCAGTAAAGTCGGCTCCTGATTGGCTAGAATTCATTCTTAGTCCAGACGTCGAGGAGGAAACATCTCTGAAGCTCTAAAAAGTAACGGGAGCGTAAAGAAGAAGAAAGAAGATAAAGAAATAAGCCCTGGAAAAGAAGACAGAAGACACAAGACCATCCATGGAGGACCTGGTGAGTAGGATTTCCTTCCACAGGTCCACCATGGATTTTCTTCAGACAGGACGCCGACCTCGGATCCGCCGACACCGGAGCCGCCGACACCGGAGCCGCCGACACCGGATCCAGCAACCTACCGACGGGATCAAGATAGGTAAGTATCAGTGTGTGTGTGATGTGTGTATTAAACTTTTATTTAAAATTTGTGTCAGTGTGTTTTGTGTACTATTTTTTTAACTGTGGAACTACAAGTGCCAGCGGGCCCTTTAATGCCCAGCAGGCTGGGACTTGTGGTTCTCCAAGTCCCAGCTTGCTGGCACTTGTAGTGCCACAGTAAAAAAACAATAGTTTAATCTTTTTTTTACACTTGAATCAGCCCGATGCCCACCGCCCAGGGGCATCGGGGACAGTACCAGGCTTCAGCCTGGTCAGGTAAGTCCTGGAGGGGGGGGACCCCTTCATTGGGGGGGTCCCCACTCCCCCAGGGCCCCTGGCCAGCCTGACTGGTCAGAGGGTTAATGCTTTGGCCGGGGGGACTTGTATAAAAAGTCTCCCCCCGGCTGTGGCATTACCCTGCTGGCTGGTTTGGCCTGGGGCTGGTTCTTAAAATACGGGGGACCCCTACTCATTTTGTCCCCCGTATTTTGGGAACCAGCCCCAGAGCAGGAGCCTGGGGCTGGTTGTTAAAAATCAGGGAACCCCTATTTGTCGGGTTCCCTGATTTTTAATTACCGGCTCCAGGCCCTGTCTGTTTCGGCTGTGGGGGGGACCCCACGTCGTTTTTTTTTAATATTTATTTATTTTTCTGGGGTTTTTTACACTCTGCAGCCTGCACGGATCTGACTGATCCGTGCAGACTGCTAGAAAAGTTCGTATTAGCGGCCGTATATATGGCCAGCTAATACGAATGAATACGACATCGGTGGGTTACAAAGCAGTCGTATATGACTGCTTTGTAAATGACCCTCCGGAACACGACTTTGCATACGACTGAAACAGTCGTATGCAGTCGTAGGGAAAATACTAATACGAAAAACTAGGTTTTTCATATTAGTAAATTTCCCCCTTACTGTAGCATTTCATTGACATGCCCCTCCCCCTAGGCTGCTCCCTGCAGATGCTTTGTCCCCATACTGAATTGTGATTGGTCCTCATATCCAAGTGTGCGTCGCTGCCTTAGTTTTATGGAAGTATTGAAGTGCCTGTAATATAGAAGTTTTGTGTTCAAAATTCGGAAGACCTTCTGCGTATGCTTAGTGTGAAGCGGCAGCTGGCAGCGGGTGCTAGGAGGGATCCAAGTAGGTCCCTCCTAGGGCTAGACGTGAGGAGAAGCCCATAGGATGCAATTGGGTAACGCCATCTTCCAAAAACAAGATTTTTTATTTTGGCTACATTTTCCTGTTAGTACATCCCACTCTAAAGATCTTCCAATCACTGGCTTCGCTAGAACGGGTGTCACCCAGTTCATCTACTCACTATGGTATCTATGTACTAAGCGTTGGAAAGCGATACAGTTGCTGGAGATGAAGAACCAGCCAACCAACTCTAACAAGTTGTTTGAAAAATGACAGCTAGGAGCATATTGGCATATGACATTCTGAAACATGGTTGTTTCGCCCTGGGTTCTCTGGGCCTGGTATCACTTCTGCTCATTGACACCAATTTAGGGGGTGACACCCCATAGCAGTGCTGATCTCATATTTTGGTGCAATCCCCTTGGAGCCCCCCCCCCCCCCCAGTGCGTCCCTTGGTGACGCCGCTACTTCCAATTCTGCCCTAAGAAAATGAGTACATTTAAAAAATCCTGGCTCATTAGTTACATTGCAATTTCTAATGTACTGTATAAAGCCAACGGATCCTCTGCAGAACCGCACAAGATGGAAAATGTAAATACAGATTTGGAAGAAGCAAACAGCGGAACTCATAGTACTGATGACGGCACTCAGCAAACAATGACTTAGCTCTAATGCTGTGTACACACGGGGGAGATATATTGCTCAGCCATATATTGCTGAGCAATATATGGCTGAGCAATATATTGCTCAGTTTTTACTTTACATCAGCGACCAGAGATGGTCGCTGATGAAAAAGAAACTGCCGGGGGGAGTCCGGCAGTGGTAATCAGCTGGTCGCAGGAGCATGTTCCTGCGACCAGCGATCACCACAGGGGCAAAAACGGGAGCGCGCACCCGGCGGCACACTCCCATTGCGGGCAATATGGTCGCTCAGCGACCATATTTTCCGCGATTTTGCACAAAATCGCCCCTGTGTGTACGCACCTTAAGAGTGGCAGCACCAGTGCCAAGGATCCAAAGTCCCCCTGTTGTGACTTTATGGTTGGAAATATTCATATATAGTCATAGAACGCAAAGTTACAGATGGTAACATGCTGCAGACAGTATTAATAAACTCGTGTATCATTTTTATCACATCACAATAAGCGCATAATAAAAATATTAATGGAAAGTAACATTTTTGCAGTTATTTTTTTATTTTTAAATCCATCATCAAGGTTCATTCAGATGGAAGTTCGTCAAATTTAGAGGAAGTGTGCAAATGTTGCAATTAAAAAAATAAAAATGAATGGATCAATAAATAAACTAAATAAATAGATAAATGGACACATCAAATATTTAAATAAATGAACGGATAAATGAATAGAATAAATAAATGGCTAAAATAAATAAATAAATGGATACATAAATAAATTTAATAAATGGATAAATAAATAAAATCAATAAATAAAAAAAAAAGAAAATAAATAAATGGATAAATAAAAATGTTAAAAAAATTATGAATGGATAAATAAAAAAATTAAAACAAAATAAAATTAAATAAATAAATGGATAAAGAAAATAAATATATAAAAAAACAAAATAAATTGATAAATAAAAAGGAAAATAAATGGATAAATAAAAATAATAAAATAAATAAATTAATTAATAAATAAGTAAATAAAAAAATAAAATCATAATTTGTCTCTCCCAATATCACTTCCTTTTTTACTAAAGACACATAACAACTCCATAAATACTCTGATTCCCAGCTGCATAATGGGGGGGGGGGGGGTTGTTTTTGTTTATCGTATCAGCATAGTTTTAAAAAATACTGTATAATAAACAGGATATATACTAATCTGCCTCTGCTGCCTTAGAGAAAGCACGTTGCTATTTTAATGCATTTCTAAAGCAGCTCAGCCCTGGGTTCTACTCTCGCTGGGATGTCATGTAGACATATATCCTTCAGGATGAAGTGAGTGGCCCATGAATGGCATTTGCCACAATTGAAATAAACATTTTGCTTGTCGTGCTCATCCATGCAGCTAAGTGCTCCGCAGTTGACACTGACCTCTCATAGTGCAGGACACTCACACAAAAGTCTGATGATTTTATTTCTAGCCCGCAGGGAAGCATTCTGTGTGTACACCAAATAAACCGAGGATTAGGAAGCAGGTATTCTCTGGGCTACCAGATCAGGGGTGAAATGTAATAGGATGAGAGATTCAGAAAGTGAGAGATTTGGTAAGAAATCTCCAGTTTTTTTAAAGTGGCAATCATTGACACAGCAAAACCAGTGTGATTTTGCTGTGTCAATGATTGCCACTTTAAAAAAAACTGGAGATTTCTTACCAAATCTCTCACTTTCTGAATCTCTCATCCTATTACATTTCACCCCAGGCATTTAAATCCCAGGCACATATAAAGCCCACGTTCCCCATGACTGCACATGCATGTTATATGTTTGCATATTATAACCTGCACGCAAGCTGGTTAGCCGATTGCAATGAAGCCATTCTGCAGCATTTGCAAACCTGCTGTATGTATATTTTCCTGTTGTGTTCTGTACAGCTAAGCCTAACCTAATACACTGTATATGGACTTGTATAACCATTATTGGTCTGTAAATAATAGTATATACGGAGGTCAGTTCTGTTGCAATGAGCTGTGTTTGATACATGATCCTTTGCCGCACACAAGGCCGAATGAAGGCTTAGGGAGGGGGGGGGGGGGGGCATTTAAAATCTACTGTATCGTCTATCTTGTGACATGAAAGAATAGCAGCAGCCTCTGTATTACTTACACACTTGGACAGGAATCATGAGAGCTCACTGTGCTCTGGATGGGGGCTACTGACAGAGGGGGGCCTGGGGTTCAGTATCCCCTGTGTCCTTCCTTTTAACTGGCCATTTGTATTCCTTAGACAGTGCCATAATGTCATTGTGACCCCTGGTACAGTCTAACCTCAACCTTCATCCCCTAACCCACCCCTTCCACAGCCTAACCTCAACCATCCCCTAACCCACCCCTGCCACAGCTTAACCTCAACCTTCCCCAACACACCCCTGCCACAGCTTAACCATAACCTACTCCTGCCAAAGTCTAACCTCAACTGTCCCCTAATGCACCACTGCCACATATTAACCTCAACCGCCCCCTAACTCACCCCTGCCACAGCTTAACCATAACCCACCCCTGCCACAGCCATAACCTTCTCCTAAGCCACCCCTGCCACAGCCGAACCTCAACCATCCCCAAACTCACCCCTGCCACAGCTTAACCATAACCCACCCCTGACACAGCCTAACCTCAACCATCTCCTAACGCACCCCTGCCACAGCTTAACCATAACTCACCCCTGCCACAGCCTAACCTCAACCATCCCCTAACCCACCCCTGCCACCACCTACCTCAACCGGCCCCTAACGCACCCCGGCCACAGCTTAACCATAAACCACCCCTGCCACAGCCTCACCTCAATCATTCCCTAACGCACCCCTGCCACAACCTAACCATAACCCACCACTTCAACAGCCTAACCCTGACTGTTCCCTAACCCACCGCTGCCACAGCTTAACCATAACTCACCCCTGCCACAGCCTAACCTCAACTGTACCATAACCCATCCCTGCCACAGCTTAACTATAACCCACCTCCCCAAAAGCCTAACCCCATCCCTCCCCCCTAGTGCCTAACCGTAAACCCAATACTTAAAACTAAGATCCGCCGGAATTCTGACTGTTGGGTGCCACTGTCAATATCTCTGTATTTTAATTTTAGTATAAGTCTGTAGGTTTAAAGAGCTTAATTATGTATATTGCTTATATTGCCACCAAGCAAAATGAAACGTCAAGAGTTATGTTGGGTACACATTAGGTCACCGGATATCAGCTTCCCACCCTGTTTTCGTACAGGGTGCATGCAAAGCTAAGGCACTTGAGACTAGAGTGCCTTTGTTTTGCGCGTATGATCCAAATCACTCGATGGTCGGAGATCATCGAATGATTTGGTCCACCCACACAAGGCTGCAAACGGATGTTTATGCAAAACATTCATTCGCAGCCACATGTGCGAATGCGTTAAAATCACACGCAGCGCTGTGAACTTCACAGCGCTGCATGTGAACCAGAATAAGGTCCTTTGTAAGTTACTGTGCGGGATTCCACCTTCATAGTTTGCAAGTTCCCGGCCCCTGTTGCCAAATAACTGCGCTGTGACACGTTCAGGTCTCTATACCTGAAAACCGCGGCAAATATGCGTGTTACATGCAGCAGGTTAGATAGCTGTTGGCCTAATATACAGCCTGCTCTGCACAGTGATCCCAGCACCTGTCTGCTCACAGCGGTGAGCAGCACCTGCAAGCAGCGGGGAGTAAGGAAAGGGAATTGTAGGCTGTTTCTGAATGTAGAAAATGTTAATTTTCAGATTTAAAATTCTGGTTCTCTTTGTAAAATCTGTATTTTCATGCTGCAGAAACATTCTCACAACATTCTCCATTTATCTGCAGAATCAGTTGCATCTTCCGCTTACAGCTACTTATGGTTAGGGAGGCGAGACTGTGGGAGGGAGGTTGTGTACAACTGCAAGCCACACCCAGTAAGGGCGTGTTCATGCAAATGTGACTCAGTCAGTCTACAACAGAGATGCATATTCCGCCCTTGCAGAGCAACTGAAATAGTCAGACTTATTGGAAGATTTATCATGCCCGAAGGTTCGATTATCAGTCAGGGTCATACATTGGGCGGGATGTATCAAGCTTCAAAAAGTGATAAAGTGGAGAGTGATAAACAGCCAGCCAATCATCTCCTAGCTGTCATGTTACAGGCTGGGTTTGAAAATGACAGGTAGGAGCTGATTGGCTGGTTGTTTATCACTCTCCACTTTATCACTTTTTGAAGCTTGATACATCTGGCCCTTAATGTAATTATTGGCGTGATCCACCGACAATCTGCAAACCGAGAATATAATTGCATGACGTATGCCCAGCTGCGTATGCATATCACCAACTGCGCCAGGCTTTAGATTGCAGCCAACTAACAGCTTATTGCCAACAGCTCCAAACTTACATAGGGGTCACTTATAAGACTTATGTAGGGTACACACCAGGACGACCCGCTCACGATGCACATCGTGAGCGGGTTGTCAGTGTCTCGTCCGACCCGCTCACGGTGACGCGGGGGGCACGACCCGCTCACGATGTGCACCGTGAGCGGGTCCGATCCGATGGCAGCAGGTAGGATCTCAATAACGACCGACCCGCGGGACCGCGCATCGGATCGGTATCGGTCCACACCAGGTCAGAAAAGGGCCCAATCAGCACACAATCTACATCCAATTGATCGGAATTGGATCTAGATTGTGGGGATCGGGCCCTAGTCGTCCTGGTGTGTACCCAGCATTATATAAGGAACAACAGCAGCCCGTCTCCAACAACAAACTTTCCTCCCAATAACACACGAAAAGGGCCGGAGGTGTCACTGAACGCAGGTCACTAGAATGAGCCTAAATCCGTGTATTGGCGCGGACGTGTATTGGCGCGGACGTGTATTAGCGCGGACGTGTATTAGCGCGGACGTGTATTGGCGCGGACGTGTATTGGCGCGGACGTGTATTGGCGGGGATGTATATTAATGTGGATGTTCATTCAAACGTAAAGACCTAGAATTGTACTAAGGCGCGTACCCTTGGCCGATATTGTGAACGATATGCACAATAACGACAATTACAATCCATCTACATTTTCTCTCGCTACTCAGGCTCGCGTATGCGCGATACCATCCATAGGAATGTGCGGTCATTTCATAATTGCTCAATCTGCAAAATTGCTGAACAGCAATCGACTCTGAATCAGGCCCTGTATTGCTAACTACGTATGGAACCATATGGTGCTGAGTATATGTCTCTGGAGATGGGGTGCGGAAGTACTGAGCTACGGGTGTTGCTGCTAAATATTTAGCCTACATGCCCCCATACTTTACGGGTATGGGTCAAACGGTCGACACAAGGAAGGTCGACATACATTTGGTCGACCAATAAAAGTCGTCAGGGCTTACGTTGTCCATGAAATAGGTCAACCTGGCTAAGGTTGACAGGGTCAGAAGGTCGACACAAGCATTAGGTTGACAATGGGAAGATAGTGTATAAAAAAAAAGTTTTTGTTTTTTTTTAAACTCATGTTGACTTTTTGACTGTCGACCTTCCCATTGTCGACCTAATGCTTGTGTCGACCTTCCGACTCCATCTAATGCAGTTGTACGATATATACCTGTGTGTGAATTAAGTTTTTAATATTTAAGAATTTTTGAAATTTGCGGTTAATATGAAACTGTATTTTTCTTAAGAAGTAACCGTATAAAAAACCTGCAATCGTAATATAATATAATACACAATACATAACGGCAGCCTGACTATCCCCAAACAAACATGACCTCTGTGCTCAGCCCTCAGACAAAGTCGGATGCTGTAATTATCCCCAGATATGAATATTTGACTCTTTGACTTCTCTTTTATCCGGCGTTTTACACCAATTAGAAATTTGCCGTTGTCGGGGTGAGCTGGACTTCCCCTAGACTAGCCATGTCTTTTCAATTAGACCAGCCATCAACGAAACAGGGCAGGAAGTGAGATTCGACTGAACCTCAAACCAATCCAGACACAGGAAACCGGGGCTAGCAATCAACAAAGGCTGCAGACTCAGCAGCAACGTGAAAAGCCTTAGTAAGCACTTGCTTAAATACGAGGTCAGGTTGCACTTCCCCACACCTGTCCACAGCAACTTGCTTTCTCCCTTCTGTTCTCTTAACTCCATTCTGTCAACTACAAAGTCTATCTAATGATCTTCTTTCGCTGCTCATTTGTGAGGTAAAGGCGAGGAGCGACAAACATACACAGACGATGTATGCAAAGACGTTTTATGCATTGGCTTACGGGAAATCCGTCATGAATACATCATCTTTTTAAATGCAGAGAAAGATCAAATATATGGAATTTTGCTTTTATTTTAAGAGGCTGCATCAAAAATAAAAACTGGGGAAACATATTAGAAACTGCATCTTCTATATCTATACAATGGGTATGAAAGGAAAGTATCGGTTTGGGGTGTACACTGCGCTCGCTTAGAGTGGCTAATGTTTTGGGCGCTGCTTAGCCTCCCTTCCTTATGAAAGGAAAGTAGTTCATGCAGGACAGGTAAGTATGTTGTATCAAGAAGAATCTGTAACTCTGGATTGCACCTTGGTGTCCGCAGAAGAGAAAAAGGCTACCAAGGTGCATTGTATAGAAGTGTACCTATCATGGCAAACTCTACCTTAGAACCAGTGGTGGCTTCTAGCTCTTTGAAGGAGAGGGGCTGTTGCTGGCTGCTTTGCCGGCAAACCCCGCACTGCTTCCGTTCACCGCCGCTGCTTGTGTTCGTCCACGCACCTGTACAGTGCAGATGACAGGCGCTGGTCCGCATGCACAGTATCGGCACCAGTACTGCGCATGCACCTACCACCTGCTTCTAGGGGCTGCCTCGGCTGCAGCCCATAGAAGCCACATTGAGCTGCACTGCAAGGCAGGGAGTGGCTTCCTAAAGGAAGCTAGCTCTCTGACTATAGCAGCCCGGACTGACAGTTCCGAAGGGAGGAAACACCTCCCAATGGGACTGCCTTTTGTGCCTGGCAGGTGGGACTTCCAATAGGAATGTTTGGCTTGGCACTTTCCTCTTTCACCAGCCATTTATCTTCAAGCCTTTTGAAAACTGCTCCAAAAGCCCTTTAATGCATTCAGGTGACACTAAAATATAATTACATAGTTAAATAGTAGTTTAGGCTAAAAAAAAGACTTACCTCCATCAAGTTCAACCTTTGGTTAGAGGGTATGGTCTACGTGTTATATTCCTATATATGAAATGTGTGTTTTGATTTCATTTGGACAAATCATGATTATTGGTTGAACCCCTAGATGTTTTTAACCAATAAATGTTTGTCCAACTTTATTTTTAATATATTTACTGTGTCTGCTGACACTACCTCTCCATCTGCTGACACTACCTCTCCATCTGCCGACACTACCTCTCCATCTGCTGACACTACCTCTCCATCTGCCGACACTACCTCTCCATCTGCTGACACTACCTCTCCATGTGCTGACACTACCTCTCCATCTGCTGACACTACCTCTCCATCTGCTGACACTACCTCTCCATCTGCCGACACTACCTCTCCATCTGCTGACACTACCTCTCCATGTGCTGACACTACCTCTCCATCTGCTGACACTACCTCTCCATCTGCTGACACCACCTCTCCAGGAAGAGAGTTCCATAGTAAAATTGCTCTGACCGTAAAAAAGTTTTTCCTTCTAAGGGTACGAAATCTTTCCTCTAGTCTAAACCCATGCCCACGTGTCCTAGACTCCTTCCTCAAAGCAAAGAGGGTGCCAGACAGTTACTTATATTGGCCCCTGATATATTTGTACATGTTAAGCATGTCTCCCCTTAAACGTCTCTTTTCCAGATTAAAACAATCTCAATTTGTCCAATCTGTTTTCATAGTTTAATTTCTCCAACCCTTTTATTAGCTTGGTTGCCCTTCAAGGACGAGAGTGGCTAAATCTGTACATCCCTAGCTTTCAGGCCCCTTCTTATACACACTAGTGCCTATTGGCCTTATTTGTTGCTACATGACACTGAGGGGTAGATGTATAAAGCAGTGATAGGGGAGGAGAAGTGATAAAATTCCTGGTACATTATCACCGGCCAATAAACTCCGAACTGTCCCTTTTTAAACCCAGCCTGTAACTTAACAGTCAGGAGCTGATTGGTCGGTAATAAAGTACCAGGCACTTTATCACTTCTACTCCCTTGCATAGGTGTGCACAGCACATTTTATTAGGGGGTGCACCGTCAAAGGGGTGTGCCTAGCACCACATATTGGGCACGTATAACACCGCCCATTGGGTGTGTCTAACAGCGCCAATCAGGCGTGTCTACCATAATCTATTGGTACTCGCTACAATATAAAACGGCTCTCAGTATAATAATACATGCAAATAAAGTAAAGAACATATATGGATGATATGTAGTGATATGACAATGATCTGGTACAATGCAAAACACACATAAATGATTGATGGGAGCTTCTTTTAATGGAATACAGTTCTAAAAAGCAAAAGTCTTTGGTAAAAGGTATTGCTGGTAGGGAGGTGTTCATAAGGGTGGGCACAGCATTAGGGGGTGCCTGTGCACCCATAAGACTCAATGTGCGCACACCTATGATCCCTTATCACTACTTCATACATCTACCCCTGAGCACCACAACCTAGTTTGTTATCTATTTAGACTCCTAAATCCCAGTTCTGATTTACCCAGTGACACCCCACTTAGATTACAATTAGCATTGATTTGCAGGTTATCAACATATAACTGCATTTATCAACATGGAACCTCATTTTCCAATTTTTCGCCCACTCATCTAGTCTATTTAGGGTGACCACCTCATCCCTTTAATTCCGGACACATATTAATTGCACAGGTTCTGTGGCTGGCTGACTTCAAGACTCCATTTCAGTTAGTTTTAGCCAGCCACAGAACCTGTGTAATTAATATGTGTCCGGAATTAAATGAATGAGGTCGTAACCTTAAGGCTATTTAGATCGATCTGAAGCGTGGAGCCATCCTTATCTGTTCTAATCACTCTGCTCAGTTTTCTGTTATCCGCAAAGTTGAGAAACGGGTGTGAAAAATTAAAAACCGGTTGCGAAAACCCCCCTTATTCACATTCTTTTAGTATACATAATTTTAATAAGTTTGAATTTGAATAAATCGGCCCTATATATTTTCTGATGAATTTACAGCACATTTTCGCCAGTAGAAATAACAAGGCCGCTGGCTCCAGAGGTATCACACGATCTGTCGGTCCCATGAATGAGGTGGCTGCTGTATAATGTTAGATATCGTGGCGTTTACTGAAATTGTGTTTTTTTACTCATCTATCTTTTGCACCAAAATCTATTAAAATGTCATCTTTACAGATACACATGATTGGCACGAGTTAATTTTCTGGGTCAGTGATAAACTATTGCTTTATTGTGCCCACGAAGGAAGCCATGCGGGGCCAGCGCGGCGTGTTAAAATAGTCAATCACTCAATAAAAGTAAGAGATGTTGGTTCAAAAGCCAACCATTTTATTCCTCACAAAGGAATCCGGGGGTCACAATGGTTCCTAATAGCAGCGTTCTGGGGAAATACTCTGAAGAGCGGCGACTGATTCCTACACCGATATTTTATTCAGCGACATAGTAACATCAGCGGCAATTTCTCCTCTTGGAGCTGATGCACATTAGTCAACTGATAGAAATTAAATAACTTCCCCGTAGCTTATATGTAACATATATGTTATGATGTATGAAATAAAAGGGATGGAGAGTTTCCCCCCCCCCCCCCCAGGAATACAGTGAGCGCCCCAGGATCAGCATGCTTCACACACTCCTAAGACCGCCCCTGGACTCCTATAAAACTAGCCAATGGGAGTCTTGGGATGTGGTTAGGAGTGTAGGAAGCATGCTGTTTCCCGGGAGCCACCTTATTTAGCGCTGCCGATCCCAGGGAGAACCATTTAGCACATACACTATATCGACAAAAGTATTTTTGTGTGGTAGTGTGATAGGATGCCATCTTTGCATTGTACTGTGATAGGATGCCATATTTGCATGGTACTGTGATAGGATGCCACCTTTGTGTGGTACTGTGATAGGATGCCACCGTTGTGTGGTACTGTGATAGGATGCCACTTTTGTGTGATACTGTGATAGGATGCCACCTTTGTGTGGTACTGTGATATAGGATGCCACCTTTGTGTGGTACTGTGATAGGATGCCACCTTTGTGTGGTACTGTGATATAGGATGCCACCTTTGCATGGTACTGTGATAAAATGCCACCTTGTGTGGTACTGTGATAGGATGCCAAATTTGTGTGGTACTGTGATAGGATGCCACTTTTGGGTGGTACTGTGATAGAATGCCACCTTGTGTGGTACTGTGATAGGATGCCACCTTTGTGTCATATTGCGATAGGATGCCACCTTTGGGTGGTACTGTTATAGGATGCCACCTTTGCATGTTAAGGGCCCCATACATCAGCAATTAATTGTGACAATTTTCAGATATGGAGATGATTGCCACAATTAATTTTAGATGTGTGGGCTCCCCCTTTTGGCAATCCCAATCACAATCGCCAATCGATTGCTTAATCAGGTTTTTAAACATGTTTAATAATCTGGTATTATCTGCAGATCTTTTTTAGATGTGTGGGCATTCCCAATTAGTTTTCTTCATCTATTTACATTATGAACAGCTGAAATGACAATCGATTGGGGCAATTTCCAGATATGAAGATGCAATCTTTAGATGGAAAAATCTGCCGATCACTGAAAAAATCTGTAATGTGTGGGCAAAGTCGGATAGATCTGAAAATCCATTTATCTGGCCAAAATATCCCAATATCTGAAAATCCATAAATTGTGATTGCTGATGTATGGGGCCCATTACTGTCAAAGGATGCCACCTTTGCGTGGTTCTGTGAAAGGATGACACCATTGTGTGGTACTGTTATAGGATGCCACCTTTGCGTGGTACTGTGAAAGCAAAGTCATCTTCTTGGCTCCTTTTCCTGGGATCTTAGGAAAGCTTACAGTTCTGCAGGAAGATATCACTTTCTGTTTACTGGTGAGAGAAAATTGTCTCCCCTATGGAGAAAGCTGTGTAGATTAGTGTTCCTCCACAAAGTCTTCACTCCTTGTGTTCTTCATGCTACCTTGGTTGCAGTCAAGTTCACACTGTTTACTCTATAATCACAGGAGAAAGGCCAAAGCCAAGATGCATCCACTGAAGTTTGAAGACCAACAATATGATTTATGGGTCATTACTGCCCATTCAATGATTACGAAAGTTGGGTTGGGCCAGCACTCATACACCCAGTGTTGGGGAACCATAACAGTGTTGACTCCTATGATGCATAAGGCACCCATAATAAGAGCACATATTATACTAGGCCCAACCTCGGTCCTCAAGTACCCCTAACAGTTCAGATTTTCCAGGTCACTCAGCAGGTGCGCTGTGTATCACAAACTGTCACATTTTAAAAATCTACAGGTGACCTGGATACTTAAGGACCGGAGTTGGGAAACATCTGCTTATTTATTTATTATTGTTATTATGAAGGTTAACTTTTCAAAATGGCCACCCATATCCTTTTTCCAGTTGGGAGGAGTCTGGTCCCTAGGGAATGATTTAAAAAAAAATGTTTGGCCATATCCGTCCTCTGCTGTACACGGCCGCTATGTAACGTCAACTATGTTCCATCGGTGTAGTAAAGTTTGACGGAATATATAATTGCATTGCAAACATTTGCGATTTTAAAGGTGGACTTTTATTAATGCTATTAGCCCCAAAGTCTTGGCTGGACAAAGGTGGAAAGGGGTTATATAAACAGGGTTGACATTGAATGGGCCTTGCATTAGACAACCTGACAACGTATACCCAATAGACTATCTTAGGTCAAGATTAATGGGTAATCATTCATATAAGGGCCTGATACCTTTTATAACGACAACGTACCCCTTGTCATAAATCTAAACCTGCATTAGGTAGGGCAAGCGGGAACCTTTCTCTGTTCTGTTCTGCTCTGTCAATTCATCACTGCCTAGACAGCGGGAAACCACAGGTAATGCAGCGGGAAACCACATGTATAATGTTAGATATCGTGGCGTACACCGATGGCCAAAGACGATTTATCTTTCAGTCTCATTCAGCAAGTCCGATCTAGATTACCATAGTCCATTAAACAATAAATTTTGTAAAAAAAATAAATAATTCTGCGTCGTTGATGGTGAATAATTATTTTTATGTTGTCTTTTGTTTTTTCAAATTAAAAACAGTTAAATATTTTGCGTATTAATACTGTTTTTGCAATGCTGGAGTCGTCGGGAGTAAATTGTGGCCTTAACATTACAGCGATGACAATAATAGCTTGGGTAGACGTAATCATTTACATTATTAAACAACCCACTTTACATTAATATAGGGTCATTACAAGCTTTAATAAACTTCCAGCTTAATACAATGAATGCATCCAATACCAGTGCCCGTATTAAATGCAATTTATTAGCCTAGTTTATTATGTATGATTAGAGCTATTTGTGTGCAGTATTCCCCGGCTTTAGGAGGTTCAACATGATTAGCAATTCACAGAGATTATAAAACGGTTTGAGATAACCATCAGCTAATGAATTGCAGAAACCTCCGTAGTTATTGCACAATTAAAGTCACCGTACAGACCCGCGATTGTGATCCATCATCGCGCTGACGAGAGAATTGACAGCTTTACAGAAAGGGGAAAAAAATGATTGTGTTTACTTGGAAATACCATTAACGGGAATAATCGGGTTTATATTAATCTCCGGGAATATACGTAGTTCACCAGAGCAATGAGCTAAACGTGGCGTTAAGAGTCGCATACTACAGGGAACATAATGTGGTCAGTACGTAGAGACGGTCCATAGGTCAACACAAGTCGAAGGTCAATGTGGCAATAGTCAAAAGATAATACGGTCAATGTGACCTTTTTTGTGTGTTTTTTTGACATGTCATCACGTGGACCTCAAATGAGTGGACTTGTACCCTCACTTGGCAAGACTTTAGCTTTAGCGTCATGGCCAACCACGGACATGGTGGATCTGCTGTGCCTTGTGCCGGAACCTAATCACTGCTTCTCTTCCAGGTCAACGTTGACACCCACAAACACCGGCTTGTCAATCAACAATACAGTAATTAAAAAAGTAGGAGGATTTATCGCAGGATGGCCTAACGCATGCGTACTAGGGCCCTTATTCTAGTTGAATCGGACGGATGCGTATTTTCGGACAGGAATCGAGTGTTCTTAGCCCCGTCCAAATGCGGTAAGACGCCGACCGAACGGACCTCGAGTGGATGTTTCATGTGAAGACCTCCTCCATCTCTGGGAACCTCCCCAATCCTCCGATGGTCACCGACCATCAAATGCTGGACCGAGTTGTCAGGCAGCACCGAGTGCTCCTGACCACTCAGGCATTTCTCCGTGCAAAAGCAGGGATATGAGCGGGCAGCTGGCATCCGGCTATGTCAGCTGTCCGCCCCCCACACGTGCGTTATGGCCGGATTACCATACGATTACCATACGTATGCCCAGCGTTTTCATGGGAATGCCCATGAAATGCGGGCGTACGCATATGGTAATGAGCAAAATCAGCCCTTCACGCCCCTCTCCGCCCCCTGCTCGGATGGTTTCGTACGATCATTTTCTGCACTGACCTCACGGCGTGTTTAGACGTGTGAGGTGCTCGCACATGCGCAGATACGCCTCTGCACATGCGCAAATATCAAACATCGGCTGTCCGTACGCATTCGGAGCCATCCAACTCAATCAGAATAAGGGCCTAAGACCCTTACCCATACACATTCTATTGATAAAATAATTTACATGCCGCCGTGCAATCAGGTGTAAATAACCACCCATGTTGGGGTGTCACAGGGCCATTGAAAACTAACATCATGTCACCCATTTGATGCTTTAGGTAGCCCCGTACCTGCTGGTGCACTAGGCAACTGTCAGCGGCATGATTCTACCAATACCTGGAATCACACCAACATCACACAGGGGAGATGCTCTTCTGACCTTTGTTTGGCGGTGGTGGAGAATGATGTTGAAGACATTGTTCTAGAACAGGGATGGGGAACCTTCGGCCCTCCAGCTGTTGTTGAACTACACATCCCAGCATGCCCTGCTTCAGTTTCTCTATTTGGCAATGCTAAACCTGTTGCAGGGCATGCTGGGATGTGTAGCTCAACAACAGCTGGAGGGCCGAAGGTTCCCCATCTCTGTTCTAGAACTTCCCACAACATTGCTATCATTTCTTAATTACATCCGAGAAAATGATAGACAGAATCTGGTTGGTTGCTATGAGCAACATCACATCTTTTCATTTTTAGAAACTTTAGTAAATATATAATATATAGTAATTGTTCTGTGTCTGCTGTCCGCACCTCACCGGTCCACTTCTGGAAATATCACATGGGTGATAGAACCACCACCAAAAGGGTTACGGTATAGACGACAGACAATGTCTAGGTCAAGTCACTGGGTTGACCACTAATGGTCGAAATTGACTAGGTTGACACCCAAGAATAGTCGACATACCCTATGTCGACATTGATAGAGGGTCAACACACGCTTTAGTCTGACGTGAACATGGTTGACAGGGAAAAGGCCGACGTGAATTTTTCAAGGTTTTTGGAAGTCTATGTTGACATATGTTGACACGGACACTGTGAAAGTGTACCGCGTCCCCTCTCATGCCTTGGGCATGGTGCCTCTGTGCACTAGGCACACTATTATAGTTTCGCTCTATGCCCACTTGGATAGTAAAGTATGAAAAACCACCTATTTGGGAGAAAAACCATGAAAAACTAACATTGATCTTTTTCATGTCGACCGTGTCTATGTTGACCTCAAGCTTGTGTCAACCGTCTGAGAGTCGACCCAGGGAACGCAGACCCATCAAAAGTTGGAGTGGGGGCACAGCGCGTAGGGTTATGGGTAGGTGGGAGCACTGCAAAACGGCCACCCCAGTCTGTAACATGCATTTGACCTAAATGATAAAAAGAAACAAAGCAAAGTTCTAGAACAAGTTCTAGAAGAGTTTCCCAGAATAACCCGGGACTGTTCCTGAATGGAATAACAACAGACAAATCCGTGCGCGCGTTCTGCACAGTGCACAAAGTGGCTATATTTAGTATAAAGCAGGAAGGTCAGAAGAGAAACATTCATCCCAGTCCTTATTTTTCTGTCCTTCATAACCTCTCAGCGCTCAAGGCTAAACAGGCACATTTGTGAGAGCAGGTGTATCGCGGCGCTGACCCTCCGAGGATTGAATCGCATCGGACTGGTTCAAAGGACAAGGGCACTCAAGTCAGAGGACTGCCTGACTGATATGATTTTTGTCACTGGCTCCCAAACGTTGAGCGCTCGGAATCCAGGCTTCGCACACGGGAATCCAGTGATATGATACTCGGCTTATTAAATATGACAAGTGGGAGAGCAGGCTCTCCACACAGGCACAATGAGCTGAGTAGAGGGGGGTGGGATTGTGCTGTGCCAGAGCCTCAGCGAGGAAAACAAAAAGCAAGTCGCCTCTGCCACCTATTTTATCAGCAATAGAGGCGCAGAGCTTTACGAGGACGTTACAGTCGGAGGTTCTGCAAATCCGTTAAAAAAACAAAAAGTTACTGGTATCATTGGTCTTTTAGGAACGTCCAGACGGGCGGGTGGCTTTGAATTTTGTAGGAGCAGATGGACAATACAGATTTGCTTCTAAGGGGGGGGGGGGGGGGTTTCAATTGGCGCTGTTAACTTAATGGGGGTGAAAAACGGTGTAGCCTTGAGCGGTATACATCGAAAATAATAAGGTCTATCAAAGTCAAAACGTCAACCGCTATTGGTCAACATGATTAAAAAAGTTAACTTGGCATTGGCAATGTTTGACACATCAGCCAAAATTTACTAAGACGGGAGATCTATCTCACATGGGATTCTGATTGGTTGCCCCACCAATGTAGATTCTGAACGGTTGTCCCACCAATCAGAATCTACATCTTATTTATTTTGCACCTTCTAGACGATATTAAATAGTATCTGATTGGTTGCCCCAGGCAACATCCCTTGTGAAAAGGAACTCCCATCTTAGTAAATTTCCACCATCATTTGGTCAACAGGAGTTTGTTTTTATTTTTTAAATTACTTTTTTTAATAACTTTTTGATACTTGACCATCCACGTACTATAGGAATGGTACAGTAACTTTGCCAATTGACATTTCATGAGTAGACGTTAAAGGCTAGCGCCATTCAGAGCCCCCTTTTCTCAACAGTTAGATGAACCTGATGCTGTAACACATGGAACCTGGGATAACTTTCAGGACCTATAAATGAATGTGATTGCGAACCCAAAAACAGGTGAATCATGGGGGATTTCTTTTCTAGTCTGCTAGGACTGTAAAAAACCCTGATATGGGAGAGAGAGCGGAAATGCTACCGTGTTTCCCCCGATAATAAGACCTACACCTACTTCTGCGGAACGGTCCAAAATAAGCCCTACCCTGAAATTAACCTAACTGAAATCACCATTTTGCCTTCTCTCATTGCCATCTACAACATGCTTCTTTGTGTGTGTGTGTGTGTGTGTGTGTGTGTGTGTGTGTGTATTTATGTGTGTGTATATATATCTATAATAATAAGACTCTCCTCCAGTCTCCAAACCTACAAGCGTTCCCTGAAAACTCCTTTCTTCAGGTAAGCTTATCAAATTTCAGAACCAGCCACTTAACGTTAATATATCTTTCCTATCTAATCACATCCCCACTGTACAGGCCACACATACAGTATCCACTCTCTTTGTTTTTAACATTTTCCATCCACCTGACCCCTGGCCAAACTGCTGGGTCACCGTATCATACAGCACACTGACTGGCAGGAACCTTTGCATTCTGGTGGAAATAAATTCCCTGTAGACTGTAAGCTTGCGAGCAGGGCCCTTATACCTTTGACTGTCTGTAAATACCCAGTTTGTTGCATAACTGTCTCCTATTGTAAAGTGCAACGGAATTTGCTGCGCTATGTAAGAAACTATGTAAGAAACTGTTAATAAATAAATAATAAATATATAAAAAAGCTTTAGCTAACTACTTCTCACCTCTACGAGGTGAAGTACAGCCAATAACCACTAAAGACCACTCGATGGACCAAATTAATTAATTAATTTATTCACAGTTTTTTATATAGCGCAGCAGATTCCGTTGCGCTTTACAATGGTAGACAGTGATAAATCAAACTGGGTAACAACAGACAGACTTGGAGGTTAGAGGGCCCTGCTGCAAGCTTACAATCTATAGGAATATAGGCGGGAAACACAAGGACAGGCACCAGCAGAGCCAGATTAAGGTCTAAATGGGCCTGGAGCTGAAAATTATCAAGGGCCTATTATGCACAATAATAGGGGTGGCGTGACCAGTGTTCTGGTTGGGTGGTCTGCTCATGGGTGTGTCTCTATTTGTGTAAATACTTTCAACTAATTATATATGCCTTGAAAAGGCAGGGGGCTGGCATAGGAAAAATGCAGGGAGATATATTGGTGGATGCCCTCCAAAGGTGCACCCGCAGGATGCCGATGTCCTAAGATACTTGCGGGGTGAGGCGGCACTCCAGTCATAAAAAAATACTGAAAACCGAAACTTGGTAAACAATATGTCAGCACCTTTTATGTGGTAACCTAAGTTTACCACACCATGTACCCCTTATACAAATCATGCAACACAATAGTAACCCCTTATACTGTACTTGCTTCTTACACATTATGCCACATGGAATGAGACAAAATTCACACCGATTGAGCAAAAACTCACACTATGGCACACAGATTAAGGCAAAATTCACATTTTGCTACATGGATTGAGCCAAAATACACACTATTCCAGGCATGTCCAAACAGTGGCCCTCCAGCTGTTGTGAAACTACACGTCCCAGCAAGCCTTGACATAGTTTTAGCATTCCCTAATTGCAAAACTGTGGCAATGCATGATGGGACTTGTAGTTTCACAGCTGGAGGGCCATAGTTTGGACATGCCTGCACTATACCAAACAGATTGAGCAATAATGCACAATTTGCTTCATAAATAGGGACATTTCGCGCCAAAGGCGCACATTAAAAATTTACACCATAATGCCCATTACATGTTAAGCCTCACACCATAATCTCCATTACGTATTATGCCAAACACCATAATGCCTATTAAAAATTATGCTACATAAGTGTTGCTTACCTACATGTTCATTGCCAGGGGATCCATGTTCATTGCCAGGGGTTCCATGCTCATTGCCAGGGGTTCCATGCTCGTTGCCATGTGGGATTACATGCTCGTTGCCATGTGGGATTACATGCTCATTGCCAAGGGGGAATACATGCTCGCGGTAACTGGGGGACAGTCGCCGCCAGGCAGAAATGACAGCCATTAACAGCCGGGCAGAGAGCAGGGGGCTGCCCGGCTGTATTCAGAGCACTGCATGTCACGGCTATTTGAAATAATACCCCTTTCATACCAGAAAATGCAGGGAATATGGTCCCAGGATCATGCAGGGACATGGCCCCTTTTACACCAGCCTAGTCCCTGCCTTTTCTGGTGTGAGGGGGAGAGAAAACCACCCCCGCCCCCCTTTAAACAACCAGCTATATCTTTGGAACCAACTGACCCATTTACATGTAGCCTTCGAATGATTTTGGTCCCGTGAAACTGGGCCGTTTGGTTCTAGAGAAATCTGTCCTCAAACAACATGAACAGCCATGAAATTACATTTCAGAAATGAAAAAAAAAAATTGTTTTACCTGCAATATCTCTAGAACCAATGAACCCATATGGACCAGGTATCAGATTGAAGGTCCAGCGATTTGGGTTCGACCTCGAGTTTCTGTGATGCTGTAGGGCAGTGGTCGCCAACCCGTCGCTCGCGAGCTACCGGTAGCTCGCGGCAGCGATTCGGGTGGCTCGACCACTGCTGTCCACCTGCCCGTCTCTCCCTCCCTCCTTCAATCCCCGGCACTAGTTCAGAGTCAGACTAGAGGGGAGGAGAGAGCATTGTGCGTCTCTCCATTCCCCTCAGTGTATATCCCTGTGACTGGGTCTGAGCGATCAGCCAATCAGAGCTCGCTGGCCGGCAGCCAATCAGGAGCCGGCCCGCGAGCTTTGCTTTGCTGACCGCTCAGACCCAGTCACAGGGAAGGGAAGTGACAAGAGATATATGTGGCAGACGCAGCGGCTAGATGACGGCTGTGGACAGGGAGCCGGGTGACGAGCCGGCGGTGACTGACAGGAGGACGGCGGCAGGGAGCCGGGTGACAAGCCGGCGGTGACTGACAGGAGGACGGCGGCAGATCAAAGGAGGAGGCTGCAGCGGGAGAGAGTGACGGTCGGAGCCTGCATATGGGGCAGCAGCAGTCCTGAGGTAACATCCCCTGGTCATCCCACCGTGGGGCATACCTGTTCCTGACACTGTGGGGGCATTGTGGAGGCATACCTGTTTCTGGCACTGTGGGGGCATACCCGGCACTGTGGGGCATACCTGTTCCTGACACTGTGGGGGCATTGTGGAGGCATACCTGTTTCTGGCACTGTGGGGGCATACCCGGCACTGTGGGGCATACCTGTTCCTGACACTGTGGGGGCATTGTGGACACTGTGGAGGCATACCTGTTTCTGGCACTGTGGGGGCATACCCGGCACTGTGGGGCATACCTGTTCCTGACACTGTGGGGGCATTGTGGAGGCATACCTGTTTCTGGCACTGTGGGGGCATACCCGGCACTGTGGGGCATACCTGTTCCTGACACTGTGGGGGCATTGTGGCGACTGGGGGGGCATACCTGTTTCTGGCACTGTGGGGGCATATCCGGCACTGTGGGGCATACGTGTTCCTGACACTGTGGGGGCATTGTGGACACTGTGGGGGCATACCGGTTTCTGGCACTGTGGGGGCATACCCAGCACCATGAGGTCATACCTGGCACCATGGGGATATTCCTGTTTCTGGCTCTGTGGGGGCATACCTGGCACTGTGGGAGCATATATGTATTTGTCACTATTGGGGAAATATGTGTATCTGGCACTATTGGGGGCATGTGTGTATCACACCCCCATTTTCATTGGACGCATGATGTGGCGTGGTTACACCCATTTTTTGGTGAGCGTGTACGCCGCACACACAGTACGGTATGTGGTATAATGTGTCAGGGGCATTACAGTGTGTGGCATAATGTGCAAGGGCATTATTTGGTTATTAGGCAGATTTTTTATTTTTTTTACAATTTAGTAGCTCTTTGTGTGTTTTTTTTGCCGCGAGTAGCTCACACCCCAAAAAAGGTTGGAGACCACTGCTGTAGGGGGAACTGGCAGCTGTTGGAACTGGGTGGAGGTCGGAATTAGCGGGTCCCATGTTATCCTATGGGGAAAACGTTCCAGGTTTGCCTGGTGGTGTCTCCGGTTCCCGGGGGGCTAGCGACGCGGGGCTGGTCTCGTTGGAAAGCCCTGACCCTCAGCTACAAAATGGGCCTATTTGGAGAGTGGGCCTGGAGCTATAGCTCCATCAGGCCCATTGTTAATCCGGTTTTGGGCACCAGTGATAGCATAGCAGTCCCATCAAGTTACAAGTCCAGAAGGGAAGCTATATAATACATAAGTGCCTCAGAGGATTATGTGTGTAGAACTTAAATATGATAGGCTTGCCTGAAGAGGTGAGTTTTCAGGAACGCTTGAAACTTTGGAGGCTATTGGAGAGTCTTATTGTGCGTGGAAGAGCATTCCATAGGGTGGGAGCAGTCCTGTAATAGTGAATGGGAGTTGGTGATCTGTGCAGAAGAGTGACGCAGATCTTGTGCAGAGCGGAGTGGTTTAATTTGTTCTTTGTGTGCTAAAAAATGTCATAACAGAAAGAGACAGCAATTTCTGCAGGGACACTGGTCTGTTTAAAACTTGCTGGATATTGAGAGAGGGAGCCTTGAAAACAGAGATTGGAGGTAGGGATCAGATAGGGATTCGGGGTGGTGTGGAGAGTGTGTGGGCTAAAAGCAGCTCAAAGTGAAAGTAGGTTGGAGAAGCTGACATTTTGATGGGCTTTTAGCTTTAACTAGTATGTATATGACACCCCCCACTGCACAGTCGGAGGGTTAATCTGTATTAGTACAGTACTTGTCCTAAACATGACCTGTTTCTACAAGCAATAGTAAAAAAAAAAAGAAAAAAAAAAAGGGAAAAAAATTGTTATACTGGCAGGAATTCAAGTTATGACAGTGAATAAATTGGAAATATTTAAATGTCAGTTTAGATTAAAAAGCTGTTTTTGACAAGGTCTGCTTATAACCGTCTGAGAGAGTTCACAAGAATTACCTTTTAACAATTCACTTTGAAAAGTTGACTACTGCTTAGCAGCCTTAATGAAGGGATATCATTTATCTTGGGTGCAGCTCACAAAATAACCGTTCCTGCAAACTTACAGTAGCTGCCTCCAAGCTGCGAGTTATTTGGCAGGATATAAAAAAAAAAAACCTCATTAATTATATACTCGTTTATTTTAATGTTTAGATAAAACCGAGCCTTTTGTAAAAAAGTAGTGTCAACTTTATTAATATAAATGTCCTGATTTGTACTAACCCTTCCTAATAGCGCAATCACGGTGCAGGTGTGGGAGGAAGTGATTATACTGTTATTGCTGGGATACTGGTTCGCAGCATTGAAGGCGATGTTCGAGTCACCGCAACATAAACTAAATTTAATAGATTGCACTATTAGTCAGAAAATAATGTTCATCAGGGAGATTTAAATACTGAGTTCAATTTAATAAAGTGGGGACACTGTAACTGAGGATACCAGTTACTATGATGTCACAGACTACTGTGATGTCACAGGGATTACATCATTTGTATCTACTTTCCTGGGTTACTTAGCCACTGATCCAGTGCTATACATCGACATAAGTACGTCATCCCAATAATGTCTTGGGCTGGTTTATACAGTCATGTCCACCTCATTGGATTTCATTAGATTAGATTTCCATAATGAATTCGCCTCTTTTGCGAATACTTACCGATAATAGAAAACTAGGCGGTAAATATTACAGCCTGAAGTAGTGGAATCTACGTGGTTGTTCAAAAAGACATTCCATTACATTTTTATGCAAACAGCATATAGCAAGTACAACTGTACTGACTGTTACATGCACGCTCGTGTTAGAGCAGAACTTGAGTGGATTGGAGGTAATAATGAGGCCTCTCACAGAATATAAATAGGAGACTCCTATCTCCCACTGTATCACTCCACACAATTAAGACCAGATTATCCTGCGCATGCTCAGTAGAGATTTAGGTGGCCATCTTGGGATAGGGCATGAAGCTCTCCATGGATAACAATAAAAATGAAAGCAGTATTTACCAAATATCAAAGTAATCAATTGACTTTCTGAATATCCAGTCAATTTAGGGTATCGTCACTTAATAATAATAATTTAAGGGCCTTAAACCACCTATCAAACGAGCAGATACCTACCACCTGATGTATAGAAGAAAATCCATCCAATTACAACTTGCATGCTATCTTACTGCGCATGTTCTACACACCAGTCCATCTACACTTACAACTGTAGAAGTTTATTTGGACTGTATCGGGGGGTTCTCACGTAGTCAATGTTTGCTGAAGGGGCATTAATGCCACTGTAGGCCAATCACAGAGGATAGAAGGGTAAGTATGACGGTTTCGAGACAACGCTGGGGTGCATAGAAGGACCCTGTCTGGCGGGAGTAACATGGGACTGAGGTTGTGTTTCCAAATCTTTTTGTTGTGGGTACAGGAACTCTGTTACTGCCGGATTTAGTATGGGGCTGCAGTAAGTGTATATTGTAATGATGCATGACCATAAAAACAATGGCCAGCGAGGGTTTCCGTGTGCAAAGGGGTATAAACCCCCACATTAGCCCTATGGATTCTCGTACCCTAGCTATTCAACACCCACTCTCAGGCCTCCTGCCAGAAGAATTATAATTATGCTCTAGACCAGGGCTGGCCAAACTGGTCCTCGAGATCAACCAACAGGTCACATTTCCCAGACCACCTAGCTTTTGCACAGGTGTAGTCATTACTGTCACATTTCCCAGACCACCTAGCTGGTGTACAGGTGTAGTCATTACTGGCACATTTCCCAGACCACCTAGCTGGTGCACAGGTGTAGTCATTACTGTCACATTTCCCAGACCTCCTAGCTGGTGCACAGGTGTAGTCATTACTGTCACATTTCCCAGACCTCCTAGCTGGTGCACAGGTGTAGTCATTACTGTCACATTTCCCAGACCACCTAGCTGGTGTACAGGTGTAGTCATTACTGTCACATTTCCCAGACCACCTAGCTGGTGCACAGGTGTAGTCATTACTGTCACATTTCCCAGACCACCTAGCTGGTGCACAGGTGTAGTCATTACTGTCACATTTCCCAGACCACCTAGCTGGTGCACAGGTGTAGTCATTACTGTCACATTTCCCAGACCACCTAGCTGGTGCACAGGTGTAGTCATTACTGTCACATTTCCCAGACCACCTAGCTGGTGCACAGGTGTAGTCATTACTGTCACATTTCCCAGACCACCTAGCTGGTGCACAGGTGTAGTCACTACTGTCACATTTCACAGACCACCTAGCTGATACACAGGTGTAGTCATTACTAACTGTCATGGTTCACAGATCAACCAGGCGGTGCACACGTGCAGTCATTATTACTGTCACATTTTCCATTCCCCCAGCTGGTGCACAGGTGCAGCCATTTCCAACTGTCACATTCCCCAGACCACCTAGCTGGTGCACAGCTGTAGTCATTAATAACTGTCACATTCATCAGACCATCTAGCTGGTGCACAGTGCAGTCATTACTAACTGTCACATTTCCCAGACCACCTAGCTGGTGCACAGGTGTAGTCATTATTAACTGTGACATCCCCCAGACCACCTAGCTGGCGCACAGGTGCAGTCAGTACTAACTGTCACATTCCTCAGACCACCTAGCTGGCGCACAGGTGCAGCCATTACCAACTGTCACATTCCCCAGACCACCTAGCTGGCGCACAGGTGCAGTCATCACTAACTGTCACATTCCCCAGACCACCTAGCTGGTGCACAGGTGCTGTCATTACTAACTGTCACATTCCCCAGAACACCTAAATGGCGCAAAGGTGCAGTCATTACGAACGTTCACATTCCCCAGACCATTTAGCTGGTGCACAGGTGCAGTCATTACTAACTGTCACATTCCCCAGACCACCTAGCTGGTGCACAGGTGCAGTTATTACTAACTGACACATTTCCCAGACCACCTAGCTGGCGCACAGGTGCAGTCATTACGAACGGCACATTCCCCAGACCACCTAGCTGGCGCACAGGTGCAGTCATTACTAATTGTCACATTTTCTAACATGTGCTGCATTCTCTCCCATCTGACACATTCGCAGGTGGCCTGGAAAACATCGACTGTCGGTAGATCACGAGGACTGGTTTGGCCGCAGCCTCTCCAGACCATTGAAGAAGCAATGATCAGCTGTTCTGATACAGTAGCTGGGGAATACATAGCTTTTAAAGCTAAATATCTCTATGGCCTGTTTGTATCCTATGGACTGAAAACAACATAAAATAAAAAGGTTGTACGGTATTTAGAATACGCCGTAATGGTATAGTGACAGTGTCCGGTGGTCGCCCTCCTAGGTAACGCAGGAGAATTACCCTGATTATATTATCCGGGCTGTCAGCTATGATACATTATCGGGACAGTCCTCTGGCGCCTTCCAAACAAGGCTAAATAAAGTCGCACCTGTATTGCACTGAAAATGTCCTTCAAATCTTTTAATTACCACCAATCAGTCATTACCGGTTATTATCCAGGTGATTCCTTTGTCTATAGCACAGACATATATGTCAGGAAGATATCATGTATATGCATATCGCCTTTATGTGATGTTTGCCGCTGCACCGCAGCTTTTATTTAGCTTGTTATAGAGCCTCCCTGTGCCGGAACTGTCACCAGATTATTCCCCTAATTAAGGCATCAGAAGGTTTTGTGTCTCTTTTTCTCCCCTTCTGAAAATAGAGAAAGTAATGGACCAATATTATCAACAGCTGTCAGTGGAAGGGTTCTGAGGTCTGTGGCATAGCTGTATTTCATGTAATTAAAATTAAGATATATTATTATTATTTATTTATTACCGGTTATTTATATAGCGCACACATATTCCGCAGCACTGTACAGAGTATAGTTGAACATTCACATCAGTCCCTGCCCCAGTGGAGCTTACAATCTATATTGCTGACCACATATACTGTACACGCACACAGACATTTTAGGGTTCTTTTTGTTGTGTGTGTGGGGGGCAATTAACCTACCAGTATATTTTTGAACTGTGTGAGGAAGCCGGAGTACCCAGAGGAAACCCACAGTGGGAATAGAACCCATGACCTCAGTGCTGTGAGGCAGTAATGCTAACCATTACACCGTCCGTGCTTACTGCTATCACCTTTGCACTAAAAACAGTATCATTTAAGATGAATATATCCAGTGCTATTTTTCAGCAGGAACCAGCAGGAACTCAATTCCTGAACCTCTAATTAAATATGACATCATCAGGAAATGGGTTCTTTACATAAGATAAGTTTCAATTTAAAGTTCCCTGCCTTTGTTTCTAAATAAAATCAATCTATCTCTCTCTCTCTCTCTCTCTCTCTCTCTCTCTCTCTCTCTCTCTCTCTCTCTCTCTCTCTTCCTGGTACTATATTACCAGGAAAAATAGTACTTAATTAGGTACCTGTATATCTCAATAATAATAATAATAATAATAATAATAATAATCATTTTATTTATATAGCGCTCTTTCTCCTCAAGGTGCTTAACAGATAGAATGAATGTAATACAGTACAGGAACAATTAAGTACAGAAAAGCTTTTCATAAACTATACTTAAAGGAATTACAGAAAAGAAAATAAAAACAGGAAAGTCTTGAGTCTGTTTTGGAAGCATTCTAGAGTGGGGGCCTCTGGAACTGTGCGGGGAAGTGAGTTCCATAGAGTCAGAGCCGCATGGCTAAAAACTTGACCCCCAGGTGAATTACGGGAGATTCTAGGCACTTCTAAAAGTCCTTCATCTACAGACCGCAGTAATCGGGTGGGACAGTATGGAATCAGGTGCTGCTTCAGGTACCTTGGGCCTTGGTCATGTAGGGCTTAGACATTCAGTAAGTTAGTCTTGAAAATGATTCGCCATTTTATGGGCAACTAGTAATTGGGCATTTTATGGTCCTCTAATATTTTTATATAAGAGAGCACAGGAATACATAAGGATGACAATCGGTCCGGATGCCAGAGGTCAAGACGAAGGCGCCGGTTAGCCGATGGAGGAAATCCCAACAGTGGTCAGGTAAGTATACTAAACTTCACCATGCCCCCACCGGGATATGGATCTTTAGGTTGACCAGTTTTAGGTCGACAGTCACTAGGTCAACCACTGTCAATCGACAGGAAGTAGGTTGACAGATAGAAAAGGTCAACATGGTCTAGGCCGCCAGGATCAAAGGGTCGACACAAGCAAAGGGTCGGCGTAAAAAAGGTTGACTTTGAAAAGATCATCATGAGTTTTTGACCTTTTTTTAGCCTATGTCGACGTAGGTTGACATGGACACATATAAGCGTACATCTGTTGAAATAGTGGTATGTTGACTGCATACCGCCCCCAGCTAACACTCCCTCCCTCAGACTACCCCTAACCACTACCCCGCCAACAGCCTAGCCCTATCCCTTCCCACTAGTACATAACCCAGGTACCCCGCCATCTACACCTAAACCGGTTTGATCAGTGCAATCCCGCAAAGTAGTATTGTCCCTTCCAGTTGTACGTAAAAGTCACAGCTGCCGGGATTTTAATGAAATCGCCCACTGGTGGCATCTCTGAGAAGCCGCTTGCAGACCTAGAATGAGCCATCGGACGCTCAACGGTTGAACATCGAGGTTCTCAGTATCACCACGGCCACACAGACTGTTAGAGAAAACTGAGATGCCTGCGAGCGGTATAGCAGCCGCAGGCAGAAAATAGTCATTACGCACCTGTGTTTTAGTAGCCGTCCCCAGATACTGCCCACAAATGATGCGTGAACGCCCATCACTTTGTTAATAAGGGGGCAGATGTATCAAGCCTGGCGAAGAGATAAAGTGGAAGGAGATAACGCACCAGCCAATCAGCTGTGTTTGAAATATGACAGCTGGGAGTTGATTGGTTGGTGCATTGTCGCTTCGCAATGTCCATATGGGATGCTGGGAGGGATTTATTTGGTAATTGCTGAAAGAGGTACGTAGCCTTTTATAAGGTAACGCCAGCCAAATCAAATGGGTCACTTTACTAAGCCTTGGATAGAGATGCCAGCTCCTAACTGCCACGTTACAGGCGGTGTTTAAAAAATGACAGCTGGGAGCCAGTTGGCTGGTACTTTAACTCCATCCGAGACTTAGTGTATAGACCCCACAATTAGTATTATCACACCTATAGAGGCTATATCTGTGCAGTAACAATTCTGTTTTACACACAACCAAGAGATAAATGATATTCCATTACACACCTCGCACAAAGGGGGTTTACCGAAGGCTGAGTATTTCCATCTAATAACCCCACAACAGCTTTTATTATTCTGTTTAATGTATTACTTTAATAAGGATCACACTGTGCGACAACTGGGTCACACTACCGTCAGTATTCTCCTGAATTCTTAATAGTTGCGCATTGTTAGAAGTTGTCGGATACAACTGTTCTGATGTCTAAGGCAAACAGCTGCGGGGCCCTGTCTTATACTTTAGACATATGCAGGGGTTCGGTTCCTGTGGGTGGGACCCAGCCTATACAACCGCAGGAAGCATTCAGCTGTTTAATATTAATATAATTATAATAATTATAATTATAATATATCATATCACTGCCGGGCTACTCATACCACTGCCGGGCCAGTCATGCCACTGATGGGCTACTCATACCACTGCCGGGCCAGTCATACCACTGCCAAGCTACTCATACCCCTACCGGGGCAGTCATATCACTGCCAGGCTACTCATACCACTGCCGGGCAAGTCATACCACTGCAGGGATTCTCATACCACTGCCGGGCCAGTCATGCCACTGCAGGGATTCTCATACCACTGCCGGGCCAGTCATGCCACTGATGGGCTACTCTTACTACTTCCGGGCCAGTCATACCACTGCCGAGCTACTCATACCACTGCTGGGCCAGTAATACCACTGCCGAGCTACTCATACCACTGCTGGGCTACTCATACCACTGCTGAGCCAGTATTACCACTGCCGGGCCAGTCATACCACTGCAGGGCTACACATACCACTGCCAGGCCAGTCATACCACTGCCGGGCTACTCATACCACTGCCAGGCCAGTCATATCACTGCCGGGCTACTCATACCAGTGCCAGGCCAGTCATATTACTGCCGGCCTACTTATACCACTGCCGGGCCAGCCATACCACTGTCGGGATACTCATACCACTGCCGGGCCAGTCATCATACTACTGCCGGGCTACTCATACCACTGCTGGGCTACACATACCGCTGCCAGGCCAGTCATACCACTTCCGGGCTACTCATACCACTGCCAGGCCAGTCATACCACTGCCGGGCTACTCATACCACTGCCCGGCCAGTCATACCACTGCCGGGCCAGTCATACCACTGCTGGGCTACTCATACCACTGCCAGGCCAGTCATACCACTGACAGGCTACTCCTACCACTGCCAGGCCAGTCATACCACTGCCCGGCCAGTCATACCACTGCTGGGCTTCTCATACCACTGCCGGGCTACTCATACCACTGCCGGGCTACTCATACCACTGCCGGGCCAGTCATACCACTGCCAGGCTTCTCATACCACTGCAGGGCCAGCAACCCTGGTGACAAATTCTCGATCCAGAGCTGAAAACAAGATTCTCTATCGCATTGTCAGACTGTAGCGTTTCGTCAAGCTGCACATTCTGCCCTTACCGAAAAATAGACATAGATGGAAATCCCTGCAGAATATATAACACATACCTGCCTTCTATAATTAATCAAATCATTCCTAAGTTTAACACTGTGTAATGGGCAAAAAAAAAAGCACTTTGCATTGTAATATCTGTCATTAATTGCTGAGATCCCGACACAAGGAAAGGCCAGGTTTTCATGAAGTCTTTAACCGCATCTAGGAAAGGGTGGCTTTAATCACCTTTAAAATGGTCACCGCAAACTAATTAAAGGGAAAGTCTTCTCATTAGTAATGACCTGGGAATAGCAAATCTCAGCTTATTATCAGGAGCGCGGTAAAGGGTCCTCCTCATATACAGATATGTTCTGCTGCCGGTGCAAATGGTGTATAAAGATTGGAAATGGATATTTGTCATTTACGCCTCTGGTATTTATGGGATCAGGGTCATGTTGTCAGTTTTTACAAGAGAAGAAGACACTGCGGAGTTTATGAACATCACTAGCAATGATAACGCAGAGTTATTAGATATAGAACAAGTCCGTAAATGTATGCCACCGGGACAAGATGGTATTCACCCAAGAGTGTTAAGGAAAATGAGTGCGAAAATATCTAGGCCATTACACCCTATTTTTCCATTATTTATCTGTTCCAAGGAATTGGAGTATAGCAGAAGTAGTCCCAATATTTAAAAAGGGAAATAATTCATACTAGGGATGGCCATCGACCATCGATAATTATAAGAAATCGATGGTTTATGGCCGATGTCGAATAGTTTTGACATCGATGGGGGAGAACCAGATGGTTTCCCACCATCGATGTCAGGCTTAACTGAATAGTTTCATTTTTCTTTTTTCATTTAGGGGCCGGGACACGGAGCATAGCTCTGCCCCCGACACCCGCAAAGCCTCGCCCCCATATTTTGATTGGCCCAGAGGCCAATCTTTGAAAGCAAATGGATGACCATCGAGAATTAAAACATTGATGGTCATCCATTGCATACTTATACACTATCGATGGTCAGTTGCACTTTTGCCATCGATGGCAAAGGCAACGATGGCCATCCCTAATTCATACCCACGTAACTATAGACCGGCAAGTCTTACATCTATAGTCGGGAAGTTATTGGAGAGTATAGTAAGGGATTACATTTAGGAACATGTAATGAGAAACAAGACTATGGGCCAGATGTATCAAGCTTCAAAAAGTGATAAAACGGAGAGTGATAAACAGCCAGCCAATCATTTCCTAACTTCCATGTTACATGCTGGGTTTGAAAAATGACAAGTAGGAGCTGATTGGCTGGTCGCTCTCCACTTTATCAATCTTTGAAGCTTGATACATATGGCCCTATTACTGGGAACCAACATGGTTTTGTGAGGAATACTGTAGGTTATGTCTAACTTAATTAGCTTTTATGAGGAAGTTTGTGTCAATTTGAACCAAGGTAATGCAGTAGACGATGTTTATTTGGACTTTGTCAAGGCATTTGATACAGTGCAACATAAGAGTCTGGGAACGGAGAGTAGCGGTTAATGGTTCATTTTCAAACCGAGTCACAGTACTAAGTGGTTACCACACCGGTTGGGGATGGTTTAGCAAGCAAGATATTTTTACAAAGATGGGAGTTCTTTTGAAGATGGAATGTTTCCCCTAGCAACCAATCAGATTCTATCTATTATCTTCTAGAAGGTGCTAAATAAATAAGAAATACATCCTGATTGGTTGCTATGGGCAACATCCCAACTTCAATAGAACCCCAATCTTAGTAAACAAACCCCATTATCACCTGAATTGGCTACTGCAACCTTTACATTTTGGTGTGTGCACTTTTTGGCCGCATATAGCATATGAACCGAGACCTTGGATGCGCCATTATTTTGATGGGCCTATAGGCTTCTATCGCGCTACCTTTGCTGTGGGGGTTACAACCAGATCCCTTCCAGTATTCCCTGCGGCATGCACGTCACTTGATACATGAGCAGATTGGACACCAGATTCTAACCCCGAATCTCCGATCATCGCAAAGGCCGGCTATTATTGCAAGAGCCGGTGTTTGCCAAAATCTTCATACATATGGCGTTACTAGAGGCCGGTATGCATGCTTAGAGTGGCGGGATGCATCGCAAGTTGCTAGTTGCACCCCGTCCACTGTATATTTCATGATTTATTTCCCCATTGTATAAATTTTGTGGTGCCATATGAATACATAATGGTACACAGATGATAGGTTCTGTGCAAATTGTGTTATTGGCTCCACAGAGACCACCCATGTCACCCAGGGCCGTAGTGCAGGACATGCAAGGGCAGCTGCAAAACACTCAAAAACTCTAGATAGATAGATAGACAGACAGATAGATGTGTTCATCGCATTGTATTCAAAATCATTCTGGAACCCTGATTTGTTAGAAAACCGAAGAATAAAATGGGGCGATAATGAGGTCAGCGTTTAGTATTTTTATAAAAGGATGTCTAGACTTTTATTTTCCGAATCTGCTGTTTTCTTTCTCCACTTCTTTGAATTCCAGGGTGGTCACACTAATACCTTTGCCCGAGCAGGTAGACTGCAGCCTGGATCAAGGCGTGGCATTCCTGCTTTGATGTTGGTGTCACGCTCGGCTGCCTCTCGATCTCTTTGGCTGCCGCTAAGTCTGTTGTCGTTGGAGACCAGGTAAATCAGACCTGCAGCCTCTGTTCTGTTGTACAGCCAACTTGGCAGCCGTGTGATGGGAACCGACCGAACAGGACATCGGTGTTCATCCTTGACTCGCATTTAGATGACAAAAAAAAACCTTGGAGAGGCAGGGGTTAAATTGCAGGCCTCAGCGTTTCATTACATGCTGGAAGCAGACCAGTTGCCCTCTGAGGTGGAAATTGTTACTTAACACCCATTCAGTTTCCTTTTAATTCCCTAAACTGGAACCTGACAACATTGTACTGAAAAGATGTTGGAAACAAAGGCAGCGAGATGGATGTTCCTCGCACAATGGTGAACTTGTAGCCGTCTCACGTTGTCAGCTGCCGTGATACACTTCATTACTGCTGTATTACAGCACACCCTGACATACCCCATGCCACAGGAATGAAAAACAGACACCTAACATATGCACTGTGTAACACGCCTACACGGTGAGACTTAAAGGAAAATTCCATGGTTTTTTTTTTTTTGCACACAAAAAGTGTAGTCCTCCCTGTAATGGCAACCATGGGTCCAGGTGTTGTATCTTATGTTGACATCCAGAATGTCAACATGGAAGCTATGTTAACATAAACAGTGTCGACATGGTCATATTGTCGACAGTGTTCTTCTAATGTTTAAGCCATAACCTATGTGACAATGCCTCACACACACACACTCTCTCTTTATTAGATATACAGTACTTACATGTGCCTATGTATCAACACACAGTGGAGTCCACCAGTTTGTTGGTTGTGCCCCTATCCAGCCACTGCATTTATAATATAATTGCCTACTTTTTAGTTCTCCTCTCTGGGATAAAACTGGAGACCAGACGCTGCATGGATCCTCAGGGGTGGAGCTGAGCTCTGAGGTCATCAAGCTCCACCCCCACTTAAGGAAAATGCAGAGACTTACAGTACATCATTTCAGCACCTCCCCACGGACATATCAATGCCGAGGATTACCTCTCCATCCTGTAAGCTTCACTAGGGTCAGGCAGGAAGCGGCCTCCCACAACTTCTGGGAGAGTAGGCAAACATGATGTATTGAATTAATTAAATCCAGGTCACGGTGACCTATGCACCAACCCTCATTTCCTCCCACCACCACGGTGCCACACATATCATTTCCACATGCGAAGAAAAGCAATATCATATAGTAGAGTAAACAGAGCGTTGCAGCAATTTAATGTATTAATATTTGGCAGGGTTTTCAAAATTCTTCAAATCAGGTCACCTGTTATTTCGATACATCCTCTTCCTCAAGGGAAAAATGGCTCCTGTGGCATTGTAGATGTTGACCCTCATGCCACGGCACCATCTTTAAAAAGAACTATCTGCACTAGAGGCCAAATTTGAATGTTTGTTTTAAACTATGTTTTTTAAATAGTGTTTCATGTGCTGCAACCTCAGACCCTCACCAGCAACCGTGGCTGTCACCCCTTGTGGGTGGGCTCAGGCATAGAGGTGTGACCAATTCCCACTGTCCACTAGGGACAATGTTAAAGTTGATCACGCCTCTTGCATGCCAGGTACATGCACTTAACTTGGTTGGGTATAAACCACAGGACGGAGTCACCCACTGTGGTATTGTGCATTGGAACATAATCAAAACAGGGCCTGAGAGCGCTTGAGACATCAGGAAGAATTGTAATTCTGCGCAACATCTGCATACTGTTATACCCCTCGGGAAATATCTGCAAGGGGAAGACTTGTTGAGCAATAAATATCTTGCCTTTAAGACAAATACATCTATATCCTGCCACCAATAGGAATGCCCCAAAATCTATTCTGTTCTCTGCCTGTTCGGGATTTAGTCCACCTTCTCCAAGCACAGCCCTCCGCTAGCAGGGATTGGTCAATGGTGACCAGGGGGAATTACCAGATACCAATCAGGAGGTGTGAAACCCACTCAAGTACAGGGAGACTATACAAACTCTACACCATTAGGGTCATATTGGAATTGAACCTGCAGTATATCCTCAGTGCTATGAGGCAGCGATGCTGTTCGTGACGCCACCCATACACCTTCCTGATTACAAATGATGTGTAAAGCAGTTAAACGTTAAGATCTAACTACCTGCTTAAGATGCTGAAATGTATACCGGCATTACACACTGACCTCCACCTTCCCATGTTACAGATAATTCCCACACGGTATTTGGCTTTTTCTGTCTCTCAGTAATTCCGGCCTTCTACAGCGTGTTTAAATTAGTAACAGAGATAGTCATAGCGGGTCTTATATCATTAATTTATCTTTAATTAGCTGAATGTGTTAGAGTGCATGCAGGGAAAACAGAGATGTTTGTGTCAGGAAGTCACATTATTGCTGCTTCGCTAGACACAATTCATGGTAGAACCCTGAGGATAGAGGATGCAACTGTCACCTTCATCCGGAGAAACCTTTTTACCTTCAGAAGTTAGCTGTCCCACACTTGTCTCTGAAATCCTCGCCTGTACCCTGGGGACGGCTTCTCATACCCCGCTGTAAAGGGCCGGTTGGACACGTACAGCCATCTGATGTTGCTCCCCAAGCTAATCACTCGTTTATCCAAGGAAAAGAGGATAGAAAATTAACCATTTCCCTCCCCGCTCAGTCCTGACTTGTTCCATCCTATCTGCCAGTGACCATTAAAGTGTTGAATAAAGATATAACACATCCATAGTTTAATTGTAGCAAGTTTCAACCCTAAAGTTGGGCACACACAATCCGATTTTAATGAACGATTTGCACATTAACATACCTCCCAACATTGGTGACACTCTCGGTCAGGAGGAATGACCTATGTCTTCAACGCTCCCACAAGGCCACGCCCCCCCATTGACACTGCCGTTTGGGGGCATGGCCATGGCTGTGAGAGCCCCCATTCCCTCTCTGCAGTAATTAGACACTGTGCGCATGTAGCATGGGGGCAGGGGCATAGCCCTGGGAGACAATGGAGTCATCTGCCACCAGGCTCCTGCTCCCAAGGGGGCACCTCTCCTCCCTTGCAAGTTTGAATTGGTTCATTGAAAGCCATCGATGGCTGACTCCCCCTCGTAGCAGGACCATAGACGCCACACTCTTTTTAAACATAATATACATAACATACATATATACATGCACATATACAATTATATTAGGTGCTGTGTGTGTGTGTGTGTGTGGGAAGAGGGGCGCCAATATTTATCTGACCTCCGGGCAACCGAGACGAACTTACGCCACTGCAGGGGGGGTACCCAATTGTGCCCCCCTCTCCCCACCAAGGGACACTGGGACCATCCCAAAAAACCAAGATGGTCCCACGGAAATTGGGACAGTCGGGTTCGAGGTGTACCTACTATATCATTAACAATGCACACGCTCGCAGATAGATATCGATAAGCCTGATCATCTGAACATGCAATCCAATCATCATTGACTGCATGTCTAGCGGGCAGGGCTTAAAGTGGTCCTGGAGAGGTGGTGGAACTCCGTTCCCCTAAGAATGACCCCCCCCCCCCCCACCCCAGTAGGCAGAGCCTAGACCAGTGCCAGGGAATATTTGTGCCCTACCACCCATAAAGGGATAATGGTCCAGCAACACATGGTAGCACAATCGTATACACATTACACCGCATGTAGTGCCCTTGATTCCTATTAAACCACACAGTAATGCCCCTATTACACATAATATCCACAGTTGTTCATATTAACTTTACATTACATACACCATAACAGAAGAAGCAGCAGCTGGGACAGGCTTTTCTTTTGGAATTACTTTTCAGGACTGTGGTAGAGGTGGAACTCACCCGTTCCCCCTCACTTTAACCCCTGCTAGCGGGGATCCCAGAGAGGGCACTGAACGATTTCATTAGTGGTATTGTTCAGTGTTTACCCACGGGAACACTGGTGTAAGTTTATTGTGATTTTTTTGTTGTTATTATCCCAAAAAAGAAACAAAGAAGAATAATTCTGCAAATGACATTGATACTATACATTATCCCATGAACGGCGTAAACGGGCCATTACTAGGAGATCAGCGTTGTGTTCCTTGGCTCTGATTGCATAATGATGTGATAACTCTCAGAGTGCATTTGAATATGTAGGACAGACCAGAATCAAGTCTCCAGTCCTAATTTATATTCCAAGTAACGGCTTATTTTAAGCTCATTCTTGAATTAGTTTCAGCATCCCACGGTGTGACACCGAGTGTTCTTGCAAAGGATTCTGGGGACGAACATGCAGAGATAGGTGACGTGTTCATTATTTCTCATCGAAATAAATCCCTTGACAGTGACTAAGATAGGATCCTGCTTGCTTCCTGACACGGCTTATGGGATTACAGCGGCACAGGAGATTCGAGAATTTTCATAACTACAACGGGAAGAGAAGCAGTTTGATCGTTTTTTTTTATTTTTTTGTTATCGATGACATTTTGGTTGAAACCTCTTTTTTTTCTTTTTACCCAACATTTCCTTTTTTTTTGCTATTTTGAGTAAATGCAGATGAGATGTTTGGACTGTTATTCAGGTCACCGTAGCGAACGTGTTACTATGGTAATAATAGTTTGGACTCTGTAGAATAACACGCCGTCCTATGTCTTGGCGTATACCTCCCATAGATCCGCGATACGGGTGAAAATACCTCCTGTCACTTAGCAGTTAACTGATTATTCCGATATTTCTGTAGGATAGAAGTAACATTAGATACAGTGGGGCAGATGTATTACGCCTGGAGTACAGATAAAATTGATGGTAAAAACGCATCAGCCAATCAACTCTTAATGGTGTGTACACACAGTCAGATGTGCCTTAAGATCCTATCCACGATCTGATCAGATAGGATCGTGGATAGGATCTTAAGGCACATCCGATTTGCATCCAATCTTGACTATATAGTACAGATCTGCACTATATAGACAAGGCAGCCAAGACTTTCTGGCTTCCGATACCTGAACGCGCATCGGGATCGGATCGGGATCGCAAGGGTTAAAACCCTTGGGATCTGCATCCGATTCCGATCCGATGCCGATCCGATGTTGACTATATCGTCAACATCGGAAAGGAAATCGGACCGTGTGTACACACTATAAGTGTCAAGTTACAGGCTGGGTTTGAAAAATGATAGTTAGCAGCTGGTTGGCTGATGTATTATCAGTCACCTTTGATTTTATCGCTTCTTCAGGCTTAATACATCTGCCCCAGTATGTAGTGACCCATAGCAACAGATAACACAGATGGCTGTGGGCCTTATTCAGGTTTGTATCACTGTCTCCTTTGTAAAGCACAATGGAATATGCTGCGCTATATAAGAAACTGTTAATAAATAAATAAATAAATAAACCAAAAAACACGATGTAACATGTGCAGAGAGAGTTAGATTTTTGTAGAGTGTGTTCAAACTGAAAGCTAAATTGCTTAGTAGAAATGAATCTGTCTAACATCTGTGGGCTACATGCAAAAGCAACCTCTATTTACCCTGCACAGAAACAATATAAATTTATTTGCACACCTGGCATGGCAACATGTTTTTTTTCCAGACACAAAGGGGCAGATTCTAATTCATTCAGTCCCTGGCGAATTTGCAACGGGTTGTTTCCTGCGCGTACCCACAAAATGGTGCGAACGCAAACGGGCACCTGCCTTCCAGGGGCAGGCGGCTGATGTTACAGTACGTAAGCCGCCCGCCCCATTCTCATACCCGGACTCCACAATTGTAGGTCAGCCCAGACTGACTTAAATTTACGAGCAGGGGAAAAAATAATTTGATGGTCGCAACCATTGATTGATTTCTGCCTCGTACGCTACCCAATTTCCTAATTTTCGCTGCTAAGCGAGTCAATCAGAATCACCCCCAAAGTTACTTGCTTTTTGGCTTCAGTGAATCTGGGCCAGATCATGTTGGGGGTAACTTAAAGGTTCCTGCATCCGGCAGCTGAGATGTACACGTTATTAACGTGTTGCTAAATAAAGATACAGACTTTGGGTCAATGTGGGTTCACAGTGAATAGGCTGGCCACTATTGGTCAATGTGACTTAGGTCAAAGGTCAACACATGAAAAGGTCAGCATGAATTTTTCATAATTTTTTATTTTATTTATTTTGTTACTTTTTTATACTTTACCATACACGTGGACTAGGATTGGGAACGGTAGAGCGTGGTAGCTGAATGAGCCACCTGGCCCGGATCATGGTGAGGGGACAGGGGACACAAATTTGGGGTCCATGTTCTCCAATTTACAAATTGACACAAAAAAAAACATCATAAGACGTTTGCTTGTGTTGACATTTTTGCTATGGCGTTCATGCGCATGTTGACCTTTTTGGGGTCGACATAGACACAGACATAGACACAATAGACATTGGGACAGGCCGCTGTAGGTGACGTTGAGCATGCAGTAGGTTGACTTCTCAGAGGGGAGAACCCGATTGAATCAATACAACGTATGCAGTCCTTTTACATACGATGTATTGTATGAGATCCCAGCCAAGCCTGACGAAGGAATTGCGTCGCGATAAATATGTAGTGTAGCACGTGGGATCTTCAGGCTCAGATGCGATGATCTCGGGACCGCGCATCGTATTGGAATCATTGTCAAGCCCAGGCCATTTTGACACTTTTCATCTGATTTCTTGACGGAATCATATGAAAGGTGACCAAATCACCATGGAATCCGCGACTGCGTGGGTACCTTGCATGCGCAGAGTGGCGGGATGCACAGCCCTATGCGTTTAAGGTACTTTCAGGGATATCCTATTATGCACGACAAACCAAAAACTGGAGTTTTTCGCACTTTTTCCCCGATGTTTAACTAATGTTTTCATCGCACTATCCAGTTTGGATTGCCCAATAACAAGCAGGCGTTCTCACAAAATCAATGTGTCTTTTCGCCCACTGCAGCCCTGTTTTGCTGGAAAACGGGGATGTTTTGGGGGATTTTGCTCCGCCTGCCCGAGGCAGGCAAAACAATCCCCCGATAGGTTGCAGAACGGACGTTGGGGTTAATTAGACAGCAATCTAAGCTTGCATCAACTCGCCCCCCCCCCCCCCCCCCAGGGGACCACCTAGGGTGGCATAATGGCCTCTGCTTTTTCCAACAGGGATATTTTGGTTATGTCACTAGAAATGTCAAGGAGCTCTATTAGGGTGCAGTCAATTAGAGCTATTTGTCTGTTAAAAAAATATGTCGCTCGTCCGCATTTTTTTTTTTATCTTAAAAATAGCCAAAACACCTCCCTGTAGTAAAGATACCATCATGGATGGGGGAAAAAACTGTATATATTATATATATATTTATATATATATATATATATATATATATATATATATATATATAATTTGCAGAGAGGCAGGCACTCACCAACACTGAGATTTTGTGCAAAAGCAAAGTAGTATTTATTCGTCACATCATAGGGACATCAGACAGGCATCGACGTTTCGACCCACAACAGGGGTCTTTGTCAAGATCATCAACATGGGTACACCAGACAAGATATCTTGTCTGGTGTACCCATGTTGATGATCTTGACAAAGACCCCTGTTGTGGGTCGAAACGTCGATGCCTGTCTGATGTCCCTATGATGTGACGAATAAATACTACTTTGCTTTTGCACAAAATCTCAGTGTTGGTGAGTGCCTGCCTCTCTGCAAATTCTATGTTTGGGATTTACAATCCTCTAAAGTGGAGCACCGCCCTGTATCTCCTATCTATGGACTGAGTGCGGTTCTTCCAAAGTATATATATATATATATATATATATATATATATATATATATATATATATATATACATATATAGTGACTGGAGAAGAAGGGCACTCAGGGACTCGCAGAGCAGGTGAAGGAAGGACACATTTATTGCCTGAAAGTCAAAGGCCTGGTATGCAGTGACTTCTCCAGTCACTGCATACCAGGGGCTGCAAGGCTCCATTGGGTGGCACCAGGGCAAGCTATTTTCGTTTTGGGCTATACCAAAGTCCTGAGTGCCGTTCCTTCTCCTTGGATACATATATATATATATATATATATATATATTTATACATATATATAGATATATATATATATATA
Organism: Crinia signifera; assembly: GCF_055691185.1. Lineage (NCBI taxonomy): Eukaryota > Metazoa > Chordata > Amphibia > Anura > Myobatrachidae > Crinia > Crinia signifera. The sequence continues at coordinate 65,155,349 of NC_139228.1, read as the reverse complement.
TATATATATATATATATATATATATATATATATATATACTGAAGTTGCCCCCAGATTGCAAAAGTTCTTATCCAGCTGGGGTCAGAAGATTTCTTTTTAACATTATTTCCCTTTAAGATGGACAAATACCACTTATATTTGTATTTAAAGAACGCCCTAATGCATCCCAGACCTTCTAACCACAGTTTAGGGATCGTACTTCTGTTTGCCAGCCCTGTGTGTCTGAATGAGGGGAGGAATCTCTGCAAACTATTAGCAGCGCTGCCACTTGTGGTCCTGCCAAGCTTTGATCAGGCTGCGGGGGCTCATCACAGACTATACCCAGAGACTCCGACCTGATGGTCATTGGACGGAGACCAGGGAAAATTAACCCGAAATGCCCAAGGCTTTGCAGCCAAATCACGCTGCGGAAATGTGGTAAATGTCAAATAATTCTCTTTGATTTTCTGAGTTATTGAAATCAACTCACTTCACAATATTCCATATTGGCTTACAGTAACCGCGCGCTCCTAATCTAGGATAACTCGTTTATTGTGATAATGGAAAAACGACCAGCCGGGAAAGTCTGGGTAAGTCACGTCAAAGATTTTAAGGGGCTCATTTACCAACATGTGACATAACTCGCTGTGAGTAATAAAACTGGTTGGCAATGATCAATTCCAATCGGCTCCCAACTGTCAGTTTGCAAATGTGACAGTTGGGGGCCAATTGGCTGGTGCGCCATTTATCATAAGCAAATTGCAATTGTGTCAATTGAACCATTATGTTGAAGGTTTGTGAATAGGATAAGCTCACGGCTGATGCGTTTCAATCAATCTTCTTCAGGGGTGCATCATTCCTCCTCCATTTTAAAGGGTCTCCAACCTTATCTGACAAAATTCCTGCAGTTTTATCAGGCCTCCGACTGTGCTTTTATTAATTTTTTTATATCATAAGCAAATTGCAATTGTGTCAATTGAACCATTATGTTGAAGGTTTGTGAATAGGATAAGCTCACGGCTGATGCGTTTCAATCAATCTTCTTCAGGGGTGCATCATTCCTCCTCCATTTTAAAGGGTCTCCAACCTTATCTGACAAAATTCCTGCAGTTTTATCAGGCCTCTGACTGTGCTTTTTATTAATGATTTTATATCATCGAGTAGAGTTGATTCTTTAGGTTGCTCTTGATGATGACCCAAAACTGTCTTTTGGATGCATTAAGACCAGTGGCAACTGTGGCAGCCGGAGTTGGTCCTGCAGCTCAGTCCAAAATTCAAATAGGTGAGCCACACCAACCGCCAGTGAGTCAGATTGAAATGGCAGTTGATGGCAGTGGTTTGAACTAAAAACATCAAATTGCACTAGATCAGGGGTCCTCAAACTATTTTGCTCTGGGACCCAATCAGACAATAAAAATAATGACAGGACCCCAGCAAGTTACTGCAGAAGGTCATCACATCACATGTGTAGTCAGCAGACCACACATACATGGCAGCATTGTGGAGGAAAAAAATTATGGGAGGAGTCTAAAATAACAGACAATTCGACAGATTTTTCAGACTCCTTGAATCACTGACTGAGATTAGAAAAGTCATCAGCCTGATGGTCAGCAACATGGAGTCGCGACCCCATGTTGAGAAGGTGGGGACCTACTTTGGGGTCAGGAAGCACAGTTTGAGAGCCCCAGCACTAGATAATCGCACTGTGTAGGCCCCTTAAGACCCTATGAAACAAGAATGTTTTTTCCAAGAGCGTCGGGAAAAAAAATCTAATCTTAATTCCAGTATTTAAAACATGGTGGAGAAGTCCAAGGGGAAGCCTGAGGGATAAACTGACTCATTTAGAAAAAGTTGCGAGATGGGCTCAGAGAAGTTATCTGAAGTTATCTGAAGGTTGGAACGCTCCTATTTCTGTTGGCCGCTGTACACAACATTGTAAATGAAGGGGGAAAAATGACTTGCCCAGATTAGAAGCTTTGGCTGGTGACAGATGAGGTTCATCACAGGGAAATATAATGTTATGCATCTGGTAAGTAAAAATATTCATGTCATTTACACACTAAATGGGATTATGTTGGGTATAGCCTTGATGGAGGAGGATTTAGGAGAAAGGGTGGACCACAGACTGTGCGGCATCAATCAGTGGCAGTGAATGTTAGGAAGATATTACCATGTATTAAAAGGTATATGACTCATATCGCACAGCCTAATCCTGCCTGTATCATCATCTTGCAGTGCGTCTTGGTTAGTGGTAGGTTAATGTGATTTTACCATTACAAAGACACATCCTAGATCAGAGCAGAGCTGGGGTCATCCAATGACATCACAAGCCAGTGGAACACATAAGAGAACATTTAAAAAATACAGAGCGGCCGTACCGCGGTGGAAAGGCGGAAGGGAGGAGCGGGTTGGAGCGAGTACTCTACTAGTGAACAGAGATGAACCAAGTGGTTGCAAACGTTTGTCCAAAAACTGACTTGTGTAGTGCAACTGTCCAATCGCAACGGTTCAGGGATTTAGCCGCCATTCATTGGGTACTTTGTTTGATTCAATGGCCCCTATTTAGCTGAGCTACACCAAGGGCACAGACTACGGCTTAAATACTTACTGGGATCCATCTATATTTTTACTGCCGGGATGCCACTGTCAACATCGTGAAGATCAGGATACTGACTGCTGGGTTCCACCATTGGTAAACAGATTACTGCCTCCCATTCCTGCTTTGAAGATGCATGTGCTGCTCCCTATATATCTCTGGAACTCTCCCCATCCCCCCATCAGACTCTCCACCTCCCTACAAAATTTCAGACAGGCTCTAAGGACCCACTTCTTCACCAAACCCAGCCATATCTCAGTCTAATATCTGTTCCATGGTCATTGTCTTCTAGGGATGTCCATTGACCATTGATGATTCATAATTGATTCATATGGTTGCCTTCCATCGATGGCACAGCAAAACTGAATTTTTTTTTCAAGTGTTGGGACATAGAGCATAGCTCCTCCCCAACACTCATGAAGCCCCACCCCCAAGTTTTGATATGCCCACTGGACACTCAGTCAAAGAACAGCGATCGCTTTAGGGCAGGGTTGCCTACTTTTAATGTCTCCTCTCTGTGTTAAGCCTGGAGAGAAGACTGTCAGCAACACTTTGGGGGTGGGGCCTGATGTAGACAACCATCAACATACTCCCTACAGTCCAACCGCACCTAACAATTCTGCCTGCCACCCTGCTGCTTATTCAGTATCATGTCCACCGATGCATCAATGTGTATATACCACGTACTTGTCTTACATTGTCTTATACTGTAAGCCGCTGTTTTCTTGTGTGCTCATTTGCATATGTACTTTGTTAGGTGCTGCAGAACCCTTATAGCGCCATATATAAATAAAGGATAATAATAAAAGAAGCAGAACATTTTCACCCCATAGGAGTCCTCAATATACCCCAAAGCATTCCTGCATAGTGGGTGGTTACACATAACTGTCACCGTTTCCAGACCACCCGGAATGTTCCAGGGCACAGACAGTGTTCACCAACGGTCACATTTTCAAAGAGCTCAATGGTGATGCATTGTAATTGGCTGACAGACTTTTTAACATATACCAATGAAATGAAGCAACCAATCACAGCTCCTTATTTTAATCTGCACATCTGAAGACCTAGGGATAAATTTGCTAAGAAGGGAGTTCTACTGAAGATGGGATGTTGCTATAGCAATCAATCTGATTTACCCCCCTACAGTTTTAATGTGGTGTTGGACTCGCCATGCTTTGGGCGCGGTGCCTCGCTACGCCCAGCACACTATTATATTCTCCCTCCACGCGGTAGTTGATTGTGGCATGTCGGCTCAAAAAAAAAAAGGGGGAAAACCCATGTCGACCTAGGCATTGTCAACATAATGATTGTGTCGACCTTCCATCCACGTGGACCTTAGGCATGTGGACATATTTCATGTGTCTCCAGAGGTCCCAGGAGTGCATTGCGCGGTGACGGTGCTGGAGGCCTGCCGTGGATGCCGGGGGACAAAGTGGATGCTGAGAAGCCATCGGGACACCACCAGGAGACAGGTAAGTATGTTTAAATAAAATTATTCCAAAATCTGGAAAATTCCCTTATCCGGAATGCTCGTGGTCCCGAGCATTTCGGATAAGGGATACTCAACCTGTAGTAGTAGTAGTATATAGTAGTATATAGTAGGGTGTGGTACATGGGTCCGACAGTCGGGATCCCGACAGTCATTAGCCCGACGTCAGGATCCCGACTGGCCGGGCTCAGACAGCATGGTGAGCACAACTAAGCCCCTTGTGGGCTCGCTGTACTCGCCACGCTGCGGGCACGGTGGCTCTCTACGCTTGCCACCAATTCTATTCTCCCTCTATGGGGTCGTGGACCCCCACGAGGGAAAATAGCCGACGTCCGTCGGGAATCCAACTGTCTGTGTTTTGACAGTCGGGATCCCGACGTCGGGTAAATGCCTGTCGGGATCCCAACTGTCGGGACCCCGTCTGGCACCCATATAGTATATACTGTTCCATTTATGGAGGTAGATACATACTCAGACATTCTTCAACCTCTGTGCACCATTTACCTTTTTTGATTATATTTCTTGCATGTCCAAAAATCAATGCTCAACCCCCCCCCTGCCACCCCCCTCCCCCTCCGTTCCCCTTACCGCCCTACACTTGTCTGTGAAATCCCCCCTCCTCACCGGCAGACTGACCACAATGTGATAGCACACCAGTCATTCTGGCTGATCGGCGCTTATCTTCTATATATATATATGGTTTCTGCGAACAGGAACTTTCAGAGGCTTTTTGTATGAGAACCCCCATGACCGGCCCCCAGTTCCAGCGATGTAATGATTGCACTGGTTTTTTTAGCAATGTAATGTAATTTATGATTTAATAACAACTCAATGTGACAAAAACAATAAACTAGAACATAATGGTCTTCTTGTTTGTTTGCTTTAGTGTTATAATTATCGTTCAAAGAACTAATTATACCACCAGGGATGTGCAGAAAGTTTCGTTTTGTCTCCATAAAAAAAAAAAGTTGATTTCTCTGCGGTTACTTTGCTAAATTCGCTGCCAATATATAGTGCGGAAGGGAGCCCCTCGAGTGTGAAAACGACCTGGGATTACATTGAGGATTAAATGCAAACAGAACATGCACCACTAAAAAGACACAAACACACATTATATATATATTATCTCCACTTCGGCTGCATTCAGACCTGACCGAAGGACACATTTGTTCTGACACTGTTAACAATGGGCCTAATTCAGACCAGGTCGCAGGGCAAATTTGTTCTAAAATGGACAAAACCATGCTGCACTGCAGGTGGGGCAGATGTAACAGGTGCAGAGGGAGTTAGATTTGTTTGGGGTGTGTTCAAACTGAAATCTAAATTGCACTGTAAGAATAAAGCAGCCAGTATTTACCCTGCACAGAAACAAAATAACTCCCCCATATCTAATTCTCTCTGCACCTGTTACATCTGCCCCACCTACAGTGCAGCATGGTTTTGTCCATTTTAGAACAAATTTGCCCTGCGATCAGGTCTGAATTAGGCCCATTGTTAACAGTGTCAGACTGGCCCGCTGGAATACAGGGCAAATCCCTGGTGGGCCCCACTGCCTGTGGGCCCAACCCCCTTCTCTACATGGTTCCAGCCAGTGACTGGAATGACATTGTAGCATTGTTTCCTGAAATTGCAATTATGGGGTGCATTCAATGCGGCTGACGAGGGGGCCAAAAACAAGCGATCCTCTGCGTTTAACCCCCACACCAGCCGCTCACCCTATTCAACGTGCCGGGGAAATCCTCGCTGTCAGAGGACAGTGAGGAAACCCCCAAACAACGAGCCTTGCGGCTAATGCAGGGAGCCCGCTGTATTTAGCCACGAGCCTCGCTGTTTTAGCGGCCGCAAACGCTGTTTCCCCCTTGAACCAAAAACCTAGCGAGGGGGAAATGGCCTGTGCAGGGGGTCAGTTGAATACTGACCCTGCGAGCTGTGACAGCGAGCAGGCAGCAGTATGCATTGAATTACACCCCGAGGTGTTTGATATCCCTGAGCATAGAACCCGGGAGAACCCCAAGAGAGGAGACTGTCAGCATCACTTCTGGGGACGGGGCCTGATGGAGACATTATCAGTCCCTGCCTCCAGTAATGCAAATCCCGCAATATGCGGGTCTCCGGTGAGGGGGCGGGGCTAAATATGCACGATTTACACATTTAGCCCCACCCCCTCCGCAGAAAAGCCGCGAATCGTGGCAATTTAAAGCTTCTGCAACCAGATACATGAGGGGCGGAAGGGGGTCCGCTGGAATCCTGGAGGGTTGCTTACCTTTCCGGGGGGCCGGGAGGGGGACCCGATTTACGGGATCCTCCCGGCCGTTCCTGGGAGGGTTGGCAACCCTAGAATGATAGAGTAATGATTTACTTTAGTGACTTCAAAAGTTCACAAAGGTGACCGGGATGTGGTTAACACCCGACAGTCGGGATGCCAGCGGTCAGAATAGCGTTGCCAGCTTCTAGACTGCCCTCACAACACTGGGGCCGGAACTCTGAATAGACGCCGGAACACCAATAGCCAGGATCCCAGACAGGGAACAGCTAGTGGGCTCCTGGGGAAGGGGCGTTGGGTAGGTTTAGACACTAGTGGGCGAAATTAGGGTGTGTGGAGCGGAAGGTTAAGTTAAGACACTTAAAAGGGGGCTTGTGCTGCGGGACGGGGGTTAGGGTCACGTTTCGGGTGGGGTGGGGATTAAGCTACTAGATCGGAGTGATAGGGGGTAGGTGTGACGGTTGCAGTGCCTTACGAGCCTATGTCAGAGTTTTCGTTATCGAGATGCCGGGTTCGGTATTATGACCGTCTGCATCCCAAATACTGGGACATATGTATCCCAGGTGAACATACCCTTAATTTAACTTTACCCTTTTATTATTATTAATATTATTATTATTATCCTTGATTTATTGCGACGCAATAACCGGCGACTCACCTCACGGAGGTTATTTACCTCCATAAATAATCTGCTCTCTTCCGACAGATAAATCTTTTTTTTCCGAAGTAACAAAAAAATTCTTTAATATTCCTCGTATAGCTAATTTGTGAACCTTAGAACATTAAGTACTAAATCACAAAGCAATTAAAATAAAAAAAAAAGGAATCCTCAAACCTCGTATAAAAGAAATACAAATGTTTCAAGACGGATTATAAAGTGAAAGTTAAAAAAAGCTCACAATGGTTAAAGCGTTTTATTCCCCCCTCCGCAGAGGGATCTCTCTGCTGCCTCTGATAGTGATTCTGTTGTCTCGCACTCACACATTCCTGCTTCCCCTGCCTGCAAGCCAAGACCGATTAATATCTTCCTACCTTGTTACCTAATTCATTATGGAATTGCAGTTAATTTGATTTGATATTATTTTAATAAAATTCTGTAATATATTAGATTGTTTCAGGCTATCAAAATAATTTTCCAATTATTACAGTTACTCAAGCAAATCTCTCCCTGCTCTCTTTCCCCCTCCGTGAACGGCAGTTGGTCTGACTCGGAATACATTATTTCCAACAGCTTCATTCTGGCCAGAGGAATACAAAATATATGCATGATTAAACCGGAATATATTGCAGGTATTGTATGCCAGAGGACGCCGGAGCTGTTCTGTTCTTACAGTATTATGTTAGGCCTGACAAGGAACGGAGGGGGGGAACCTTCGACGTGTAAAAGGCAGCACGCTCCCGTGCATTCTAGGGGGGATTACAGGTAGCTCAATTTTAGGAGACATCGGTGTGGACAGGTGGCGGATGGATTGTAGCGTGAGTTCAAGGCAGGATTTAATTGATTATGCCGCCGTGGCAGGCAGGTTAAAATACTGGAGAAGTTTTGTATAAAAACGAGTTTGTGGGGCGCACAGTTGTAAATTTATGACATATTGAAGTACGGCGTTGGGGGTCACGTCATCTCTACTTACAGATGCTTGAAACTGTGTTGACACTGCAGGTTGGGCCAGGGTTATTGCTGGGGCCTACTTTTGCCAGAGCTAGGAGATGACCTCATCTCCAAGCGCCTAGCATCCGGCTCTCTGCTACATTTATCGTGACCGGGGCCAGACAACCCAGGTGTACATTCATGCTGCAGGCTACCTGGATCCGATCAGAGGCCCATGGGGTAATTTACTAATATAGCCTCTGATGGGGAGACCGCGAAAGGCCCAGCTTAGTACCTTAACCTTGGGATCGGAGAAACACTGAGACTGAGTAGATTGCTCTTCCGAGGGGGTCGCAGACCCTAAGGGAGTCAGTCGAAAAGCCCAGTGGAGTACCTATTCCCATGCCAGGGGCTGGAAAATGCCCTACGATGGGAACAGAGAAACCTTGGTCGGACGCTGATCGGTCGGTTGGTTGGAGTCCGAGGCTGCACTGTGCCCCCGGGGAAACTCGGGGGTTCCGAACATGCACGGGTGATACCAAAATCACCATGCACTAGTATGGCACTTGCACTGCGCACTTCCCTTCAGGTAGCGCTGCACGTCCTTACCTCGTAGGACAATTTTTCACACCCCCACCGCGGCCTTCTGGCTGAGGTCTTTATTATTTATTTATCTTCCCTCTCACGTCCGTCACTTTTCACGTTCCTTGTTTTTTGTAGTTTTGTCACTTTTTTTGGATAGTGTGGTCCACCCTTACGGGCCTTCCATTTCCCCAACGTGCCAAAGCTCTCGCCTTTTGGGGAGAGCTGTGGTCCCCCCCCGAGGACGACCCCGAGCCGCAAGGCGGAGGGAAGTCCACTGAGGGTCTCTCCAAACCTTCGGGTGCGGAGGACCCACCGTCCTAACCCTTCCGGGGGTTGAGAAAAGATGGTCTCTCTAAGCTTCGGCGAAGAGGACCCACCGTTCCCTATTTTCCCCTCTTCGGCCTTATGGTTGAGAGGGGTTAGGGGAAAAACGGAGCCCATTCGATCGCACGGCCCCCTTTGCACGTGTTTAGGCACAGCACTGGTGGTAGGGAGCACACCTCGGGCTCCTGAGTTTCTTTAAACTAATATAGGAGTTCTAGTGAACATAAGGGGTGAAATGTAATAGGATGAGAGATTCAGAAAGTGAGAGATTTGGTAAGAAATCTCCAGGTTTTTTTTTTTTTAAAGCGGCAATCATTTACACTTCAAAATCCAACTGGTTTTGCAGTGTAAATGATTGCCGCTTAAAAAAAAAACCTGGAGATTTCTTACCAATTCTCTCACTTTCTGAATCTCTCATCCTATTAGATTTCACACAAGATGTTGACCATAGCAACCAATCAGATTCTATCCATTATCTTCTGGAAGGTGCTAAGTAAATAAGATGTGGAATCTGATTGGTTGCTATGGGAAATATCCCATCTTCAACATAACTTATCTTAGTAAATTTACCCCCATACATATTGGGAGATTTATCAGTGCTTGGAGAGGGATAAAGTACCAGCCAACCACCTCCTAACTGCCATGTTAAGGGCTGTGAATGAAAAATGACAATTAAGCCCCAGATACACTAGACAAAATATCGTCAACGATATGAACAATAACGATATCGTTAAATATATATCAGTCTTATCAATGTGTGTGTATGATCAATGTCGTTAACGCTGCTCCCGCAGGTTAACGATGTCCTGTCCAGCATATTCAGGTCAATCTTGATTATATCGTCAACAACTGCATGTGCGGAGGGGAGCGCAATGACGTCACTGAACTATACCGTTAACGATAACAGACGATATTAACTGATATATTGTCTATATAATTGCAGCCAGTTGATATATCGTCTAGTGTGTATGGGGCTTTAGGAGCTGATTGGTTGGTACTTTATCTCTCTACTCTTTGTCTCTTTTTAAACTTTGATATAGTTTTATTGGCGAATAGAGCAAGTTGGCGGGACAGGGAGTTGTTACTTTTTAATATGTTTTCTTTCTTTGTCTCATTTCTTAAAAAGAAAAAAAAAAACACCTCCGGCATTGCCATGCGCTTGAATATGATCTTATATGATTTAGCAAATAGCCCGTCTTATTTGCTTTGGCCTAATTACAACTGTCATCAGAAGTCGCAGTAAAATAAAGTATTGGCCTTAATTGGAGCTTTGTGGGCAAATGACGTTATGGCTTTTATTGGTATTGCGGAGATAACGTTATCAGGCTTTTCCGCCGCTTTACAATCTACAACAAAAACGTTTGTTATTACCAGGAAATCGAGCCCCTGTGAGAAGGGAAAGTGTTCTGCACCTGGACACAGTAAAAGTTGTGTTCTACCTTCGCAGGGGAAGACCGAGCAAGAAGCTTTGCAGAGAACATAAACCTGACATACAGACACTGGAGCACCGAACGGAGGCTGTAGGTCTCCACTTGATATGGCAGCTGTCGGGTTATGCTGGGGCTTGTAGTTGTATAAACCCGGCAAAGCCACTGCCTTTCTTCTGTGTAATAATGTCCCCCACTTGTGAAAATGAAACCAATAATGTCTACCACTAGTGCCGCTTACACATATAATGCACTCACTAGTGCCCCTTACACATATAATGCCCCTCATTATTGCCACTTACACATATAATGCCCCCTGTGGTGCCTCTTACACATATAATGCACTCACTAGTGCCCCTTACACATATAATGCCCCCCATTATTGCTACTTGCAGAGATAATGCCCCCTGTAGTTCATCTTACACATATAATGCACTCACTAGTGCCGCTTACACATATAATGCCCCCCATTATTGCCACTTACACATATAATACCCCCTGTAGTGCCTCTTACACATATAATGCACTCACTAGTGCTGCTTACCATATAATGCCCCCCATTATTGCCACTTACACATATAATGCCCCCTGTAGTGCCTCTTACACATATAATGCCCCCTGTGGTGCCTCTTACACATATAATGCACTCACTAGTGCCCCTTACACATATAATGCCCCCCATTATTGCCACTTGCAGAGATAATGCCCCCTGTAGTTCCTCTTACACATATAATGCCCTCACTAGTGCCGCTTACCATATAATGCCCCCCATTATTGCCACTTACACATATAATGCCCCCTGTAGTGCCTCTTACACAAATAATGCACTCACTAGTGCCCCTTACACATATAATGCCCCCATTTTTGCCACTTACACAAATAATGTCCACCTCTAGTGCCAATTAAACCAATAATGCCCCCCACTAGTGCCACTTACACAAATAATGCCCCCACTAGTGCCATTTACACAAATAATGTCCCACACTAGAGCCAATTAAACCAAACATTCCCCCCACTAGTGCTGCTTACACATATGCTTCCCTGTAGTGCGGCTTACACATACAGGTTGAGTATTCTTTATCCAAATATCCATTATCCAAATTATTTAAAAAACCATAGTTTCCAAAATATACTTTTATTTTTTATTTTTTTGTTAAAGACCTACTGGCTACATCTGTAACTGGCACTACTGGGGAAATAACATGTAACTGGTACTAAATATGTGCAAGGACACGATTGCTTGGCATTTAAAGTCAGTGTCTGGGTTTGTACACAAACTTTGTTTCATGTTTTAAAACCTTGTTTCATGCGCAAATAAAATATATTTGTGTGTATTTCATGTTTGATGTGTTTATACAACATAAATGCAAGATTCCTCACTCAAATATGAAAATATTCCAAAATACGGAATACTCCGTTATCCAAAATTCTTCTGGTCCCAAGCATTTTGGATAAGGGATACTCAACCTGTACTGTATAATGCTTCCCTGTAATGCTACTTTCAAACATAGGCCCTTATTCTGATCGGTGCGGCCGGATCCGAATATGCGGCCAGGACCGTGCGTGCGAAACCCCGCCTTCCATACGGATCGCCAACTCCGCCCGTACGCGGCAAGAAGCTGTCCGAACGGACCGCACGTGTATTTTTCATGGAATACGCCTCCTCCATCTCAGGGAACCTCCCCATCATTCGATGGTCGCAGACCATCGAATGCAGGACCGTGTGTTCCACCAGCTCCCGCAACCTCAGACCACACGGACATTTTTCCGTGCAAAAGCAGGGATCTGGGCGGGCAGCTGACATCCGGTGATGTCATATGTCCGCCCCCTACACGTGCGTCATGGCCGCATTACCATACGTACGCCCAGCGTTTGCCTGGGAACGCCCATGAAACGCGGGGCGTACGCATATGGTAATGAGCCCTTCACGCCCCTCTCCACCCTCTGGTCGGAGTGTTCACATTTCATGCGGGATTTGGCCGTACGCCCCGCTCGCACATGCGCAGAGATGCCTCTGCACATGCGCAGACACAAAACATCGGTGGCACGAACGCACGCGGATATTACCGCACCAACCAGAATAAGGGCCATAATGCTATCACTGGGGCAGATTAACTACATGCTCGTTGCTAGGGGTTAAATGCTCATTGCCAGGGGTTTCTTGCTTGTTGCCAGAGACATAACATGCTCCTTTCCAGGGTGGTTTACATGCTTGTTGCCACAGGGGGGTTAAATGCTTGTTGCATGGGGTATAGGGGTTACAAGCTCATTGCCTGGGGCAGGGGGTTACATGCATGTTGCCAAGGGGAGTTACATGCTTATTGCCAGGAAGGCTCCATGCTTGTTGCCAAGGGGGGGGGGGAGTTTACATGCATGCAGCCTCATTCCTAGTGGAAGTTACGCATCCCTGCTAAGGTCACTAATTTCTATCACCCATTTTTGTTTCAGCATTTAAACACAGGCAAGATGGCGCTTGCCTAGAATGAGGGACCTGCTTCACAGAAAGTCCAAAATAGATGGAGACACTTGGCCAGTAGGCCATGTGTCTGTTTTTATTACTCTCCATGTGAGCATCCCAAATAATTTAAAATAATTGTTACCGTGCCAGTATCGCCGGTTGACCTCCATTGTTACTGCACCGGCTGCGGAAGATGCGAGGGCGAGACTCGCTCGCGTGTGCAGAGATAAGAGATAGGGGTTTATTATCTCCAGGTGTGACACACATTTTAGTGTCTTCTGTTATTTCTTCCTTATAACAGCTCATAGCTCTGCCATTAGCCTAACTATCGGCTGTAAAAGCAGCTTCTGAGGTTCTCTGCAAGGTGTGAGCGCTGCAATATTACCGGAGTTACAAGAACCTTCCCAGTTTGCAAAGAATATGTTTTGGAAACATTGAACTCTACAGAAATGGTGCATTTGTACTACGACTCAAATCCAGATCATATCTGAAACTGGTGCAAAATATAAAGGTAGTGTTGTCGCCAATGACCAATGAAATCTGGGGTCTATTCCCCGTACAGTTTTGTAATAATGGCACTGCAGCCCAAGCGGCGGCTTGAGGGAGCCGGTGCTGTGGGAACACATGGTCTCTGCAGATTCCAGTGTTTGGCCGTCCAAATGGAATCTGATGAAAATGACCCTCCAAAAATGGCCACTGCCTTGGAGGAGACAGATGCTAGAAGTCCTACTGGACAGCTGGATAGATACTAGAGATCCTACTGTGTAGCGTATATATCCCTAACCAGGAATGACAGAATCCGGGTAGCTAGTATCAGCTGTGGCGCACTAGTGGGGACGGAAAGTCGTACGTTCTTCTCATTCAGTTCAGTTCTCAACACTTTCTACTCAGAAATTTGAAAACACAGAGTTTAAAAATGCAAAGAAATAATATTCCTGAGCTGACTGCTGCTGATTTCCAGGGGAGGCCCCTGACGTTTGCCATCTGTAGACCGGCCATGTTATGTCATTTGATGCCTGCCCATTCCAGGGAGGGCTATAACAACTTATGAATAATATCTTGAAAAAGAGAAGGAAATACTGTGGTTTAGAAAGGGATTACAGCTGGCTGCCTTTCTCTGGAAATTCAGACCTTGTCCTTGGTGGCGGAGACATCTTTGATCCGAAACACGATCTTGTTCAGTCTAGGAGGCCTAAGCTGAAAGTTAAAATAAAATAATAACAAAAAAATTATAAAAAGCCAAAAAGTGTAGCTTGGGAGGAGAAGATATATTTATAAAGTACGGACGGAGAAGATATATTTTCTCCCTTTGCTAATGTTTGTTTTGAACACTGTTCTGTTTTTGGAGCCAATTAATTTCTTACCAAATCACCTTATATTGTTAAGGATCACCAAAATTTAGAAGCATGATCTAGCTTAAGCCTTTCTCCTGCATCCCTCCAACACTGCGGCTTCTACAAGTTTCTTAATTATAGGTTCAAGGATTGGGGTGTCTGAGATTGTTTTCCAGCATTCGTAAGGCGCACAATCAAAACTGATTTGACCTGATGTGCATCGGGTTCTTCATTTGCTTTTGGTTGGAACATGGGATATAAAAAAATTTGAAATGGAGCGAAACGTTTTAATTGTAGTTGAGCCAAGTGTGAAACCCTGACAAATTTCTCAATCCATAGCTGGTTTCCAAGATGGATCATTTTCCTCTTGAACGTCTCTTCTCTTTCTGTGAGTTTTGGAATGTTGCATCCAATATAGCATTGGTATATCAAAGTTTCAAAAGTACCTGACTCCAGACCTTGAAAACGCAAGCAGGAGGAATTCTCGGTATGTGTCAAATGTTGATATTTTTGTTAAAAGACTTGGACAAGACTTTTACCCCAAATGTTCCAGCTCCAAATGCTGTTTGATGTGTACAGTATCTTATTATAAGTTGGTACTTGCAAAACTGAAGTAGCCGGTAGCTGCTCTAACTACCCAACCGGTTCTCTTCCAATATGACTCCACCTTGAAGTACTGTTTTATTGTCAGTGGGCCCCATCTGATTTTGGCCAGATAATATTGCAGTCAACCAATGACGTACACAGTCGGAGCTCATCATGATGTATGGAAGTGATCTCCATCACCAATCACAGGTTGAAGATGGTCGAAGGACAGTGGAGATTAACTGACATATTTACGATCCACGTGGATTACAATTGGGAATGCCTGTAGCATGCAAGGGAAGTTATTCATGCAAGGACATGGGCACTAATTGGGGGTCTTTGTTGACAGATTGACCTATTGCTTGTGTTGACCTCTTACGGGTCATGTAAAAAAAATGTCCATGTCAACCTTGTGCCTCATGGTAGACCTATTGACTGTCGACCTAGAACAGGCATGTCCAAACTGTGGCCCTCCAGCTGTTGGGAATCTACACATCCAAGCATGCCTTGCCATAGTGTTAGCATTCCCTAATAGCAAACTGTGGAAAGGCATGATGGGACTTGTAGTTTCCACACAGCTGGAGGGCCATAGTTTGGACATTCCTGACCCAGACACTGACCCTTTGTTGACTCTGTGATCCATACCCTTACATTTATCAAAACAATGCACATAGGCCCTTATTCTGATCGCCTCGCTCGGGCATGTATTCGTTCGCAGAGCGTTTCTTTGCTCACTGCGCATGCGTACTATTTGCAAGGCGCATGTGCAGGTTTGGGCAACCGTGCACGCTCGTGACCTTACGAGTAGAAATATCCAAGCGAATGAACTTGTGCAGAGTAGATGTAATGTGGGCATGTGGATGGGCGTGGCCACAAAACTGGGCAATACTGGGCAGTAACCGGTGCGTATACTGGGGTGGTGGTTACATGTGCTGGGCGGTGGTTTCGCTCCACTGTGCGAGCGTTGGGACTGATCGAGCTCAAAACCATTTGCTCCGTAAAAAGTAAGTATCACGCCTCACAACCCAGCCACTTCTCGGCCCCGCATTTGCACAGCAATCAACACGCACAATTGATAAACTACATGCACCTAACTAACTACATGCCAGCCACACGGGAAGCACACTTTTCCACTTTAGCCATTTACACTTCTCTGCATTCATATCTCTTATATATTTTATTGTTTTTATCCACAATTGGGTAAAAACAATTGGCTTGGCCGCATGCTGGATGTCCGAGCGGACAGACCGAGCTCCGTGTGAACACTTTAGCATACGTGTGGTAGCACAACACTCCCCTTTTCCTTTAGATGCGAACGAACTGGTTCGCCGGTCTTATGGGTGTGCCTTCGCTGCCCGTGTCCACGTGCGGTCCGTTCGCTCGCCAACGTGCGAATACGTATCCGAACGAATCAATCAGAATGAGGGCCATAGTGCAGCAGATTTCAGTAGTTAGTTTTTTATTTTTACACTTTTTGGGACTTCATGATAGAATGTTATTGACTTGTCCTCTGTTTCACTGCTGATGGCGCCACTTATTCTTGGGTCTCCCCGCTAGGTGACCTCTAATGATGTTTAAAAGACGATCTTCCCGACGTTCTTAACTGTTCAGCGGAAAACTCTTCTATCTGTTTGTTTATACAGTTTCTGAATATCCTCAATCGTAGCAATGTGGATGGCTGCTCTGAAGACCATAACATCGCATTGACACACGCAATGGTCTGACAAGAGGACATATGTACTGACGGCAATTGCCTTCAGAGCCTGATAACGGTACGTTAGCATTTGGTCAGTAAATCCGTTTAACAAGGATTCTGTAAACCCAGCTGTCACATGACGACGTTTTAAAGTAAAATCTATTATTATTTGTATCTAGTTGTTGCTTCCGCTCTGATGGAAGCACATTTGTCCTCTCACGGGTTATTTGTGTTCAATACACTGTTCATGCCTCATATTACGTTCCCGGCATGAACACAGCAGATATATACGCTCTCCTTCTACCCTCTTCTTCCAGCCTGTATACAGTATCCATACCCCTTTATTAAATGTAATCCTCATTATGCATCAGGCCACTGCGGTGCTGTATTCTTAGGCCAAGTCATCTATGTCGACCGAAAACCAGATGTTCCTGTCCCAGCACTCAGGCTGTACCCTTTGCCTCTCAGTGTGATCGCCTGGCAGTTTCCAATTTCCATTCTTTTTCTGCTTTACGTCTGCATTCTGAAAACATTATCAGGAAAGTTTTGCTAATATATATATATATCAATGATTTTCAACCTTTTTACCTTGCGGCACAAATAAGATTTTAAAATTGCCAAGGCACACCATAACATCCCCACAGGGCAAAACACATTGGCCCCCACAGGAAAAAAACAAACCTATTGGCCCCCATCTAAAAAATAATCACACTGGTCCCCACAGGTAACACAAATAAAATACATTGGCCCTTTACATGAAAAGAAGAGACTAGAAATTACACTTGAACTGGTGGTGGCTGTAAACTGGTTTGGGCATCTCTAGATCTGGGGGCACACTTGAGAACAGCTCAAGGCACACTAGTGTGCCATGGCACAGTGGTTGAAAAACACTGATATATATATATATATATATATATATATATATATAAAATATAGATTCTGCGCAAAATCACAAATATATTAACAGCTTAATGTCTGTGCAGAAATATGTAGTGCAGCTCACTCCAAATGGGGCTAGTCAGGCCTCAGATATAATGGAAATGTGGAAGATAGAAGAAGGAGCGCACAAATGAGCCAAATGTTTAGATTTTACTGAAAAGTATATATATATGAGCTCATACATAACAATGAACATAGCCGGCATGAGAAATAGTCACCAACAATATTGCACGCTACGGGTACGGGATCTGGGGACTCCAGGCAACTCCGACCAAGGTGTACAGCGGCAGCAGCGTTCCGAATATGGAATGTGTGTGGCATGGGATCTGGGGACTCCAGCAACCTCCGACCATGAAGGGACAGCGGTGACAGCGCTCTCAGCACACCACACTGAGGGTACGGGATCTGGGGACTCCAGTCACTCCAACCCAGATGGACCAGCGGCGGCAGTGTTCTCAGCACGGCAACACAGCAGACAGACGGAGATCAGCACAGGTGATCGGATACGTCAGAAGGACACGCCCCAACGCGTTTCATCATGGGACTTCGTCAGGAGACGCCTCCTGACGAAGTCCCATGACGAAACGCGTTGGGGCGTGTCCTTCTGACGTATCCGATCAACTGTGCTGATCTCCGTCTGTCTGCTGTGTTGCCGTGCTGAGAACGCTGCCGTCGCCGCTGGTCCATCTGGGTCGGAGTGACTGGAGCCCCCAGATCCCGTACCCGTAGCGTGCAATATTGTTGGTGACTATTTCTCATGCCGGCTATGTTCATTGTTATGTATGAGCTTATATATATATACTTTTCAGTAAAATCTAAACATTTGGCTCATTTGTGCGCTCCTTCTTCTACCTTCCACATATATATATATATATATATATATATATATATATACTGTATACATACAGTGCTATTTTTCAGCAGGAACTGCGTTCCTGAACCTCTTATTAGATATGACATCATCAGGAACCGGCTTCCTGAACCTCTTATTAGATATGACATCATCAGGAACTGGCTTCCTGAAGCTCTTTTTAGATATGACATCATCAGGAACCGGCTTCCTAAACCCCATTATTAGATATGACATCATCAGGAACCGGCTTCCTGAACCTCTTATTAGATATGACATCATCAAGCACTGGCTTCCTGAACCTCTTATTAGATATGACATCCTCAGGAACCGGCTTCTTGAGCCGCATTATTAGATATGACATCATCAGGAACCAGCTTCCTTAACCCCATTATTAGATATGACATCATCAGGAACCAGCTTCCTTAACCCCATTATTAGATATGACATCATCAGGAACCTATCCTGGGCCAAAATGTACTATCCAAAAAAAAGTTTTATTTTAAAGTTCTTTTTGAGTGCCTTCTTATCTAAATAATATATATATTTGGGGGCATCTATCTATAGATGGGGGGTGCATTAGGTTGAAGCTTTGCCTAGGGTGCCCTCTGATTATTAAGATGATATAACACTACTTTTTCATTTGAAAACAGGTCATATGAGTAGCAGAGGAACCTTTTACCTCCCTTTAATATACGTATAGTGACGGCCATTATCTTGTGATTTTTTCATCCAACAATGAAACTTTTTTTCTTTTTTTTTACAAAATCTTTTTTTTTTACTTTGATGAATGACTCAAAAAAAAAAAAAAAAAAATAACCATAATTTTCCTTTTATACTAAACAAGTATAAAATATTCAGTTATTGACAATGGAGCAGGTAAACCATAGCATTTACTTGTCACGCCGTTTCTGAAGGTTCCTTATTTTAAATGTGCATCTACTTAGTCAGGGATACACAGCAAGCCTTTGAAATTCCCAATCAAGTGACAAGCCGATGGCTTTGTGGTGTCATCTTGTCCCTTTTCTGCGTCTTGCGGAAATAGACGTCCAAACAACATCAGAGGGGATGGCATAAATGATCTTGCTAAGTTTTTACTGGTGCACTAGTATGAAAGCTTTTTAAATAAATTGTTAAAATAATAATTAATTACACATACTGTACATAACAGCTCAACAAAGCAGCAACCCCCATGCCCCAGATATACAGGTACAGAAAAGTGCGCGCGATACAGAGATGGCCGCAAATTGACAAGGTTAATACTGGTAATGCTGGGTACACACACTGGGCAACTTCCGTGTCCGCCAATATCTTTAATGATATTCTCCGTATTGTTAACAATATATCGCCCAGTGTGTACCCAGCTTATAAGAGTGGGATATGAAAGATACCTGGCAAACGCAGACTAGGCTCTATACTTGTTTTATATGTTGTTTTTAGTAAGCTACAGTACGTTACCCTTTGGTATGGCAACTAAGGGAGCAGAGAGGGGGGTAGTGCAATGGTAACTACCCCCGGGTCTGTCTGTTGGTCCAAGGAATACATAGGAGTCTTCAGAGTATTGTGGAGGCCAGCGGTCAAAAGACCAACACCAGCATCCCGAAGTGGATAATCCCAACATTCGACTCTGTAAATACCTTAAGCAACACTCCCTACTCCACTAGCTAACCCTCCTAACCCCTTCCCTCCTCATTAGTGCCTCCACCCATCCCCATGCTCTGGCCAGCCCCTTTCTGTTGCTCCACCCTCCGCTCTCCCACTGTGAACATTCTTATAATCGAATTGGCTGCAGGTAGTTCTGCTCCCACCCCCTTTAGAACCGGGGGAGTGAGCAGATTGGCTGCAGACGTTTGCTCAGAGCATGCTCAGATGTATCGTCACTTAGCGATCTTTGGGGCAGATGTATTAAGCCTGGCGAAGAGATAAACTGGAGATAAAGTGGAGAAAAAGTGGAAGGAGATAAAGCACCAGCCAATCAACTTCCAACTGTCATATTTCAAACACTGCTGATTGGCTGGTGCATTATCTCCTTCCACATTTTCTCCACTTTATCTCTAGTTTATCTCTTCGCTAGGCTTAATACATCTGCCCCAAGTTATTAGACATGGACATTCGTTAAATGCAACGATAAACCCTTGTGAACCCCAATTTAGATTTTTACATGCCCCCCAAAAAAATAGTCAGTGTTCAATACACAACGGAATCCATTTCTTGGTTCATTAAACTCGAATAGACTCGCGGTAATGAATGAAATGCACCCACTATTTCAATTCACTAAATTCATAATGAAAAGAAATCTAAATGGTTTTATTATTCGCTAGTTCAATCGGAACAGATTTCTCTTTCCTGACATCTTTAAACCAACATGACATCTAATGATCGTGGTTAGCAGAACTTCTGCAACACTTGAAAAGAAACAATTTTGGTTCATTAACTGTGCTCGGGGCTAAAAATAATAATAATAGGAAAGTAGTGCAACAGAAATCACACACAAACGTCTCGTCTCCGACCGGAGATCGCGCGGCCGCACCGCCTGATGAAGCGACTGCTGCAATGACTTTACATGATCATTTTTTAAATAAATGAAGAACGCATAAGTCAATGTGGATACTTATTTTCATTTATTATTTTCATTTGCATGAGCCTTAACGAGCAGTGCATGCTGGGAATGTTCAGCAGATGGCAGCGGTGGGGCAGAGGGAATGACGTGAAGGCACTTTAATGACCTAAGCATTATTCTGAAATGAAAGGCCCATGGTCTGGAGAGTTCTCATTTGAAAAAAACGGAAATGTTGTACGATTCTTAATTATATATAGGGTATTACATTCCATTGTATAAATTCTAAGGCAGCTATTTATGAAGCAGTGAAAAGAGTGGAGAAGTGAGCCATTGGAGAAGTTACCCATGGCAACCAATCAGCGGCTACATATAATTTTATAGATGCATTTGAGAAATGTTTTATCGACCTTGGTTGCCATGGGCAACTACTCCACTGGCTCACTTCTTCACTCTTTTCACCGCTTGGACCAGTAGTGAAAAATAACATAACAACATTAAATAACTCAACAAGGGCAGACTGGGATAGAAAACCAACATGGGACATTTCCGGTGGCAGTACTCAATGGAGACGGGGTTTGTGGAGTGGGCGGGGTTGTACCAGTTAAAACAAATTTGAGATTTCTTGAGGGATGGTTCATTTTGTCCTGATTACTGTATGAAAAATCTGCTGGAATATTTTTTTTTTTTTTTTACTAGAATGAGAAAATATTAAAGTGCTGGTAAGAAAACAGCCCACTCTGGCCAAAATAGACCTCATAACATCAATCTAACAGTACCCCCAAAGGCAGTGGCGGATCCAGAGGGGGGGGGGGGGGCTGCAGTATAGTCCAAATTACAAATAGGGGAACCTCGCCAACTGC
This sequence comes from Crinia signifera, assembly GCF_055691185.1. Taxonomy (NCBI): domain Eukaryota; kingdom Metazoa; phylum Chordata; class Amphibia; order Anura; family Myobatrachidae; genus Crinia; species Crinia signifera. The sequence goes on along the minus strand of NC_139228.1, from coordinate 65,133,816 downwards.
CATTCTAATCTGACTCACTGGCTCCCCTAAATGAATGTTGGACTGTGCTTAGGGTGACCCCTTTAATCCAGGACACATATTAATTACACAGGTTCTGTGGCAGTTTAAAACCAGGTGAAATGGAGTCTTGAGGTGTGGCAGTTTAAAACCAGGTGAAAGCCAGCCACAGAACCTGTGTAATTAATATGTGTCCCGGATTATAGGGATGAGTTGGTCACCCTAACTGTGCTGCAGCTCCGCCTCTAGAGTCGACACTGGTCAAAGGAATGCAGTAAAAATCCCATTGGTTCGGATGCCAGCTGGTAGAATTCCAATACCAGGAGGGGGTCAGACATTGCCGTAACTAGATTTTTTTGTCATGATTTTTTTTTTTTATTGGTGTGTTTATACTTCACTATCCCCATGGACATAGAGGGAGAATATAATATTGTACCGAGCGCACAGTGCCCAAAGCACAGGGAGCACAGCCAGTCATGCAAGGGGACGTGGGACACTTAAACAGTGTCTATGTTGACCTACAGTATGTTGTCATAGACACAATTTTTTTTTAAAAACTCATGTCAGCCTTTTCCCATGTTGACATTTTCATGTTGCTCGTGTCGACATTTTGACCAATAGTGGTCAACCTTTTGACTGTCGACCTAGACTCTGTCAACGTAATGACCCACATCTGGTGATACTAGGATACTGAATCTGTATTAATTATTAGTTCCATCTGTGGAGTGGTTCATTCTATAGGGGCGTAATAAGCTACTATAGAGTCAAAGCAGCGAAGATCCCAGTGATCACACCTGTGACCAGGCCTGTTTGCCCTCAAGGGTATTGAGATAAACTGAAGCTGGAAACAGATCATACAGTACAGTAAGCAGCCAACAGTACCCCAGGTAAGGGCTTTGTATGTAGCTGCATTTGCCTAAAGTCGCATGAAAAACACCAACAAAAAACACACACACACACACACGAACCAGCATGTTGCCAAAGACTTCAAAGTCTTCTAGCCCAGCTCTGGTGGCTTGAACAGAAGACAGGGCAGGAACAACTATGAAGATGAAGTGTGTTCTCTGTGTATTACAAATGTGAGAGGAATGCGTTTGATTAATGAGTATTGAATGTGTTGGATTGATGAGCATATAATTAACATCAGCTTGCCACAGAATTGCCTGCTCTCCCGGGTAGTCTTTTAGGCTCTTGAATAAGAGGAGGAGCCACATGGGTCATTTTTCAGGAAAGAATGCTTCAACAAGCCCCGCCCATATCTGTAATCAGTGTAGGGGTGGCCAACTGCGTGTTATTCATCGATGGTCACCATGGATGGTATTATTTATGGATAAGCTCGATGGTGTGAAACTATCTGTAAGGGGTAAATCAATGGTTTCACCCACCAATGGTCATCAATGCTTTAGTTTTCAATTAACTCTGTGCCAATAAGTACCCAAGGGGTGGGGCTTCATGAGTGTCATGAAGTAGTTTTAATGTTATACAAAGAGCATACTTATCGACTCTCCCAGAAGTTGCCAGAGGCTGACGATTTTTCTGACACTCCCCGTCACTCTTGGAAGAGAAGCCGCTCTCCTGCATCCTGCCCACTTCCTAGCGAAGCGGGCAGGAAGAGGAGATTAACATGGAAATATCAGCGCGGTACAGAGGGGGCGGGGCTCAATGTCACCATTTGCATAATTCTAACCCCACCCAGAATCCAGGAATCACGGCTTTACCGAATCACCATTATCTTTTATTTATACGGTTCTGCAAGGTTTTCATAGGGGAAAAATGGGCAACTAGTTACAAAAGAACAAATCAGTACAGCGCGGAATGGGTCATAGGTGTCCATGTCAGCCTATGTCGACATAGACATAAAAAAAACGTGAAAAACTCATGTCAACCTTTTCCATGTCAATCTATTGCTCACATCAACTTGGCCATGTCAACCTAAGGTAGGCAACCTTTTTTTCATGTGTCGACCCATGATCCGTTGACGTTATTACTGTGTCAACCTGCCGACTGCATCCCATACAGAGTCACATAGCTACAGGAATACAGTGAGCAGTTATGTGGATTTATTGTGTTTGTGATCTTGGACCTTATTCATTATGGACCTTATTAAGGTCTGTTCACAGTTTTCCTGCATTCGCACGGGGACCGATGTTTTGTTAGTGCGCATGCGCATTTCTGCGCATGTGCATGTTCGCCAGGTGCATGCACCCAACACAGCTGGTGGGGGGCGGAGAGGGGCGTGAGGCACCAGCCATTCCATTAGCATATGGGAACGCCCAGCGTTTCATGGGCGTTTCCATGAGAACACTGGGCCTTCTTATGCTAATTTGGGCATGACGGACAGCAGGGATGGGCAGCTGGCATCACCAAATGTCAGCTGCCCGCCCACTTCCCCCTGAACGTACACGCATATTGCTCTGAGCAACCTTACAGATGCATGCACCTCCCACATCTTGTGGGAGGTTCCCTCTGGCCTGCGAATGGATGTTACCATGTAAATGGGTGGCGCCAACCATTTGCATGGCTGAGAATTTGCAGTCTTGTGAATAAACCAGAATAACCCCCTATGTGCGCCTGGTGGGGGTTATGATGTTTTCAGGTGGGAATAAGACTCTGCGACTCTGTCTTCAGCTCCTTACACTGCACAGAACTCAGACAGACCTTTGCTTTTGGTAGTATGACCGATGTGGACTATAGGTTACTGCCGGCTACGTGCTGTCGGGTTTATTGTAGTGACCGTTGCACTATAATGCAGTAAGCTGTATGCTGACAGGGATGACTCTGACTTCACCTTTCACCACATAGTTATATGATGTGTACATACAGCTCAGAGACTACATACCTTACATAATATACATATACATCCTGCCCAGGAAACGCCTGCAAATCGCACTGCCCTGCATATGGGTAACAGCGCACGTAACAGTCCTTCACATTATAGAACATGGTCTGCAGGGAGACTGGGCTACTGTAATACCTCCGTTACTCACCTGTGCTGTGTGACCAGAGATCCACCTGGTTATGTATCAGCGATTACCTGAGCTCCCAGGAAACGCGGAGCGAACATTAGATAATGATACGACCATCGAATGATTATTCGCCCGCTCGCAGATGATAAAAGTCAGGCTGATCTGACCTTTATCTTGGCCGGAGAAGGCCGAAAAAAGGGGCTGGCGCTAAAGTCATGTGACTTCACAGCAGGCAGGCAACATAGTGCCCAGCGTGTGGTTATCCCGGAGGACTGTGACGTCATTAAGCCCCGCCCCCATTACGGGAAATAGGAGAAATGACTGATCTCTATGGAGGGGGTGGGGCTAAAATGACACGATTGTGCCATTTTAGCCCCACCCCCTCCTCTGAGACCCGCGAATTGCGGCATTTACATGCCGCGATTCGGGGGGCTCAGGGGGGTCCCACCCTTCCGGGGGGCCGGGAGGGGGACCCGATTTTCGGGAGACTCCCGGGAATTCCGGGAGGGTCGGCAACCCTGTTTTAAATCAACAAATCATCAGGGGCTTCTAAAGAGAGGGGGAGGCCCGTGTGCTGCTTCTGTCGTGGGACTCCACTAGACCACTCAGACTCCACTGCCCTCCTGTCGTGGGACTCCACTAGAGCACTCAGACTCTAATGCCCTCCTGATGCGGGACTCCACTAGAGCACTCAGACTCCACTGCGCTCCTGTCTCGGGACTCCACTAGAGCACTCAGACTCCACTGCGATCCTGTCGTGGGACTCCACTAGAGCACTCAGACTCCACTGCGCTCCTGATGCGGAACTCCACTAGAGCACTCAGACTCCACTGTGCTCCTGATCTGGTACTGCACTACAGCACTCAGACTCCACTGCGCTCCTGATGTGGTACTGCACTAGAGCACTCGGACTCCACTGCGCTCCTGATGCGGGATTCCACTACGGCACTCAGACTCTACTGTGCTCCTGTTGCGGGACTCCACTAGAGCACATAGACTCCACTGCGCTCCTGTCTCGGGACTCCACTAGAGCACTCAGACTCCACTGCGCTCCTGTCGCGGGACTCCACTAGAGCACTCAGACTCTACTGCGCTCCTGTCGCGGGACCCCACTAGAGCACTCAGACTCCACTGCGCTCCTGTCGCGGGACCCCACTAGAGCACTCAGACTCCACTGCGCTCCTGTCGCTGGACTCCACTAGACCACTCAGACTCAACTGCCCTCCTGATGCGGGACTCCACTAGAGCACTCAGACTCTAATGCCCTCCTGATGCGGGACTCCACTAGAGCACTCAGACTCCACTGCGCTCCTGTCTCGGGACTCCACTAGAAAACTCAGACTCCACTGCGCTCCTGATGCTGGATTCCACTAGAGCACTCAGACTCCACTGCGCTCCTGATGCGGGACTCCACTAGAGCACTCAGACTCCACTGCGCTCCTGATGTGGTACTGCACTAGAGCACTCAGACTCCACTGCGCTCCTGATGTGGTACTGCACTAGAGCACTCAGACTCCACTGCGCTCCTGATGCGGGATTCCACAAGGGCACTCAGACTCTACTGCGCTCCTGTCGCGGGACTCCACTAGAGCACTCAGACTCCACTGCGCTCCTTTCTCGGGACTCCACTAGAGCACTCAGACTCCACTGCGCTCCTGTCGCGGGACTCCACTAGAGCACTCAGACTCTACTGCACTCCTGTCGCGGGACCCCACTAGAGCACTCAGACTCCACTGCGCTCCTGTTGCGGGACCCCACTAGAGCACTCAGACTCCACTGCGCTCCTGTTGCGGGACCCCACTAGAGCACTCAGACTCCACTGCGCTCCTGTCGCGGGACTCCACTAGACCACTCAGACTCCACTGCCCTCCTGATGCGGGACTCCACTAGAGCACCCAGACTCTAATGCGCTCCTGATGCGGGACTCCACTAGAGCACTCAGACTCGCTCCTGTCTCGGGACTCCACTAGAAAACTCAGACTCCGCTGTGCTCCTGATGCAGGATTCCACTGGAGCACTCAGACTCCACTGCGCTCCTGATGCGGGACTCCATTAGAGCACTCAGACTCCACTGCGCTCCTGATGTGGTACTGCATTAGAGCACTCAGACTCCACTGCGCTCCTGATGTGGTACTGCACTCAGACTCCACTGCGCTCCTGATGCGGGATTCCACTAAGGCACTCAGACTCTACTGCGCTCCTGTCGTGGGACTCCACTAGAGCACTCAGACTCCACTGCGCTCCTGTCTCGGGACCCCACTAGAGCACTCAGACTCCACTGCGCTCCTGTCGCAGGACTCCACTAGAGCACTCAGACTCTACTGCGCTCCTGTCGCGGTACCCCACTAGAGCACTCACACTCCACTGCGCTCCTGTCGCGGGACCCCACTAGAGCACTCAGACTCCACTGCGCTCCTGTCACGGGACTCCACTAGAGCACTCAGACTTCACTGCGCTTCTGTCGCGGGACTCCACTAGAGCACTCAGACTCCACTGCGCTCCTGTCGCGGGACTCCACTAGAGCACTCACACTCCACTGCGCTCCTGTCGCGGGACTCCACTAGAGCACTCAGACTCCACTGCACTCCTGTCGCGGGACTCCACTAGAGCACTCAGACTCCACTGCGCTCCTGATGTGGTACTGCACTAGAGCACTCAGACTCCACTGCGCTCCTGATGTGGTACTGCACTCAGACTCCACTGCGCTCCTGATGTGGGATTCCACTAAGGCACTCAGACTCTACTGCGCTCCTGTCGTGGGACTCCACTAGAGCACTCAGACTCCACTGCGCTCCTGTCTCGGGACCCCACTAGAGCACTCAGACTCCACTGCGCTCCTGTCGCAGGACTCCACTAGAGCACTCAAACTCCACTGCGCTCCTGTCGCGGGACTCCACTAGAGCACTCACACTCCACTGCGCTCCTGTCGCGGGACTCCACTAGAGCACTCAGACTCCACTGCGCTCCTGTCGCGGGACTCCACTAGAGCACTCAGACTCCACTGCGCTCCTGTCGCGGGACTCCACTAGAGCACTCAGACTCCACTGCGCTCCTGTCGCGGGACTCCACTAGAGCACTCAGACTCCACTGCACTCATGTTGTGTGACTCCAGAGGCTAAGTATTTTCAAAATGGGTGCAGTGTGCGCAGTGTGGGCCCCGCTGGAACTCAGCAGCCTGTGTACACCCATTATAGATACGTCACTGCTGATCAGATCAGTTTAACCAACACAAATGTTGGCTTCCAGTTTTGGGGAAATATAAACCTCTAAAAAATAACTGAATATAGTTACCAAGGGCTCAATATACAGTATTAGCACTCACTCAATTCAGTCGACACGAAAAGGTCAACATGCTCCAGGCCAGTATTGACAAAAGGTCAACATGCACTAGGTTGATATTGACAAAAGATCGAAACTATCAAAAGGTTGACGTGTCAACGTTTGACAAATGAATAGACGGACAAGAGTTTTTCAGGATTTTTTCCATTTTGTTGGACTTTTTGATACTTTAACATCCCCATGGATTGTGACTGGTCATGGTAAAGTGTGCCGAGCACAGCGGTAGCGGAGCATTGCTTGAAGCATGACGAACAAAGCGGAGCCAAGTGAGGGTGCGCCTTAGACTAGTTGGGGGTCCATGTCGACATTGACATTCCGAATAGGTGAAAAACTCACAATTACGTTTTCATGTGTCAACCATTACCATGTTGATTTTTTTTCTTGTGTTGACCATTTATCAATGTCTACCTTTTGTCAAGGTCGACCTCTTGGTGTCGACTACTGACTTTCGACCTAAACACTGTTTATCTTGTGATCTGCCTGGGTCAGCGACAGTGAAATGCTTGGGTTTCGGTTCCACAGCATTCGCAGTGGTGCGGTACACAAATAGGCGCACGTTCAGCTCTGCCTCAGCACCTAGGATTATACTGTAGCTTTGCGCTCAGCGCTGTGCGATGCAGGGATACATTAATACTGACAGTGACGTGATGTTTTACATCTCTGCTTCTGAGCAGCAGTTACGACAGGTATTAGATACATGGGCAAATGAATGGTGAACGCAGAGAGACTATATATCCTCAGCGGGGCCTCTCACCAGCCCCGGTACATTAGTGTACTGCTCACATCCAGATTGTAATGCACAGAAGCATCACAGAAGGGTATGTACAGTATAAGACGTCAGTTGGAACTGACAAGTCCGCACTGTACATTTCTGGGAGGGGAGAACTTAAATGAACCGCAGCCGATTCTCTGCATTCTCTCCCTGATATCTCAAAGTGTAATTTCACTCCTGAAACATGCAGGCGGTTATTGACAGAGGGCTAAACTGCTGTTCCACAGAGCTAACACTCATTGGACCTAATTCAGTAAGGATTGCATATGATAAGGTAATCACTGCAGCTTAGCATATGCAATCCTTACACAATGCAATTGCCTGCATAGCAACCCCTGCCTTCAGGCCACGTATTGCCTGCATCCTACTCCACCCCTGCCTGCATGCCACCTCCTGCCTGCACACCGCCCCCTGCCTGCTCACTGCTCCCTGTCTGCACATCGCCCCCTGCCTGCATGCTACCTCCTGCCTGCACACCGCCCCCTGTCTGCATACCACCAACTGCCTGCATACTACCTCCTGCCTGCATACCACCAACTGCCTGCACACCACCCCCTGCCTGCATACCACCAACTGCCTGCACAACGCCCCCTGCCTGCATACCACCAACTGCCTGCACACTGCCCCCTGCCTGCATACCACCAACTGCCTGCACACCGCCCCTTGCCTGCACACCACCCCCTGCCTGCATACCACTAACTGCCTGCACACCGCCCCCTGTCTGCACATCGCCCCCTGCCTGCATACCACCCCCTGCCTGCATACCACCAACTGCCTGCACATCGCCTCCTGCCTGCACACCACCCCCTGCCTGCATACCACCAACTGCCTGCACACCGCCTCCTGCCTGCACACCACCCCCTGCCTGTATACTACCTCCTGCCTGCATACCACCAACTGCCTGCACACCCCCCCCTGCGCATACCACCTCCCGCCTGCACACCACCTCCTGACTGACAACCACCCCTGCCTGACTACTACCACCTCCTGCCTGCATACCACCCCCTGCCTGCATACCACCTCCTTCCTGCATACCACCTCCTGCCTGCATACCACCTACTACCTACATACCACCTCCTGCCTGACTACCACCTCCTGCCTGAATACTAAAACCCCCTGCCTGCATACCACCCCATGACTGCATACCACCCCCTGCCTGCAAACCACCACCTGCCTACATACCACCCCCAGCTTACACACCACTCCCTGCCTACATACCACCCCCAGCCTGCACTCCCTGTCTGCATACCACCCCCTGCCTGCATACCACTCCCTGCCTACATATCACCCCCTACCTACATTCCACTCTCTGTCTGCATACCACCCCCTGCCTACATACCACCCCCTGCCTACATACCACCCCCTGTCTGCATATCACCCCCAGCCTACATACCACCCCCTGTCTGCATACCACCCCCTGCCTACATACCACCCCCTGCCTACATGCCACCCCCTTTCTGCATACCACCCCCTGCCTACATACCACCCCCTGTCTGCATACAACCCCCTGGCCCCTGCCTACATACCACCCCTTGCCTACATACCACAACCTGTCTGCATACCACCCTCTGCCTACATACCACCCCCTGCCTACATACCACCCCCTGCCTGCATACAACCCCCTGCCTACATACCACCCCTTGCCTGCATACCACCCCCTATCTGCATACCACCCCCTGCCTACATACCACCCCCTGCCTACATACAACCCCCTGTCTGCATACCACCCCCTGCCTGCCTACCCCCTCCCTGCCTACATACCACCCCCTGTCTGCATACCACCCCCTGCCTGCCTACCCCCTCCCTGCCTACATACCACCCCCTGTCTGCATACCACCCCCTGCCTACATACCACCCCCTGCCTACATACCTCCCCCTGTCTGCATACCACCCCCTGCCTACATACCACCCCCTGCCTACATACCACCCCCTGCCTACATACCACCCCCTGCCTGCATACCACCCCCTGCCTGCATACCACCCCCTGTCTGCATCCCATCTCCTGCCTACACCGATACACGTGGAACATAACACCGGGCCCGGAATGTGCATTGTGAATGAGGCACATGATGTATTGCTTATGATTCTATTTTATTTTTCTACCAAATTTAACAGAAGCGATTGTGACACAATGTTGATTGAACAGGCTGACTGATTACAGACATTATACAAGGGTGGACATGCCTAAACGATGCAATTTTAATTAACTGCAAAGGAACATTTAAGACAACAAAAGTTTGTTTATAGGTTCCTGCTGGGGCCTTTCCATCCCTGTGTACTCCACCCAGTCTGGATAAACCAGCTAGGAAGTGACCAGACGCATTGTCATACAGTGTTACATATAAAAACTAAACATAGCTCAATATGTCCTGGATAATGGAGAACAATGGTGAATGGTTGGTGCAAATCGGCAAGTCCAATATTCAGTTCCATGTGCATACCTCCCAACTTCAGTCTGGAGGAAATAGGGACACTCGCGCGGCGAAGCCGCGCGTGCGCCCGAAAAGGGGGCGTGGTGTATGCAAATGAGGGCGCGGCTTATGCTAATTAGCCGCGACCTCATTTTCATACGAGAATAGACGCTGTGCGCATGCGCACAGCGTCTATTCTACTAGATTGGGGGGTCTCCCAACTGCCACCCCCCGCAGCGGGACAATGCCTGCCGCGGGTGGGACGTCGGGACAGGACCCGAAAATCGGGACTGTCCCGACGGAATCGTGACAGTTGGGAGGTATGCATGTGTGCAACTGCGGCCAAGTTGTGCAACTCTGTATTGCTCAGGGTTGCTTACCCTCCCGGAACGGCCGGGAGGCTCCCGAAAATTGGGTCCCCCTCCCTCCGGATAAAGATGGGCCCCCCCGTGGCAGCATTAATTTCCTGCGATTCGCGGCAACACTGGTATTGGCCCCTAAAACAAAGCCGGTCCCGAATTCGGGCCCGCCAATCGGGGTTTGCTCATGTGCATGAGTTTCACCTTTGCCCGGCTGTTTGCTCCATGAGGGACAGGCAGGGGGAGGAAGTAGAGGAACACCCATCGTTTTATGGGCGTACCCCTGCAGACGCAGGTGTGTCAATGTCTGCTCGGGGGCAGGCGGCTGACATCACATGACGTCAGCACCCGCCCCCAAATTCAGCGATCTGCGGCCATAATAAAAGTCAGCCTAGAACGGGTGAAAAATCATTCGAGGATTTTTCACCCGTGCGGCTGCACACAATGGGATGTGTTAGCGTTCACAGTCCCTCACATATTAGAGAGGGGGGTGGCGAAAGTTCGGCAGGGCGGCGCTTACCTGTTCGCTAGGCTGAATCAGGCCCTTAGTACACAGACCATTTTATCTCTGTCTACTTTGCCGCTCTCCGCAGCTTAGTACAACCGCAAGGTAAGCTCATAAAACCATCAGCAGGCATGTCCAAACTATGGCCCTCCAGATGTTGTGGAACTACAAGTCCCATCATGCCTTGCCACAGTTTTGCTATTAGGGAATGCTAACACTATGGCAAGGCATGCTGGGATGTGTAGTCTCACAACAGCTGGAGGGACATACTGTAGTTTGGACATGCCTGACCAATAGTTTGATCGGTTTTGACCACTGAATTACGCTGGTTTCCCATAGGCTTGATATAGACAAATACATGGAAGGTCCCAGTTACACCTTGTTATTATAACACGCCGGGTACTGATGTAACCTCTTTATACGGCAGCATTCACAATCTGAGGCCTGTTACAACTCGTGGGAACCAATCAGCCACCAAAATCACTGCAGACTAAATAGCCCGGAGCAGTGATAGATGTAGAGACAATATACAACATTAAAAAAAAAAAGGATCTGTATAAACAGCACATCGGGCTGTACTGCGAAAGCAGAGAGGCTGGGCGGCCAGAAGGCATCTTCTCTCAGTATGGGGGACACTGATATACCCCGCATTTCTGCTGTATGGGAACTACAGTTTTTTTTTTATTTTTATTGAACCTAAACGAATCCATTACATAAACCATACTTGCCTACTTTTCAAAACTAGTTTCAGGGAGATTATAGTTGGTAGTAGGGGGCGTGTCATGCTCCATTGAGGGGGCGTGTCATGCTCCACTTAAAGGGCGTGTCTAGTTCCATATATGGAGACATTGTTAAAAAAAAAATTGTGAACGTGGCATCTAGAAGCGTGGGTGTGTACTGCTACATCTGAGAGGAATCTTGTAAAATGACTTATATCCAAATGTAGATGAGCCCCAGAGCAGTTAGTAAGAGATACTATACTTGGTAAAGTGCTGGGAAATGGTGCTGATGATTCAATGTAAATGTATCTGTCTCTCATTCCTTTTTTCCCCAATAATGTAACAGTGTAATATGGGCTAGGTGAACTGAGGGAGATTGCTAGACTAATGAGGGAGAGAGGGAGGTTGCTGCTATGTCAGGGAGTCTCCTGCAAAATGCAGGAGGGGAGGTTACTATGATGTAACAGTGTAATGTGGGCTAGGTGAAATGAGGAAGATTGCTAGACTAATGAGGGAGAGAGGGAGATTGCTGCTATGTCAGGGAGTCTCCTGCAGAATGCAGGAGGGGAGGTAACTATGATGTAACAGTGTAATGTGGGCTAGGTGAAATGAGGGAGATTGCTAGACTAATGAGGGAGAGAGGGAGGTTGCTGCTATGTCAGGGAGTCTCCTGCAGAATGCAGGAGGGGAGGTTACTATGATGTAACAGTGTAATGTGGGCTAGGTGAAATGAGGAAGATTTCTAGACTAATGAGGGAGAGAGGGAGATTGCTGCTATGTCAGGGAGTCTCCTGCAGAATGCAGGAGGGGAGGTAACTATGATGTAACAGTGTAATGTGGGCTAGGTGAAATGAGGGAGATTGCTAGACTAATGAGGGAGAGAGGGAGGTTGCTGCTATGTCAGGGAGTCTCCTGCAGAATGCAGGAGGGGAGGTTACTATGATGTAACAGTGTAATGTGGGCTAGGTGACATGAGGGAGATTGCTAGACTAATGAGGGAGATTGCTGCTATGTCAGGGAGTCTCCTGCCGAATGCAGGAGGGGAGGTAACTATGATGTAACAGTGTAATGTGGGCTAGGTGAAATGAGGGAGATTGCTAGACTAATGAGGAAGATTGCTGCTATTTCAGGGAGTCTCCTGCAGAATGCAGGAGGGGAGGTTACTATGATGTAACAGTGTAATGTGGGCTAGGTGAAATGAGGAAGATTTCTAGACTAATGAGGGAGAGAGGGAGATTGCTGCTATGTCAGGGAGTCTCCTGCAGAATGCAGGAGGGGAGGTAACTATGATGTAACAGTGTAATGTGGGCTAGGTGAAATGAGGGAGATTGCTAGACTAATGAGGGAGAGAGGGAGGTTGCTGCTATGTCAGGGAGTCTCCTGCAGAATGCAGGAGGGGAGGTTACTATGATGTAACAATGTAATGTGGGCTAGGTGAAATGAGGAAGATTGCTAGACTAATAAGGGAGAGAGGGAGATTGCTGCTATGTCAGGGAGTCTCCTGCAGAATGCAGGAGGAGAGGTAACTATGATGTAACAGTGTAATGTGGGCTAGGTGAAATGAGGAAGATTGCTAGACTAATAAGGGAGAGAGGGAGATTGCTGCTATGTCAGGGAGTCTCCTGCAGAATGCAGGAGGGTAGGTAACAATGACATAAACACGTGCAGTAACGTCTCTTGTTGAAAGTTTCCGGAAATGGGTTCAGCTTGATCTCCCGACAGTCAAAATCCCATCGGTTAAAATCCGACAACCTTTGACCGATGGTTAAAATACAGACGAGCAGTATCGAAAAGTAGACTTTTTTATTATTATTTTGGGTGTCGACATGGACACTGCATTAGGATACCGCTTCCCATTGCATGGAAAAGTTGGTTTCAAAGCAAAATAATCATGAAATACTCATTTCGACTTTTTGACCTGTCAACATTTTAAATGTCGGCAGTGGCGTAAGTTCGTCACAGTTGCCCGGAGGCAAGATAAATATTGGTGCCCTCCCCCCCACACACACACATACACACAACCTTATATAATATGTGTCTGTTCTGAAATATATATGTTTTACAAACACACAGAGAGCGAGAGAGAGAGAGAGAGAGAAAACACATATATATTTCAGAAGTCAGCTACAGAAGCGATATTGATGGCTTTCAATTGACTGATTTAAACTGTTAGGGGAGGAGAGGTGCCCCCTTGGGAGCAGGAGCCCGGCGGCAGATGACTCCATTGCCTCCCAGAGTTCTGCCCCTGAATGTCGGTATTTTGACCGTGTTGGCATTTTAAATGTCTGCATTTCGGCACTGTCGGATTTTGACCGTCGGACGTTGGTTGTTGGGATTTTGACCGACGGGATTTTGACTGTGGGGAAATTGACTGCATCCGGCTGAAATAATTCCAAGACAAGAGGATAACACATCAGAGGCCAAATGTAATAGGGTGAGAGTTTCAGAAAGTGAGAGATTTTGGGAGAGTTTTCCCCTTTTTTTAAAGCAGCAATCAATTGCACTGCAAAACCAGGTTGATTTTGCCATGTAAATGATTGCTGCTTTAAAAAACATGGGAAAACTCTCCCAAAATCTCTCACTTTCTGAAACTCTCACCCTATTACATTTGGCCCCAGGTGTGATACCTGGTCGGCAGCTGGATCTGAGCCTGAATATTGTACTTGTCATTCTATATCTCCATTCGGCTGAAGGGTGTCCCCTGTGTTGGCCGTGTAATTAAATTGAACACAATAAATAAACATAAAAACGTAGAGATATAAATTTGGCAGAAAATAATAAGCTATTTATTTGTCGTATGTCATTAGAATGGAATTAACCTATACGGTGGTGAATAAAGTGTGTCCAGGACTAAGCAAAACCATACAACACAGCAATAACAATAACCACACATGCATTGTAAATAGGGATGCCAATCCTAGGGCATTTTTTCAATCCCGGATTCTGGGATTGAAAAATGCTCAATCCCGGGATTCTCGGAATCCCGGGATTAGCATTCCGAAAACAAAAACACGCCCTGTCCACCGCTACATGGGCGGGTGCGTTGCAGCCGGGAGCTGGGCAGAGCAGCGCTGTGGGGGGTGCCTGGTGCCGCCCCGCAGAATTACTTACATAGGCGGGCGAGAGCGGAGCAGACAGCAGCACTGCGGTGGTGCTTGCCTGGTGCCTCCGGGCAGGGAGCGGCAGCACTAGCTGGGCAGGAGGGGAGGCTAGGAGCGGTCATCTGTAGCAGGACGCTGCTGCCTGCGCAGCGTGACGGTCAGAGGTCACGCTGTGCAGGCAGCACGCCGGGGTCAGGAACAGCTGGGCAGCTTCTGAGCCGGTGCTCAGAAGCTGCCTGCATGCGCAGTCTAATCCCGAAATCCCGGGATCGGATACTCCAATCCCGGGATTGAAATCCCGGACATTTTGGGGCCAAATCCCCGTATTCCACCCATCCCGATCCCGGGATTGGCCACCCTAAATGTAAGCAGAGACCTCTCAGTGTGCTTGTGTCAAGACAAGGAGCCTGATTCGGAGCTGATCGCTGATCTGCAAAGTTGCAGATGACTGCAGGTAGATACCCACCGGACGGACAGAATGAAAACCGCCAGTCTGCGAGTGAAATACAAATGGTTCTCTCTTCGCTATTACCACAGATCCATACGCAATTCACTCACCATCAAATCATTTCCCAGTTTGTACAAATGTGAGTAATTCTCTCCGGACCGGTCATGTGCAACAGAGACAGTTTGATAGAGGCCGGCGCTGACATCACAGACCCTCCCTGAAAACGACTGGGCACGTCTGAGTGTTTCCTGACAGTTCCAGAAAATAGCCTGTTACCACCCCCAATGCCAGCTTCCTGTCAATTAAACAATGGGGGGATTGTGATTATGATTCATACGCCATTTCTGATCGCTGCTACGATACGTATGCGATCCAACAGATTGGTCTCACCTCTGTATATTGGCCACCAGATTGGTCTCTCCTCTGTATATTGGCCACCAGATTGGTCTCTCCTCTGTATATTGGCCACCAGATTGGTCTCACCTCTGTATATTGACCACAAGATTGGTCTCGTCTCTGTATATTGGCCACCAGATTGGTCTCGCCTCTATATATTGGCCACCAGATTGGTCTCGCCTCTGTATATTGACCACCTGATTGGTCTCACCTCTGTATATTGGCCACCAGATTGGTCTCACCTCTGTGTATTGGCCACCAGATTGGTCTCTCCTTTGTATATTGGCCACCAGATTGGTCTCTCCTCTGTATATTGGCCACCAGATTGGTCTCACCTCTGTATATTGACAACCAGATTGGTCTCACCTCTGTGTATTGACCACCAGATTGGTCTCGTCTCTGTATATTGGCCACCAGATTGGTCTCGCCTCTGTATATTGGCCACCAGATTGGTCTCGCCTCTGTATATTGACCACCTGATTGGTCTCACCTCTGTATATTGGCCACCAGATTGGTCTCGCCTCTGTATATTGACCACCGGATTGGTCTCACCTCTGTATATTGGCCACCAGATTGGTCTCTCCTCTGTATATGGGTCACCAGATTGGTCTCACCTCTGTATATTGACCAGCAGATTGGTCTCACCTCTGTATATTAGCCACCAGATTGGTCTCTCCTCTGTGTATCGGCCACCAGATTGGTCTCACCTCTGTATATCGGCCACCAGATTGGTCTCACCTCTGTATATTGGCCACTAGATTGGTCTCACCTCTGTATATTGGCCACCAGATTGGTCTCTCCTCTGTATATTGGCCACCCGATTGGTCTCACCTCTGTATATTGACCACCAGATTGGTCTCACCTCTGTATATTGACCCCCAGATTTGCCTCGCCTCTGTATATTGACCACTAGATTGGACTCTCCTCTGTGTATCGGCCACCAGATTGGTCTCACCTCTATATATTGTCCACCAGATTGGTCTCACCTCTGTATATTGACCACCAGATTATTCTCACCTCTGTATATTGACTACCAGATTGGTCTCACCTCTGTATATCGGCAACCAGATTGGTCTCACCTCTGTATATTGGGCACCAGATTGGTCTCTCCTCTGTGTATCGGCCACCAGATTGGTCTCACCTCTGTATATCGGCCACCAGATTGGTCTCGCCTCTGTATATTGACCACCAGATTGGTCTCACCTCTGTATATCGGCCACCAGATTGGTCTTGCCTCTGTATATTGACCACCAGATTGGTCTCACCTCTGTATATTGGCCACCAGATTGGTCTCACCTCTTTATATCTGCCACCAGATTGGTCTCACCTCTGTATATCGGCCACCAGATTGGTCTCACCTCTGTATATAGAACACCAGATTATTCTCACCTCTGTATAATGGCCACCAGATTGGTCTCACCTCTGTATATCGGCCACCAGATTGGTTTCGCCTCTGTATATTGACCACCAGATTGGTCTCACCTCTGTATATTGGCCACCAGATTGGTCTCGCCTCTGTATATTGACCACCGGATTGGTCTCACCTCTGTATATTGGCCACCAGATTGGTCTCTCCTCTGTATATCGGCCACCAGATTGGTCTCACCTCTGTATATTGACCAGCAGATTGGTCTCACCTCTGTATATTAGCCACCAGATTGGTCTCTCCTCTGTGTATCGGCCACCAGATTGATCTCACCTCTGTGTATCGGCCACCAGATTGGTCTCACATCTGTATATCGGCCACCAGATTGGTCTCGCCTCTGTATATTGGCCACTAGATTGGTCTCACCTTTGTATATTGGCCACCAGATTGGTCTCTCCTCTGTATATTGGCCACCAGATTGGTCTCACCTCTGTATATTGACCACCAGATTGCTCTCACCTCTGTATATTGACCCCCAGATTGGTCTCGCCTCTGTATATTGACCACTAGATTGGACTCTCCTCTGTATATCGACAACCAGATTGGTC
Organism: Crinia signifera; assembly: GCF_055691185.1. Classification (NCBI taxonomy): domain Eukaryota; kingdom Metazoa; phylum Chordata; class Amphibia; order Anura; family Myobatrachidae; genus Crinia; species Crinia signifera. The sequence goes on along the minus strand of NC_139228.1, from coordinate 65,116,829 downwards.
TCGCCTCTGTATATTGGGCACCAGATTGGTCTCTCCTCTGTGTATCAGCCAACAGATTGGTCTCACCTCTGTATATCGGCCACCAGATTGGTCTCGCCTCTGTATATTGACCACCAGATTGGTCTCACCTCTATATAGCGGCCACCAGATTGGTCTTGCCTCTGTATATTGACCACCAGATTGGTCTCACCTCTGTATATTGACCACCAGATTATTCTCACCTCTGTATAATGGCCACCAGATTGGTCTCACCTCTGTATATCGGCCACCAGATTGGTTTCGCCTCTGTATATTGACCACCAGATTGGTCTCACCTCTGTATATTGGCCACCAGATTGGTCTCGCCTCTGTATATTGACCACCGGATTGGTCTCACCTCTGTATATTGGCCACCAGATTGGTCTCTCCTCTGTATATCGGCCACCAGATTGGTCTCACCTCTGTATATTGACCAGCAGATTGGTCTCACCTCTGTATATTAGCCACCAGATTGGTCTCTCCTCTGTGTATCGGCCACCAGATTGATCTCACCTCTGTGTATCGGCCACCAGATTGGTCTCACATCTGTATATCGGCCACCAGATTGGTCTCGCCTCTGTATATTGGCCACTAGATTGGTCTCACCTTTGTATATTGGCCACCAGATTGGTCTCTCCTCTGTATATTGGCCACCAGATTGGTCTCACCTCTGTATATTGACCACCAGATTGCTCTCACCTCTGTATATTGACCCCCAGATTGGTCTCGCCTCTGTATATTGACCACTAGATTGGACTCTCCTCTGTATATCGACAACCAGATTGGTCTCGCCTCTGTATATTGGGCACCAGATTGGTCTCTCCTCTGTGTATCAGCCAACAGATTGGTCTCACCTCTGTATATCGGCCACCAGATTGGTCTCGCCTCTGTATATTGACCACCAGATTGGTCTCACCTCTATATAGCGGCCACCAGATTGGTCTTGCCTCTGTATATTGACCACCAGATTGGTCTCACCTCTGTATATAGAACACCAGATTATTCTCACCTCTGTATAATGGCCACCAGATTGGTCTCACCTCTGTATATCGGCCACCAGATTGGTTTCGCCTCTGTATATTGACCACCAGATTGGTCTCACCTCTGTATATTGGCCACCAGATTGGTCTCGCCTCTGTATATTGACCACCGGATTGGTCTCACCTCTGTATATTGGCCACCAGATTGGTCTCTCCTCTGTATATCGGCCACCAGATTGGTCTCACCTCTGTATATTGACCAGCAGATTGGTCTCACCTCTGTATATTAGCCACCAGATTGGTCTCTCCTCTGTGTATCGGCCACCAGATTGATCTCACCTCTGTGTATCGGCCACCAGATTGGTCTCACATCTGTATATCGGCCACCAGATTGGTCTCGCCTCTGTATATTGGCCACTAGATTGGTCTCACCTTTGTATATTGGCCACCAGATTGGTCTCTCCTCTGTATATTGGCCACCAGATTGGTCTCACCTCTGTATATTGACCACCAGATTGCTCTCACCTCTGTATATTGACCCCCAGATTGGTCTCGCCTCTGTATATTGACCACTAGATTGGACTCTCCTCTGTATATCGACAACCAGATTGGTCTCGCCTCTGTATATTGGGCACCAGATTGGTCTCTCCTCTGTGTATCAGCCAACAGATTGGTCTCACCTCTGTATATCGGCCACCAGATTGGTCTCGCCTCTGTATATTGACCACCAGATTGGTCTCACCTCTATATAGCGGCCACCAGATTGGTCTTGCCTCTGTATATTGACCACCAGATTGGTCTCACCTCTGTATATTGACCACCAGATTGGTCTCACCTCTGTATATTGGCCACCAGATTGGTCTCTCCTCTATATATCGGCCACCAGATTGGTCTTGCCTCTGTATATTGACCACCAGATTGGTCTCACCTCTGTATATTGACCACCAGATTGGTCTCACCTCTGTATATCGGCCACCAGATTGGTCTCACCTCTGTATATTGACCACCAGATTGGTCTCACCTCTGTATATCAGCCACCAGATTGGTCTCACCTCTGTATATCGGCCACCAGATTGGTCTCACCTCTGTATATTGGCCACCAGATTGGTCTCACCTCTGTATATCAGCCACCAGATTGGTCTCACCTCTGTATATCGGCCACCAGATTGGTCTCACCTCTGTATATTGGCCACCAGATTGGTCTCACCTCTGTATATCGGCCGCCAGATTGGTCTCACCTCTGTATATCGGCCACCAGATTGGTCTCACCTCTGTATATAGAACAGCAGATTATTCTCACCTCTGTATATCGGCCACCAGATTGGTCTCACCTCTGTATATCGGCCACCAGATTGGTCTCACCTCTGTATATTGGCCACCAGATTGGTCTCACCTCTGTATATCGGCCACCAGATTGGTCTCACCTCTGTATATAGACCACCAGATTGGTCTCACCTCTGTATATCGGCCACCAGATTGGTCTCACCTCTGTATATCGGCCACCAGATTGGTCTCACCTCTGTATATTGGCCACCAGATTGGTCTCACCTCTGTATATCAGCCACCAGATTGGTCTCACCTCTGTATATAGACCACCAGATTGGTCTCACCTCTGTATATCGGCCACCTGATTGGTCTCACCTCTGTATATCTACCCCCAGATTGGTCTCACCTCTGTATATTGACCAGCAGATTGGTCTCACCTCTGTATATTGGCCACCAGATTGGTCTCACCTCTGTATATCGGCCGCCAGATTGGTCTCACCTCTGTATATCGGCCACCAGATTGGTCTCACCTCTGTATATAGAACAGCAGATTATTCTCACCTCTGTATATCGGCCACCAGATTGGTCTCACCTCTGTATATCGGCCACCAGATTGGTCTCACCTCTGTATATTGGCCACCAGATTGGTCTCACCTCTGTATATCGGCCACCAGATTGGTCTCACCTCTGTATATAGACCACCAGATTGGTCTCACCTCTGTATATCGGCCACCTGATTGGTCTCACCTCTGTATATCTACCCCCAGATTGGTCTCACCTCTGTATATTGACCAGCAGATTGGTCTCACCTCTGTATATTGACCAGCAGATTGGTCTCACCTCTGTATATTGACCACCAGATTGGTCTCACCTCTGTATATTAGCCACCAGATTGGTCTCTCCTCTGTGTATCGGCCACCAGATTGGTCTCACCTCTATGTATTGGCCACCAAACTGGTTTCAGAACTGTATAATGGCCACCAGATTGGTTTCACCTCTGTATAATGATAACCAGCCCTCCTATTGTTACACAACAATAATGGGGGAAGAGCACCCATAAGTGTTAAGAATGTTGAGAAACAAGGTATCGTTTCAGCCATTATGAAGGGGGATAGGAGGGATCTGGTTTCAAGGCTAAGGAACTGTTTAATTACTTGAACACCTCATACTTCACCCAAAATTTTAGCCTGCATTAAATGTGAATCCTGTCACCCGGGGACACGATTACCCAGATGAAGGCTACATTGGCTAGTCACCTCATTGCTTCACACGGTCCACACTTATTAGACTGATCCGTTTTATGGCCTGAAAACAGGGAGTGTGGATTTTCTAGAGCGGATAAAGCACTTAAGCTATACAATGAGATGTCCAGCCAGAAACTAGACACATTCAGAATCATCCCATGTTTGCTTTGTTACAACTGACAAGAAGATGCTGCTAATAAGTACTCATACAATAAAGGAAGGGCTTACAGTGAAGAGCAGTGACAGGTGTAAGATGGGGTGGGGTTATTGACAGCTGAAATGGCTTTAATGGAGACAGTGAAAGTCGCCTGAGGGAGTTGTGGATACAGATCTGAGTAAGTGAGAGCTGACAAGTGTACAATGGGATGTTGGGGGCAGTGAACAGCGGCTGCTAGTTTGGGGGAGCATGAGAGAGAACTACAAACAGTAAGTAATTAGGAGTGAACCTGGCATCCTATCATCATTTCCATATATGAATGTATCACTCTAAGTAAGGTCATTGATGCAGACCTGTCATTTCCATTATGCAACGGGGCCTTTAAAACATAAAATATAGATTTCTCTTCCACCATCCAATCACGTCTATTATAGACTTAGGTGCCTATTTCTGCTTTCCTTCTGTGCTTTGTAGTCATGCATTTACAGCATCAGACACTTGGCTTGATTCAGCTGTATTAGCAAGGCTGCAATTTTATTCAGCTGGATAAAACCATGCTGCACTGCAGGTGGGGCAGATGTAACATGTGCAGTGAGAGTAATGCTGCCCATACACTTATGCGATCGGATTCGATGCGACATCCATCGAACCCGATCGCATCTTGCGCTGCAAAAAGTGCCCCCTTACAGCACCCGATGTCGCATGCAATCTTCAGATGGCACATTGGGTGCTGGAAGAGGGCGGGCTGAGGGTGGCATTGTAGCGCAGCACTAGCGGGAGGCCAGGGTCAGCGTTGGCGGCATACGTGTTTAAAACACTGGGCAGCCCTCTGATTGGCTGAGCTATCTCAGCCAATCAGAGGGCTGCGTAGTTGTTTTAAACACTTCTGCTGCCACCGCTGACACCCGTCGCCTTCTAGTGCTTCTTCTAGCGCTACACTACTCCGCCGTCCTCTGCTCTCCCCTGCCGCCAGCAGTCCCTCCGGCCCTCTCCACAAACCCCAAACCGCTGAAAGCGTTCCCTCTGCCCCCCACCCGCGGATTGCATTCAAGCTATCACATGTGGTTAAAAACCACATGCGATTGCTCCTGCAATTCAATAGATATTATGTGCAGCGCATAAGATCTATAGACAAGACATTCAATGGTATGCCCGCACATCACGTCGAAACGTCCCTTAAAAATGCATACAATCATTTGATTTATCTGCCAGATGTGGTCGATGATTTCATGCAATATCTCACAAATGTATGGGCAGCATTAGATTTGCAGCACATGTCGCAAGGAGAGAAGACGGACTGTTGTTTCAGCTTTGTCTCTCCCCATCACGCAGTGCATTATTATTATTATTATTATTATTATTATTATTATTATTATTTTCTAAAATGATACAGTAATTACTATGAGATTATTTATACTGCAATGATTAGATTGTTGATTTGTGACATTCTGATAGATTTTTAGATAATGAAGAATTAGTCAGTAAAATCTGTTTCCTATTTTCTGTCTTTGTTTCTTTTAGAATATGAATGCAACGCTTATTGCAATATTTCAATGCAAACAATGGATGTAAGAGTATTCCCGCTCCTCACTGTCACTTATTATTATTCTTACATTTTACTCCCTGGATAGGATCCAGCTCAGATCAAGAAGTGTCACCTCTTGTATAATAATTTATTATCATAAACAAATAAAACTTATTTTTAATTGCTAACATGTCAGTGCAGATTTTCTACACACACAGTACTGTATACTTGTGTTCTGCACCCAGGTATACCTGGCAGGTGATTGCCTTACTGTATACTGGTGCTGTCACCTGCGGGTTATAAGCAACTGCACAGTGCTGGCTCCGCCCCCTTTCTCCCCTCTGTCAACACCTAATGAACAATTCGATTTGATTGCACCTTACGCACCTTTGAAGATGAAGGAGAATTCACTCCTGGTTGCTACAGGTTACTGCATATTTGCACTTTTTAAGTAAGTCCCAGATTCAGTTGGCAGTGCATAAAGAGAGGATTTAAAAAATGAATGACCTGATTGGTCAAGAGTAGGGGCCAACCAATCAACTTTTCCCATCACACTGAGTGGAGTGGGGACAACTGTAAAATAAATACTGTATAATGCTAAACAGTATGGGGGGTTATTCTGGTTGAATCGCCTTGCGTGTCCACCAAACCCACCTTGCGAATGGTTGGCTGGCGCCACCCATTCACAAGCGCGATTTGCACGTGGGGCCTGCGAATGGATGTTACACATTAACGTCCATTCACAGCCTAGTGGGATCCACCCACATCATTCGATGGTCGGCGACCATCGAATGATGGCAAAGGTGCACACATATAAAAGCTAGCCACCCCCCCCCCCCCCCCCCGCACCCGCGGCATTGCCTCATTTGCATAAGAACGCCCAACGTTCTCATGGGAAAGTCCATGAAATGCTGGGCGCTCCCATATGCTAATGAGGTCGCCCGACACCCCTCTCCGGCCCCCGCCAGCTGTCCTGGGTGTCCCGTGCGAATGCAGCATCGGTCCCTGTAACCCCCTATATGTAGCTCGTTCATCTTACTCCTTTACCCTACACAGTAACTGCAGACAACGTTCTCCTGAACAGCTCAGTAGCTTTTAGTGTCCTGGAGAAGATTCATGCTCCTTGTGGGCATTATAAGAGTATATATCGGATCATTACAATATATTATCTCTCAATTCAAAGAATGATTTACGCTCGTCAGCGAGGGACCGATGTCTTGTATAAGGTTCTTCCCAACTTTCTTTCCCGGAGATTGAAACATGTTCAATTAATTTGAGTTTTGGGGATCACTGCACAGATATAAAATGCTTCGATAAAACATTTGCGACTACGAGATTCCCTTTAAAATGCTCAATGAAATACCTCGCTCGCAAACCTAAGAAAGTGCATTGTGAGAAGTGGCGACTCTGTCTCTTTATCGGTGTCATAAAGAGCGTATTTATGGGGCTGAAGATATTAAGGGGAATGGTAAAATCGGAACGCCTAATTCAGGGCTCTCAGGCCAGCGTGAGGCGCTTCTGTGCTAGAATTTACAATAATAAAATTGCACTGGATAGTGTCATTTAACCCTAATCCAAATAAAGAGATCACCCTATTAAAAAAAAACTCGAGTCGTAATTTTTACAAGTTCCCAGATTTAATGCCGCTGCGGTCAAATGAAGCTCTGAAACATGCGGGGATTTGAATTCATTAATTTTCTGTAAGTATATCATTTTAGTGCCTATCGGAGCTGAAACGTTTAACCTCAGCGCGCCAGGCAAATAGCTGCTCGCATAAAATGACACATTTGCAGCCGCTGTACCAGAGATTTCAATTTTTGTGAAAAATAATAATAATAATAGAATACAGTCTTTTTATTAGAACGGGAAGTCCTTCTATTTATGTACATGCTCTGCTGAGCAGTAAGGCACAAAAGACACTCTTGCGTGCGATTGCTGAGCCCCTGTAGCAAACTTAGGGACCCCGCCATGCTGCTGTAGCCTGCTTCGCCCAACAGGCAGGGTTTCCAGAAGTGGGAATCCAAATGATTGATTTGAGAGAGACTATCGCCAGCACATAAACAATGCATTATTAACATGCCCGAAACAAAGTGTAGTTATGTAATACAGTACGTCAGACACATAGACATATTAAGGGGGGAAGGCAGGGCATGCTGTACCCCAGGCACTCCGCCCCAGCTGGAGTGCATTGACATTAGCTGTCCCTCTTATGCAGCAGCAGGACCAAATAGTCAGAATTCAAGCAGAAGTGCAGGTTTCATGCGCTAGAACTGGATTGGTTCATGTTGGGAGATATGCATAATGTAATGTAACCCACCACCACTTACACAGTGCACCACCTTCCACTGGGGACCCCCAAAGCTTAAGCCGGCCCTGGTCAGACATATACAGGCCCAATGATCACAGTAAGCCATTACCAGATCTCTCTGTTGGGATCAGTGCCCCCATAGACCCAGAGCGGATTTTCCACCAGGTAACCTAGATGCCTGCCTAGAGCCAAGCAATTCCCAAGGGGCCCCATAAAGATATCCTGGCCATCCTAAACATTTGCAGAGTAGCATTACACGACTAGCGCTTGAAGATATGACATCACGTGTCCCTGCCCACACTTTCATAATCCCTAAAAGTCCCTGAGCATTTATCGGTAGACTCTGCATGCGCAAAGGAAAAATATAGAGCTATGGATTGTGGAAGCGAGGATGGCATCTTGCCTAGGGTCCCATGTGGTCTATATCCGCCTCTGCATAGACCCAGCGGTGGCTTGGAGGTTGCAGCGTGGCTTGTGGGTGCTGGGGGTCTTGATACCACTGGTACCTGCTTATTGGCAGGGAATTCCCCCCTCTCTTCATTCTCTGTCTGCCGTCACTGCAGTCTGACACACCTGCCCCCCATTAAAAATGTGCCTCCCAAAATGGCCACTGCTTTAGAGGAGACAGTTAGTATGGTTACTAGGGGAGGCGGTAGCCATTTTGGGAAGGACATAAGGACATTTTTAAGGGGACAGATGTGACAGACCCTGGCAGCAAGGAGCTGGAGGGAAAGGGTGGGGAATTCCATGAGAACGAACAGGTACCATAGGAGAGGTGGGGGGGGTGTAATATTTTTGGGGCGGGGAAGCAATTTTGTTTTAGGTTAAGCCACTGGATGTAATGAGCTCTCAATTCCCAACACAATGCCAAAAGCAGACTGGGTATGTGCAGGAGCTCCAGTCCGCCTTTTATACCGCATGCAGAAGGGGTTTCTGAGCGACTGGAAGCCCTCACCCCTTACACTTGCCTATGCTCAATGCATCACTCATGGACTGGTGACAATCACTCTAAAAACAAACATTTGGAAAGCCCTTTTCCGAAATTCTGCATTTGTCCCTATAGATTGGGAGCTGGAGTAGACTGGATGCATACAAACAATGCAGAGACTTCCAAACAGTAACTCTGAGAGGCAATGGAGTCATCTGCTGCCGGGCTCCTGCTCCCAAGGGGGAACCTCAGTATCGTTTCTGTGGCTGACTCCCCCTCCTAACGTCATTTTTGCAAGTGTAACACACTGTATTAGAACCCAGGACCTGTCATACTGGAGACCGACACCTTACTGATTGAGCTAAGATATTTATCTTGCCACCAGGCATCTGGGACAAACTATACCCAGGGCCGGCGCCACCACTAGGCAGGTCTAGGCATTTGCCTAGGGCGCCGGCCACTGGAGGGCGGCAGTTCGCCCCTCGCCCCCCGTGCAAAGGGGTCAATGCCGGCTTCTGACAGAAGCCTGCAGTGGTGTCCTTGCTGCACGGGTACCTCCTGCGGCGCTGAGTATACAGCTTAAGCTGGCGGCGGTGGGGGGTCCCTTCAGTGAATAAGAAATAACTAGCGCTATGCGGCGCCGCGGGAAGCGCTTCTGTTTTGAAAACACTGGCCGAACGGCGCATGCTGATTGGCTGAATCTCACCGCCGCCAGCTTTATACTCAGCGCCGCAGGGCTGGCTCCTGTCAGACGCCAGCCTGGACCCCCCTGCCCGTTCCCGAGACGGCAAAACAGGTACCCCGGCACCGGGGCGCCCCCACCCCGACTCGCCTGGGGCGCTCCGGTGCCTTGCACCGGCCCTGACTATACCCCTTTGTTTCCAAAGGCAGAAAAAACAACAAAAAAAGTAAAGAAATACAAAACAAATGTAGCATTATAATACATATAGCTAGTAACCTCTACCCCCCACGCGATAGATTTATATGCTTTTACATTTTTGGCAAAGCTGAGCTACTGTGTCTTGTCCAATCCAGTTCCTGCATATATTACCGATGCAAATTGGAACAATATATTAATCAGGTCCACTGACACAACCGTAGACTTGTCTCTAACCGCTCACAATGTGCTGCAACACGCTCCAAGCCGGCGGTTCATACTTTAGCCAGTGGCCCAATTCATGTGGCTCTTGGAGAACGGCCAAAATAATCTAACTCGGAGCATTCAGACATCAATTGATAAAGATAATTATGAATCATTATCATTGAGAGAACTTTTTTTTCCCCAGAAACACAGAATGGATACTGTGGATTCAAAAGATCTTTGTTTCCCAACGTTTTCTTTTAGGCAGTTGATAAATGCTTGCACTGAATATTTAATAATATCACTGTACACTGCCTTGTGATTGCCTCTGTGCTTGTGCATGTGTGAGAGAGAAAGAGATGTGGTTTCTCTTAATTTTTCGTTTTTATTGTTGTTTATGTTGACATATGTTGACATAGACACCATGTAAGTATACGGTGTCCCCTGGCTGCTTCGGGCATGGTGAATCTCTGTGCTTGGCACACTACTATACTCTCACTCTGTGCCCACTTGGATAGTAAAGTATGAACCAAGTCAGGCTACACCCAAAAAAGTGAAAAACTTGTGTCAACATTTTCAGTGTCGACCATGTCCATAAGCTTATGTCGACCTTCTGTCAATGACGACCTATGGTAGGTCGACCATTTTTAGATGTCGACCTAGTCAGAGTCCACCATTAGTTTTGAAAAAAGTGTTGGATGGTGGGAAACAAAGAAAAACATATACAATGCTATTGTGGCAGCCGTCAGGGCTGCCGGTAGGGGGGTGCTGTGGGCACAGCTGTCTTGGGCCCCAGTCTCTGAAAGGGCCCATTTTACTCATTTTGACTACTGCACCCGACTGCCTCCGTTGTGCTCCCGAGCTGCGCTTGGTGCAGATCCCGAAGCACAGACTTCTTCAATGCAGGACGCCGACGGCAAATTAAAATGCTGCACCAGCTTTTAAGCCAATCAGAGCTTGTGTACCGTTAGCCAATTAGAGTGGCTGCAGGTACACAAGCTCTGATTGGCTCACCAGTCGGTGCTGCATTTTAATTGGCCGCCGGCATCCTGCATTGAAGAAGCCTTGAAAAAGCTGCAGGGGCAGCGAAACGCGTTGGAAATTTGGTACACCCATCCAGCTGCCTTTACATCACCCTCAGCCTGTGCCTACCAGCAGTGCTCTTAAAATCTGATTTCCCATTGGGACCAAAAACACCCCCTGGAGTGCGGGATCCTAGGACGGGCAATACCATCTTTGTGGAGGAACGCCACCTCTGTAATACTGCCGAACCAGGACCCCATATCCACAACAATCTTTGGGGTGACTCCGATATAAAATCACTACGGAGACAATACAGTGGCACATCCATCCCATTCCACTGTTCACCCATCTCCAGGGAACAATTTCCTTTTGGGCCAGGACACAGCTGAATTGAGGTGACCTTTTTGGGACTATCATCCCCTATCAAGGGTTTTAACATAGTACAGGTGGGAAATTTTCTTCAAAGGAAAACAAGAAATAAAACACGAGGACATGCACTGAAACTGGAGGGAGGTAGGTTCAGGGGAAATGTTAGAAAGAATTACTTCAGAGAAAGGGTAGTGGATAAGTGGAATAGCCTCCCATCAGAGGTGGTAGAGGCTAAGACAGTAGAACAATTTAAACATGCTTGGGATAGGCATATGAATATCCTTACAAAGAAATAAGGATTAAAAAGGGTTGAGTTTACCTGAAGGGTAAAAAAAGGGGCAGACTAGATGGGCCAAATGGTTCTTATCTGCCGTCAAATTCTATGTTTCTATGTTTCTATATACAGAATACCGCAGCACCCATTTCTTGAACTTTACATTGTATTTTTACTTGTTTTCAATATTCATCATTATTATTAATTCATTTTTAATATTGATATTCTTGAAGCCATAGGCTTAAAGAGTGTGCACTATTATTATCTTGTGAATATATAATTTTTACTGCAATAAATATCCATGTTTTAATCCATGTATGACTGAATAGTACTGCATAGCGCAACCAGCCCATTTTTTCTCTTCTGTGCTTCAGGTCCTGCCTGCTGGGGATGAGGGACACGGAGCAGGAGTCAGGCGGTAAGTAAAGGAAGGGGAGATGAGGGGTGGGGGAGGGGGGAAGATGGGGAGGGAAATCAGGCTTGCATACCTCCCAACTTTGGCTGAGCAGGAGGCGGGATGTAGTTGCTGCGCGCCGTAGGCGCACCAGAAATGTTGGGGCGTGGTCTAATTTCGGGGGCGTGGCCTACACTCACGGCTCCCCGTAAGGCTACGCCCCCATTTTGCCGCTATGGGGGCATGACCCAGAGGCTATGTGAGCCTCAAGCCATGCCCCCAGCCCCCTGGCTGCGGGAATAGACGCTGTGCGCATGCGCACAACGTTTATTCCCCGCTGCTTAGCAGCCGACAGGGGGGACTACCAACAGCCCCCCTCACCGTGGGACACTGCTGGCCGCGGGAGGGACAGTGGCACAGGCCCTGATAATCGGGACTGTCCCGCTGAAATCGGGACTGTTGGGAGGTATGGACTTGGGCCCCAAAATTCCTAGTGGCAGTCCTGGCAGCCGTGTGTTTGGTTCCCAACCGGGGTCTGATCTACTATGAAGCTAATGAAGCTTCAGCTTTAGGGCCCCTAATCCCAGAGGGACCCAGAAGCAACTTTTTTTTTTAATGAGTGAATATTTCAACAAAATCGATGGAGTTTTTTTTTTGGTGCTCGTTATTAAAATCAGGTTATTTTAGTGATAGGATCATCACGCGTCCCTCTCATTTTGCATTTGACACCAAATATCAGATTGTCACCTCTTGTGTTTATGTTGTGTATGGTTATTGCACGTAACCAATATCACCATGACACCAGGCTTCTAGTACAGCACAGCTGCTATTACAGCTGGGATGCATGTTGCTCAGTGCCGCAGGGGCTGCTGGGAGTTGTAGTCCAGCTCTGTGATTTGTGCTCTGTAAAAAGTGTGAAACCTGTACCCGTCTTATACTACAATTCCCAGCAGCCGGCAGAGCTTCTCTGTGTGACACTCCCAGAAATGGCAGAGCCTGAGAAGGAGGCTAGGAGCAATGACAGGTGGCAAGGAGCCTTGCACACAGAGGCATCTATTAGGGTAATTGTGCTGGTGCTGGGTATTGTATGCTGTCTGGTGTTTATTGAAGAGCGGGGGCCTCGTTGAATGTTGCCTTATTGTTGCTGATTGCGAAGGGGCCTCTATAACAGGGTCTCCGACTTTATTATTCTCCTCTCCGGGAGAAGAGGTTAAGCAGCCGCTCAGGGGTAGGGGCTCAAGAGTGACATCACTAAGCCCCGCCCCCATGATGGTAAAACACCGAATTCACGGATCTCAGTGGAGGGGGCGGGGCTAAAATGACACGATTGTGCAGTTTTAGCTCCGCCCCCTCCTCTGAGACCCGATGATTGTGGCATTTTAATGCCGCGATCCGGGGGACCCCCCTGAATCCGGGAGGGTTGCTCACCCTTCCGGGGGGCCGGGAGGGGGCCCCGATTTTCGGGAGACTCCCGGAAATTCCGGGAGGGTCGGCAACCCTGCTCTATAACAGTTCATGGCTCAGGGCCCCAAAAATGTAGGTCCGTCACCGCTACCAACCTAGAGGCCGCGTTACGGAGGGCAAGGGATGCAGGTAGCGTGTGGAAGGTCTAGCGCTAATGGGCCCTACACATGAGGTGATTTCAAGGCATTTTATAAGCAATCTCACTAGATCCCTGTGCGGCGCTATTGCCCAGCGATTAATATCCAGCGTGCTGGATAAATCTATAATCACCGGGCAGGGCCAGTGTTCGCACCGGAGAAATCTGTCCCTGACAGATTGCTCAGCACACTGCACTGACACATCGCTATGTGCTTAGCGAACTTGCTGAGTGTTCAGAGGGATCTAGCATCACTCATCCCTGTGTGTAGGCCCCTTTAGAGTCTGTAGTGGACTGACAAAGTTCCCAGATACATGTAGAACGTGACCAGGCCCACCAGTACCGCTGACCATCACCCTCTTCTAATGTAATCGTACAAACAGGACTGAACTAGGAGATGATCCCTACCGCTACTGCAGCATATAAACTGCTTTATGCAAACAATAGTACAATACTGCATAATGAAACACAAGCAGCGTGATGACTCATGAGAATGTCACTCACTGGAAAGTGTCTGTCTACGCCGTTGGCAAGGTGTCTGGGATTACAATCACTTTTTACAAGACGCTAAAAAATTACATAAAACAAACAGCAGCTCTGGAGCGAGATAAGCTCTTGTGCCATCCTGTCCACTATGTACAGCATTACTCAAAGAACTCAGAATGTAAATTAAAATGTGAGATTGTATTGGCTAGTCCACGACCGCTGGTTGCATTTTAGTAAATACCCAGTGTGACACTGATACGCCGGCTCCTCCCACAGCGACAGGAAGCTGTGTGCTGCAATGGGACATTCTTGTGCAGAGCCTGACTCGTGTCATGGAAGAAGAACCGGAAGTTTCACCTCCAGTCTCCTGGAAAAACCCAACATCTCCTCCTAGAATGCTGGTGGTTGGAACATTATGTAGACAGTAATTACTGTAAGTCAACCACTATTGGTCAATAGGCAAAAGGTGGACACTGACAAAAGGTTGAAACAATCAAATCTCGATTTGAAAATGGTAGACACAATTATGGTAATCTAACTCTATTCCCACTTGGGTTGTAAAGTAAGAACAAGTCGGTTTAAAAAAATATCATGAAAAACTCATGTCGACATATTCCTGTGTCAACCATTTTCATGTTGACTTTTTCCATGTGCCGACATATTGACAGTTGACCAATAGTTGTCGACCTATGGACTGTCGACAAATTGACTGGATCCCGAATGCTGGACAAGCCCGTGTAATGATGCAACAAGAGCTTCCCATTATACCACTCCCCTCCAAACGAGGCCACGCCCAGGGCTATTTTTCAGCAGGCTCCAGCAGGAACTGAGGCCCTTATTCTAGTTCACTCTGACAAAATCCTTCTTAGATGGACAAAACCATGTGCACTGCAGGTGAGGCAGGTGTTACTTCTGCAGAGAGAATTAGATTTGGGTGGGGTTTTACTTCAAAGTGAGATCTATATTGCAGTGTAAAAATAAAGCAGCCAGTATTTACCCTGCACAGAAACAAAATGACTCACCCAAATCTAACTCTCTGCACATTTTAAATCTGCCCCCCCCCCCCCCGCAGTGCACATAGTTTTGTCCATCTAAGAAGGATTTTGTCAGAATGAGTGAACTAGAATAAGGGCCTCAGTTCCTGCTGGAGCCTGCTGAAAAATAGCCCTGGCCACGCCCACTTATTGTAATAAATGTTGGGTTCCTGCAAGATCACGCCTCTCTCCAAAAGGCCATGCCCCCTTCTATGGGGAAAAGTTTACTGTACCGGGTGTCACCGACCCTGATGGGGCTGGGTCAAGCGTTAGAATGTATTATGCCAGTCGAATTTGGTGACGGAAGAGCGTGTTTGTTTGTGTTAGCACTATGGATACTCGCAATAGCATAAGGTAGTAAATCAGGCTTCTGGGGCATCATGCAAAAGTAGACACTTTACATGTGTCCCGGAATCAGACCCATGGTTCCCTTCCTGTGTCCCCGAAATACGACAAAGAATTGCTGACCACTTTAGATAGAATTTGAACTTTGTGCCGTATCCTAGGTCAACAACTCTCTTCATCAACACAATGGTTTAACCATTTGAGTGCCATCATCGCTGTAAGAGATGTTCAAACTATCATCTAAAAATGCCGTCGCCGCTCACATTTGTTATATAAATTCAAATAAAAAATGTTGTGTAAAAAAAGATTATATTTCCTATATAAGGTAACATCACAGGTCATTATGATGAATACAAATGTTTGCTTGGCAATTTTCACATCAATTTTGACAAATTCACTCAAAGGGTTAAAGCCTCAGTTGAAAAATTTTTAACCATTTGGAATCAATTATACTGTATCAGAGCTCTTTTCCGATATTTGTATGTTTATTGCTCGAAACTCGGATGGCAAATCCCAGGATCAGGATCAGCATGATCCCAGAATTTGGCCCCAAAAAACACCAGGATTTCAATCCTGGAATTGGAGCTTCCAATCCCGGGATTTCGGAATGAGACTGTGCATGCGCAGTCTAATGCCGGGCAGCGTCTGAGCGCCTGGCTGTTCCCGATGCCCGGCCTGCGACTCTACAAAGTGTGACATCAGAGGTCACACTGCGCAGGCCGACCAATCACTCTGCCCGCCTACAGTCTCACTGCACATCACTCCTCGGTAGGGTTACCACCTAGTCCCTTTAATTCCGGACACATGTTAATTACACAGGTTCTGTGGCAGTTTAAAATCAGGTGAAGTGGAGTCTTGAAGTCAGCCAGCCACAGAACCTGTGTAATTAATATGTGTCCGGAATTAAAGGGACTAGGTGGTAACCCTACTCCTCGGCCATGCACCAGCCACCCGCCTGGTACCCAGACGCACCTCCAGCAGCACAACAACTCTCCACGGCCCAGCTCCCAGACTGCCTCACAGCCGCCCACCCGCACAGCTCACAGCAGCTCCCACTCGCACCAGGCCATGAAGGTAAATATGCGGAGCGGCCGGGACATTTTTTTTTATTAGGAAAGCCAATTTTGGGATTAAAGAAATGCCCTGGAATTTGCTTCCCTACTCGATACAAATATATATATATAGTCTCGACCTATCGATTGTCGGAGTTAGCAAAGTCGTTTAGCAGTCGTGGGTTAACAGTGTTTGTTTACAAAAAATTACTCCGGCTTTTGAAACTGTATATATTTAAAAGCAAAAAAAAAAAAAATCCATAATTATGCGGTGCACACCTAATTAAAAAGTACCATAGTTGTTGAAATATTTTATTGAAGTAATTTTCAATTTTTTTTCATTCCTGCTTTTTTTTCCGTGCAACAGGTTTACCAGATGATAAAACTTGTCTTGCGGTTTGCAGGCGTCTGCCAAGCTGCTCCGAGCTAAGTACACTGGGTGTGGGCAGTCCTGGACATTAAACACAGTGAAAGCATTCTTCATGAAAACCTCATTCTGAAGGCTTAAGTCGGGCTGTCTGCCAGACACTTCAGGCCAAGACAAATAGCCAGTGTGGGTGTTTTATGCACAAATATGATTGAGGTTTTGGTTGAACCGGATAGATAACTCTTGTGTAATCCTTCTTCTTGGAGCCTATTAAGAATCTCAGGTACTTGTTTATTAATACGGGGAAATGTACACATTATTTAATATATATATATATATATATATATATATATGATGGTGATCTAATGTATATGTCTATGTGTATATATATATATATATATATATATATATATATATATGATGGTGGTCTAATGAAGAACCGCTAAAACATGGGAAATGTAACTCAACCGAGATACAACCACTCATTACGAGTTCCATGTATCAGAGTGGGAAAGATCTCTGTTTTTGGAAGTGGTTATGTGGTTTGACGTTGAAACTCTTTAGCCGTCAGTTGGAGACCTCTCTCCGTAAACCGCCGCACGACCCTAGAATCCCACGTAATTAGATATTTGCAGACTAAATAAACCCAGCTAACAGGACTATATAAAATTGGGGAGGCGCAAACAGTATATTATCTAAATAAACAGACCAGAAACGGCATGTAACCATAAGGAGGTGTACTAGGTGCTACTGCGGAGATATACAAATTGGCAACGCTCAAGTGAAATTAATTTGCCCTACAATTACCTACAACTTACTAATTGTATAAAGGATTAGATGTGGCAGACGGAATGTTTATTAATCCCCAAACCCGTTCTCATCTTGTAAAAATGTGTTGTTGTTTGTTGTGGTGACTTTATTCTCTATCTGTTACGGGGTAATTAGAATTTTAGAATGTAGGTTCTCACGAGCAGGGCCCTCAACCCTCATGTGCTTTTCCTACTCTGACTTAAAATATCTTTAATTGCACCAAACTGATACTTACTGTATGCCAGTGCCATGCGCTGATGCAGCTATGCTATGGTTATATACCCTGTACTTGTCCTCTGTTGTATTCAATTGTAAGCTGGGTACACACTGATACAATTGTCTGCCCGTTCTTTCGTCCTCAGACGTCCTCAGACGAACCGCCGTTGGATTGTATAGGTGTGTACGCTGCCCTGACTCATGTGGTACGATCGATAAATAACTAAAAACACTCTGCAATGTCCGGCCTCGGTCGGTTGAATCTTATGTGCGTTTAATATTCATTCAACCAAAAGGGCACGTAAAAGAATAAAAGCGCAATCTGTATGCACGTTCGATCAATATGCTGGCTGTTCTTACAATAATACACCATAGCAGGAGCGATGTCTTGCGATAGATTGGATGGCCGGAGATCGAACGTGGCAAGTAAGATTGTATAGGTGTGTACGCAAATACTGTCTAGTTTGGGGATGTTCCGTTCTGGAGAACGGTCGATCGAACGTTTGAATGAAAACCTAGATTGTGTATGCGTGCTACGTCATTGTTTCCTGTTTTGCTTGTTTATGGACTCTCAAATTGGGCGCTGCGAATCCCTGACAGCGCCATATAACATATGGATAATAATACATTTTAAGAAATTAACTAGTCCGAAATCTGTAGAATGCCTTTTCGACAACTTGGGTGAGCACTTGGCAAATGCCTAATCATCTCATTTAGCCGCTACTGTTTCTCATTTACTTAATTACTTGCTGCTGGTTAAAAAGGATCCTCTCCATAACAGTTCAAGCTTCAGGATTCCGAATATGTAGGTCCACCACCAGAGTCGCTTTAAAAACCCTCTTCTCTCTCGGCCAGCGCCACTCTAGTGCGTAGTGCAGTAGAGTTTGTAGAATCTGAGCACTAGAGAACTCAAACTCTACTGCACATGTGCAGAACTCTGAAAAAATGGCAACCTCGGCCATTTTTTAGGCCATTCCGGCACAATATTTATATTGCCTCTGGGCAACTGGGATGAACTTACGCCACTGATTTGAACCATACAATTCTACTGTATCTCTTCTCATTCAGACCAGGTATCTTTATGGGGCTTTATGGCGACATAGACATTTCTATAATGGGTGCAAAGTGTATGGGGCATCCTACACCTATGTTCTGTTGCTGACCTTTCCGGAGTCCCCCACCAGAGTTGGATTTTTGTCTCTGGAGCATGATGGGTGCCATGTTTCCGGAGTCTTGCACATGCTCAGTAGGTTCTGGCTCAATGCTAGAGTCTACTGTGCCGTTAAGGAGGGGTCAGCACACTGGCCCCATCTCTGTTAAAATGCCCTTGGGCTGAGAATATTTATCCATTAGGCGTCTATTGTTCCCCAGACTAGCACACAAAGGGTCCGATTCTGGATCAAAAGCAGTGTTCCGAATTCAGCCCCTGCCCCGATGGACGGGGGCCGGTGGAGCGCTGGGGGCAGATGGGGCGGTGGAGGTGCTGGTCCATGGTAAAGCTAGGAATTGTATGGGCATCCCCATGAAAATGCTGGGCGTTTCCATGGGTACGCGGGCGGGCCGATGCCTGCCGGGGTGGGCGGCTCATGTCACATGACGTCAGTCCCGGCGCCCTGTCTTCACCCCGGCGCCTGCAAATAAAAGTCAGTTGAGGCTGACTTTCATTTGCGAAAGCAGGGGAAATCATTCGATGGTCGGAGACCATTGTATTCCGTGGGGCATGCTCTCTGGCTCTCGGTTAGCTTACCGACTCAACCAGAATCAGAACCCAAACTTGTCACTCCCTGCACAATGACATTACGTGCGCCGGTTACTCAGCGTTGTGGTACCAATACACGGCCTTGATCATGGACAAAGGAATGCAAAGAGAATGCGGAAACAAATCCCATCAAATTTAAGACATAAATATGATGATGTGCTAAAACGAAATTGGGGAGCAGAGAGATACAGTAGTAGCTGAAAGCTTTTTATTCGTTTGAACTATTACAAACGTTATATTATTCTCCGGAATTCTCTGAACCTTGCAATGGATCAAAGAGTTTTAGTGACTGCAGACGATTTTTTCATAAACTAGGTGCATATGAATATGTTATATCCAGCGCTTGTAATCAAAGTTCTTTCTGAGTACATTGTTCCATTAGTGGGAAACAATCTGTCGGGTATTATTACATATGTTATTTGTATTTTATATAGAATATGAACTTTTCCCCGGCAAGACCACAGATGGTATATACCCTGCATGACCGGGCGCACTGTTATGCCAATTTTTTCTAGGAATAGATTTTAATAGTTTCATCTAGACACGCAAATGTTACTTGTTTTGGGGGATATATATAAGGTATTCTTTCACTAGCTTGCAATAGGGCTCATTCAGTAGGGATTGCTTGTGCAATTCTTACAATCGATTGTCGGGAAACTCCGCACACACAGGACTCATTAGTGATGATTATACAGTACTAGAGGCAGAATTCCGGGAGACAATGGAGTCATATGCTGCCGGGCTCCTGCTCCCAAGGGGGCACCTCTCCGTCACTGTGAGTTTGAATCAGTTCATTGAAAGCCATCAATATCACTTCTGTGGCTGACTTCCACTCCTAACATCATTTTTGCAAGTGTATTAGAACCCTGTATTAGAACCCATTACCTGTCTTACTGGAGACAGACACCTTACTGATTGAGCAATTGGGGGGGGCACCAATATTTTTCTTGCCTCCGGGCAACTGGAACGAACTAACGCCAATGTTACCCCTTTCACGCCAGAAAATGCAGGGACTTACCCGGGAATATGGTCCCTGGATCATGCAGGGACATTTCTGGGTTGGCTCCTTTCACACCGGCCTAGTCTCTGCATTTTCTGGAGAGAGGGGGCAGTGGGGTTCGGGCAGCAGGTGGCGGGGTCCAGACTTCGGGTACCCGGCAGCGGAAGCTGAGCATTTGTTGTGCTATTTGCCGGGCAGTGTGGCGGGAGAAATTGAAAACATTGAAGACTTGTCGGAAGCTGATTGGCTGAGAGTGTCTGGCCAGTCCTATCAAATCCAGCAGAGATTCCACCCCACTGCCCGGCAAATAGCGCTACAAGCACACAGCTGCCTTCCGGATTCCCGCAATCTGGACCCCGGACCCCTGGACTTCGGACTGCGCTACCTGGATGGAAGCATGCCAAGATGCCAGGTAAGTACCTTTCACACCGGCCTGTTTCCCGCGCTGGTCCTGGAAGCAACCCTGCTCTCTAGCGGGGTCAAATTCCCAGGAAATTTACCCGGGAATTTGGCATGGGAACCTTGAACACCAGCGCTAGTCACGAGTTGTTCCTGGGGCCAACCCAGGAATTCAGGCTGGTGTGAAAAGGCTTTGAATAGTACTGATTGCTGATTTGGGATTAGTATACGACCCCGACAGTCGGGATCCCGACAGTCATTAGCCTGACGTCGGGATCCCGACTGCCCGTACTCAGACAGCGGGGGGGCGCAACGAAGCCCCTTGCAGGCACAGTGGCTCGCTAAGCTCACAAGGGAGAATAGCCGGTGGCCCCAAGTGTCTGGGTTTTAACAGTTGGGATTCCGATGTTGGGCTAATGACTGTCAGGATTCCCACTGTCTGTCAGTCATCCGGCACTCACTTATTCCAGCACTGAGAGCCTAATTCAGAACTGATTGCTGTTTTGCTAATTTGCAAGACAGACGTTTATTGATCGGCTGCACACGTGTATTGTGTGCAGTACGCATGCGCAAGGTCAAACAGCGATAATATCCAGCCTCTTTTTTGATCCCTTGCCGCATGATGGGATGCTGGCGTTTGGGGGTGGTAACCGGCCATTTACTGGGAGTGTCACGGAAAACGCAGGTGTGCCCAGGCGTTTTAATGGGAGGGTGTGTGACGTCAGCTCTGGCCCCAATCAGCCTGTCTCTGCCGCAGAGTTGTGGAAGGGTCTGGGTTCTGCACTCACTAGGAAAATCATTTGATGACGAGGCCGGTGCCTGTGGATTTGCACAAGCCATTCGCAACCTGTACAGGGTGTCTTAACTCTCTCTGGTTGGTGACTACCCGCAATTTCGCAATTTTGTCACTCCCAGTTGTTTTATTTGTGCAAATTTAAAATGCACATTTTGGGCCTGATTCAGGGCTGTTTTCGAGGCTGCAATTTTTGTAGATGGACAAAACCATGCAGCATTGCAGGTGTGGCAGATGTAACAGGCACAGAGAGAGTTAGATTTGTGTGAGTTACTTTGTTTCTGTGCAGGGTAAATACTGACTGCTTTATTTTTACTCTGTAATTTAGCTTTCAGTGTGAACACACCCCACCCAAATCTAAGGGGGGAGATTTACTAAGATGGAAGTTCTAGTTCACGAGGGATGTTGCTATGGGCAACCAATCAGAATCTATTTCTTATTTATTTTGTACCTTCTAGAAGATAATAGATAGTATTTGATTGGTTGCCTATAGCAACATCCCATGTTAAATAGAACTCACAATTTTAGTAAATTTTCCCCTAACTCTCTCTCTGCACGTTACATCTGCCCCACCTGCAGTGCAGCATGGTTTTGTCCATCTGTAAAAATTGCAGCGTTGACAGGAGGCCTGAATTAGGCCCTTTGACTGAGAAAGACTCTCGGAGCACGGGACCTGGAGAGAAACTGTTTGGCGCAACCAAAGCCCAAGAGAATCAGGACAAATCTGGAAGCAGGTGCATGTCTGCCCCTATTCCAGTAACACAAAGCTAGTCCTATTAGAGAGAATGCTAGATTTCGCGCCCACGCAAATCTGTACACCGCTACAGCAAAGGCGCAGCGTTACCTTAATACCTAGATATATTTGTAAGTTCAACCCCGCGCTCGCTATAAATTACTTTTGTTTTGTGTTTTTTGACTAAAGCTTTCCCTTCACTCAGGGGAAGAACATAAACAAGGCAACTTTTTATTTTAATGAAAAAAAAAAACAGAACCTGTTCTAGGCAGCAACCCCCAGACTCCCCCCTGTCCTACGGCTGATGTTACAGACAACATTACAGGTGAGGTTCCCTGAAAGGTTTGCAAAGGGAATATTAGATTTCGGGAAGTACAGTGCACATCGATGGAGATCAATTCTATTGATACCTCGGAGTGGTAAGATTTAAAAAAAATAAAAGGCAGCGACGGAGCAGAAACAAAGGACGAGAAAATCCCCCCGAAGCCTTACGCGGCTTTCACAGATTAAGTCTAAACAGAAAGAGAAACTTTGTAGTTCTGAAACGCGCACACAGCAAACAGGCCGCTGTCAGGGAGAGAAGCTGGGTCTTATGCGCTGTCCCGTTTAGCGGTTGGACTCATTTTTTATTTTAGTTTTTACTTTTATTTTAAAATATTTCAATGCATATTGTTTTCTTCCCGTTTAAAAATTTCGGGATCACATTTCAATAAATCTTTGTGACCGGCTGGTCTGTTTATTTCTTTGTTTATTTATTAACAGTTTCCTATATAGCTCTGAAGATTCCCGTTACTGTTTAAGTATTTATTTTTTATGTATTTATTACCAGTTTATTTATTACCAGTTATTTCTATTTCTAACGCACACATATTCCGCAGCGCTGTACAGAGAATATTTGAACAGT